>NC_137607.1:920414-957914 GCF_963280865.1 Gymnoscopelus braueri
GAGTGATGTTGACATAGACATCAATGAGACTGATGAAGAGTCAGATGAAGAGGACTGTGGCATGGGGTCCAAAGAAAACCAACCACCCAGTGAACCCACTGACCGCCCAGCAGACATTCAGCCGCCCCAACTGACCAAACCCGCTCAGCGCCGTGATTCAAGATATCAGTGGCTGAAAAAGGACTTCATCAGCCCTAATACAGACTTTTCTGGCCCACCTCTGACCTCTGAAGATATGAGTTCTCTCCAAACACCACTGCAGTACTTCCGCCAGTTTGTGTCCAAAGACATGATTGACTCTCTCACAACGAACACAAACATTTACAGCCTTCAAACAAAAGGAACATCAGTCAACACAAGTCCAAAAGAAATTGAGCAAATGTTGGGATGTATCTGAGAATGGGCCTTTCTCCAATGAATGGATGCCGGATGTACTGGGAAGCAGACACACAAAACACGGCTGTAGCTGATGTGATGCCACGCAACGATTTCAGTCTTTGTTGACCTCGTTACATCTGGTTGACAACTTGACCGTGCCAGAGAAGGACAAGAAGGACAAACTCTGGAAACTCCGACCATGGCTGGATTTGTTCAGAGAGAAGTGCCTACAGGTGGTTCCAGAAGAGCACAACTCTGTGGATGAGATGATGATTCCATTCAAGGGAAGATTCAGTTCCATCAAGCAGTACATGAGAGGCAAGCCACACCCCTGGGGCTTCAAAGTGTGGGTCAGAACAGGGATCAGTGGCGTCATCTGTGACTTTGACGTTTACCAAGGGAGCATCGATGGCGTACGAGCCAAATCTGAACTTGGCTTGTCGGGGGATCAGTTTCCATCCTTTTATCAATGCAAATCAGTGAGTTGGCCAGACAGTATTGTGTGATCACTGACAATGGTTTAGGTTATTAGGTTTCTTTACTACATATATTGTACAGATTTTTATTTTGTTGTTCTTTTAATAAAATTGATTTAAAAATATGGCTTATTGGTGTTATTATTCATAATGTATACTGTTCTGAGGCCAAATATTATTAATAATTGATCTGAGGCCAAATAATAAACCATATAAATGAATCCTTAAGTTGTTTTAGTGAAGTAATTACATATTTGCCATGTTATCCTTAAAAATGGCCTATAGGAAATTTTGCTACCTGATGGACCCAACGTTTCCATATGGAAACATTTGCATAAAAACTTACCAAAACATAAAAAATAAAAAAACATTATATTTTCCTCTCCTAAGTACTCCTACAAGACCATCTGAAATGTTTTTTTTTTTTTTTGCAAGTAGAAATATATCCGGGTCTTACAGGGTTAAAGCACCATTACACCTAAGACAGACCTCTGTGGATAGCTTTAAAGCACCATTACACCTAAGACAGACCTCTGTGGATAGCTTTAAAGCACCATTACACCTAAGACAGCCTCTGTGGATAGCTTTAAAGCACCATTACACCTAAGACAGCCTCTGTGGATAGCTTTAAAGCACCATTACACCTAAGACAGACCTCTGTGGATAGCTTTAAAGCACCATTACACCTAAGACAGGCCTCTGTGGATAGCTTTAAAGCACCATTACACCTAAGACAGACCTCTGTTGATAGCTTTAAAGCACCATTACACCTAAGACAGACCTCTGTGGATAGCTTTAAAGCACCATTACACCTAAGACAGGCCTCTGTGGATAGCTTTAAAGCACCATTACGCCTAAGACAGGCCTCTGTGGATAGCTTTAAAGCACCATTACACCTAAGACATGCCTCTGTGGATAGCTTTAAAGCACCATTACACCTAAGACAGACCTCTGTGGATAGCTTTAAAGCACCATTACACCTAAGACATGCCTCTGTGGATAGCTTTAAAGCACCATTACACCTAAGACATGCCTCTGTGGATAGCTTTAAAGCACCATTACACCTAAGACAGGCCTCTGTGGATAGCTTTAAAGCACCATTACGCCTAAGACAGACCTCTGTGGATAGCTTTAAAGCACCATTACGCCTAAGACAGGCCTCTGTGGATAGCTTTAAAGCACCATTACACCTAAGACATGCCTCTGTGGATAGCTTTAAAGCACCATTACACCTAAGACAGACCTCTGTGGATAGCTTTAAAGCACCATTACACCTAAGACAGCCTCTGTGGATAGCTTTAAAGCACCATTACACCTAAGACAGCCTCTGTGGATAGCTTTAAAGCACCATTACACCTAAGACAGGCCTCTGTGGATAGCTTTAAAGCACCATTACACCTAAGACAGACCTCTGTTGATAGCTTTAAAGCACCATTACACCTAAGACAGACCTCTGTGGATAGCTTTAAAGCACCATTACACCTAAGACAGACCTCTGTGGATAGCTTTAAAGCACCATTACACCTAAGACAGGCCTCTGTGGATAGCTTTAAAGCACCATTACACCTAAGACAGACCTCTGTGGATAGCTTTAAAGCACCATTACACCTAAGACAGACCTCTGTGGATAGCTTTAAAGCACCATTACACCTAAGACAGACCTCTGTGGATAGCTTTAAAGCACCATTACACCTAAGACAGACCTCTGTGGATAGCTTTAAAGCACCATTACACCTAAGACAGGCCTCTGTGGATAGCTTTAAAGCACCATTACACCTAAGACAGACCTCTGTGGATAGCTTTAAAGCACCATTACACCTAAGACAGACCTCTGTGGATAGCTTTAAAGCACCATTACACCTAAGACAGGCCTCTGTGGATAGCTTTAAAGCAGGGGTTTTCAACTGATTGTGACCCAGGGACCACCATCCTGACTAAGAACAACCTGGGGACCACCACTATTGTGCGTGGTGGGTCCATCATAGACCCACTTTTCTCCCGATATTCCGATATTGTCCAACTCCTAATTTCCGATACTGATATCAACCGATACCGATATATGTGGCTTTTTCACCAAAAGTCAACTAATTGTCAGGATCATCGCATATCTAATCAAATAAAATAGCTATAATATCAATATAATATCAAAATAAATACAGTGATTGTGTTTGTTTTCAATGAAGTGAGTCCTGTGACTCAATGGTGAGTCCCACTAATCTTATATTAGATGTTGGCCTATTTGACAGTAATAATTGCTTTGATGCAGAGCCTTCTATTAGAGAGTTGTGCCAATGAGGGGTCAGAAACAGCGTCGGTCACGTGGTTCATTCATGTAACTGGAAATAGTGACAAGGAGCCGTCCACTTCAATGCATTCCATGAACTTCCGGTTTAGGGATTTGTCACTATTCGCCAATAGACGACTATGTAGAAGACCTGGCCCCAAGAAGTGAACGGAGTTTGCGTAACTCTAATAGATGGCATTGCTTTAATGCCTATAACATTAACACATTAACCGCCAAGAACGTAGTCCTACGGTCCGTTAAATCCAACTGTTAAGCGCCGAGACCGTAGCCCTACGGGCTGCGGTCTTTTCGCGCATGCGCGGTCCGGGTGCACTTTCGGAAATTTTTTGATCCACTTCCGTTTCCGGTTTGATGACCGGAAACGGAATTATTTGGGATCCGGTTTTGACGATCACGTCCGCCCTCGTTCTACAGACGAAACTGAAACTCAATTCTCTTCCTGTAGTTTTTTCTCCTCGCATTTCACTGTTTAACGTAATCCGCTCTAACTACAACATGGATGCCCCGTTTGACACGCGATCTTCACTGGGAGATACAGGGAGATCTCGCGGATGTAAACAGACCGGCTCAATCTCAATCTTAAGGATTTTAACAAGATCTATGGCGACATGAAAAAAATAAAAAAACAACAAAAACACCTTGGCACTGGTGAGTACATTATGAGATTAACCTCTGGCGGTCGATGTGTTAACGAGCATCAACGAGTGTCAGCTGGACACAGACACACCTGTCCTCTGCAGTGCTCTAATTTGAAAGTGACGGGTCTGTCTCTTTTCTCAGCAAAAGCCCTTGAATATGATGGAATATGATTAAGGATTACTGTGATTATGGAAAGCTCACATTTCATATCACACACACCATACAGTGAGAACTCCTGAAACTTATTAAAAAAAAAAAAAAAAAACGTTTTTTATTTATTTCTGAATGCATGGCCAGGGACCACCTGCTTTAAAGCACAGCTCACTGTTGCTTTTAGTTTATCTTTAAATCTATTTTTTGTCTCCGCCGGAGGCGGAGAGTATGTTTTTTTTTCTCGCTTCGTCCCGCTGTGTGTTCACCTCCCTCCTAGCCAAGCTAACATTGGTCAAGCTCCACGTGACACGTGTCAATATGTTGACACCAATGCCTTTGATTGGCTAGAGGGACGCATGACGAAATAAAATCCTATAAATAGGTGTGTCACTTCAAAAAGCCATTTATGTTTTTGAAGTGAGGTAAGACAGGATCAATCAGTCTTGATTGGAACAGTACCTTCCAGTACAAATCACCCGTCCGTGCGTGTGTGTGTCGCTCTGAGAACACCTAACATTGGTCAAGCAAAGGCGCAGAAGGCCAAAGCTAAGAAAGCATACTCATCTACAACAGTAACACAGAAGAGGACTATAGAGTTGAATTGATCCCACAACAAGGCCGAAGTCTTAATACTGTAACAATTGGCCACCTTGATCAAATACATTATGTAGCACTAGAGAAAACTGACATAGATCAAACACACCAATCAACTGCTGAAACTGTTCAAGACAATGAAGATGAAGAAGACAGACAAGCATTTGAACAAACCAGTCAATTACGAGGACTCCCATATGACACATTGGCGGAGACTTGTTCTCCGAGGAGCACATTTTCTAGTTTTGCTTTATTGTTAAATTAGTTGTACTTTTCAGTAATTATATTGTTGCTCTGTAAAGCACTTTGAGCTGCATTTCATGTCATGAATTTGTTATACAAATAAAGTTTATTATTTGTGTGTGTGTGTGTGTGTGTGTGTGTGTGTGTGTGTGTGTGTGTGTGTGTGTGTGTGTGTGTGTGTGTGTGTGTGTGTGTGTGTGTGTGTGTGTGTGTGTGTGTGTGTGTGTGTGTGTGTGTGTGAGAGAACAGAAACCCCAGGCTGGTCCTCTCGGAGAAGACGTTACGTCTGGCTCATCGTCATGCTAGACAGAACAACAAGACCAGCTTCAGCTGCTTCCTGCTGGGAACCATCTCTGTGGACCTGGGTGAGACTTTATCACCACACACACATTCATCTCTTTATCACCACACACACATTCATCTCTTTATCAACACACACACATTAATCTCTTTATCACCACACACACATTACTTTATAATCAGACTTTATCACCACACACACATTCATCTCTTTATCACCACACACACATTCATCTCTTTATCACCACACACACATTCATCTCTCAAGAACAGATTCTGCTCTCCGCTTGAATCTGTCGGGGGGGGGGTTCGTCATATCACGTACGCGCTGGCCTACAATTGGGCCGCGCTTTACCCAATCAAATGTAGTGGGCGGGATTTACGTGTCTGCCGATCCTTCCCCACTAGAAACAAGCCGAAACTCATTTAACAATAGCGTCCTCGGAGCAGACAAAACCACGGAAAGATATTCACATTTTAACTTGCTCTTTCATCATAGAAACAAGTGGGCTTATAACCAAAACCATCCATGTTCTCTGGGAGAAGTGGTGTTAGTGTTCCGTGTAGAAATATTGTTAGTGGGAATGAAAACATAGTCGCACCACCGGAAGTGAAAGGCTGAAGGCAGAACAAAACCCTGGTTTCCCTGAGCACGGGTCCTCCACCTTAGCTCCCCCCAGAGCCAAGTGAAATAGTAAAAAACAGCAGAGGGTGCTGTTTTTCCTTTTTTATTTGGCGATGGGTTCCCAGATTGCGCGCACACACACACACACACACACACACACACACACACACACACACACACACACACACACACACACACACACACACACACACACACACACACAGTGAAAGTAGACTGGTTAAGGTTCATTCAGAGTCCTCCTGTATGTAGGCTGGTGAGGCCCAGGTGTCTCTTGTTGTTGTTGAATTGACTGTTTTCTTGTTGTTTTGCTGTGCCGTGCAGATGAGGAAGGAGTAGCGGTGACTCTGGACCGGTTTGACCCGGGTAGAGAGCAGTCTGGAGTGAAGGTTCCCTCTGCTCTGGCACCAGGAGATGTGTGCGTTCCCTGTGTGTTTGTTACGGACACACACAACCAACCACACACAGACTCCATCATCCAATCAGAGGCCCAGTTCCATGACGCCTTCAAGGTACCCATTCATGTCTTTATTTTATTTAACCTTTATTTAACAAACAGACCAGTAGACTCTACTGTAACTAGGGTTTATAAACAGACCAGTAGACTCTACTGTAACTAGGGTTTATAATCAGACCAGTAGACTCTACTGTAACTAGGGTTTATAATCAGACCAGTAGACTCTACTGTAACTAGGGTTTATAAACAGACCAGTAGACTCTACTGTAACTAGGGTTTATAATCAGACCAGTAGACTCTACTGTAACTAGGGTTTATAAACAGACCAGTAGACTCTACTGTAACTAGGGTTTATAAACAGACCAGTAGACTCTACTGTAACTAGGGTTTATAAACAGACCAGTAGACTCTACTGTAACTAGGGTTTATAATCAGACCAGTAGACTCTACTGTAACTAGAGTTTATAATCAGACCAGTAGACTCTACTGTAACTAGGGTTTATAAACAGACCAGTAGACTCTGCTGTAACTAGGGTTTATAATCAGACCAGTAGACTCTACTGTAACTAGGGTTTATAATCAGACCAGTAGACTCTGCTGTAACTAGGGTTTATAAACAGACCAGTAGACTCTACTGTAACTAGGGTTTATAAACAGACCACTAGACTCTACTGTAACTAGGGTTTATAATCAGACCAGTAGACTCTACTGTAACTAGGGTTTATAATCAGACCAGTAGACTCTGCTGTAACTAGGGTTTATAATCAGACCAGTAGACTCTACTGTAACTAGGGTTTATAAACAGACCAGTAGACTCTACTGTAACTAGGGTTTATAAACAGACCAGTAGACTCTACTGTAACTAGGGTTTATAAACAGACCAGTAGACTCTACTGTAACTAGGGTTTATAAACAGACCAGTAGACTCTACTGTAACTAGGGTTTATAATCAGACCAGTAGACTCTGCTGTAACTAGGGTTTATAAACAGACCAGTAGACTCTACTGTAACTAGAGTTTATAATCAGACCAGTAGACTCTACTGTAACTAGGGTTTATAAACAGACCAGTAGACTCTACTGTAACTAGGGTTTATAATCAGACCAGTAGACTCTACTGTAACTAGGGTTTATAATCAGACCAGTAGACTCTGCTGTAACTAGGGTTTATAATCAGACCAGTAGACTCTACTGTAACTAGGGTTTATAAACAGACCAGTAGACTCTACTGTAACTAGGGTTTATAAACAGACCAGTAGACTCTACTGTAACTAGGGTTTATAATCAGACCAGTAGACTCTACTGTAACTAGGGTTTATAATCAGACCAGTAGACTCTACTGTAACTAGGGTTTATAATCAGACCAGTAGACTCTGCTGTAACTAGGGTTTATAATCAGACCAGTAGACTCTACTGTAACTAGGGGTTATAAACAGACCAGTAGACTCTACTGTAACTAGGGTTTATAAACAGACCAGTAGACTCTACTGTAACTAGGGTTTATAAACAGACCAGTAGACTCTGCTGTAACTAGGGTTTATAAACAGACCAGTAGACTCTACTGTAACTAGGGTTTATAAACAGACCAGTAGACTCTATTGTAACTAGGGTTTATAATCAGACCAGTAGACTCTGCTGTAACTAGGGTTTATAAACAGACCAGTAGACTCTACTGTAACTAGGGTTTATAATCAGACCAGTAGACTCTGTTGTAACTAGGGTTTATAAACAGACCAGTAGACTCTACTGTAACTAGGGTTTATTATCAGACCAGTAGACTCTACTGTAACTAGGGTTTATAATCAGACCAGTAGACTCTACTGTAACTAGGGTTTATAATCAGACCAGTAGACTCTACTGTAACTAGGGTTTATAATCAGACCAGTAGACTCTGTTGTAACTAGGGTTTATAATCAGACCAGTAGACTCTGCTGTAACTAGTGTTTATAAACAGACCAGTAGACTCTACTGTAACTAGGGTTTATAAACAGACCAGTAGACTCTACTGTAACTAGGGTTTATAAACAGACCAGTAGACTCTGCTGTAACTAGGGTTTATTATCAGACCAGTAGACTCTACTGTAACTAGGGTTTATAATCAGACCAGTAGACTCTACTGTAACTAGGGTTTATAAACAGACCAGTAGACTCTGCTGTAACTAGGGTTTATAATCAGACCAGTAGACTCTACTGTAACTAGGGTTTATAAACAGACCAGTAGACTCTACTGTAACTAGGGTTTATAAACAGACCAGTAGACTCTACTGTAACTAGGGTTTATAAACAGACCAGTAGACTCTACTGTAACTAGGGTTTATAAACAGACCAGTAGACTCTACTGTAACTAGGGTTTATAATCAGACCAGTAGACTCTGCTGTAACTAGGGTTTATAAACAGACCAGTAGACTCTACTGTAACTAGAGTTTATAATCAGACCAGTAGACTCTACTGTAACTAGGGTTTATAAACAGACCAGTAGACTCTACTGTAACTAGGGTTTATAATCAGACCAGTAGACTCTACTGTAACTAGGGTTTATAATCAGACCAGTAGACTCTGCTGTAACTAGGGTTTATAATCAGACCAGTAGACTCTACTGTAACTAGGGTTTATAAACAGACCAGTAGACTCTACTGTAACTAGGGTTTATAAACAGACCAGTAGACTCTACTGTAACTAGGGTTTATAATCAGACCAGTAGACTCTACTGTAACTAGGGTTTATAATCAGACCAGTAGACTCTACTGTAACTAGGGTTTATAATCAGACCAGTAGACTCTGCTGTAACTAGGGTTTATAATCAGACCAGTAGACTCTACTGTAACTAGGGGTTATAAACAGACCAGTAGACTCTACTGTAACTAGGGTTTATAAACAGACCAGTAGACTCTACTGTAACTAGGGTTTATAAACAGACCAGTAGACTCTGCTGTAACTAGGGTTTATAAACAGACCAGTAGACTCTGCTGTAACTAGGGTTTATAATCAGACCAGTAGACTCTACTGTAACTAGGGTTTATAATCAGACCAGTAGACTCTGTTGTAACTAGGGTTTATAATCAGACCAGTAGACTCTGCTGTAACTAGGGTTTATAAACAGACCAGTAGACTCTACTGTAACTAGGGTTTATAAACAGACCAGTAGACTCTACTGTAACTAGGGTTTATAAACAGACCAGTAGACTCTGCTGTAACTAGGGTTTATTATCAGACCAGTAGACTCTACTGTAACTAGGGTTTATAATCAGACCAGTAGACTCTACTGTAACTAGGGTTTATAAACAGACCAGTAGACTCTGTTGTAACTAGGGTTTATAATCAGACCAGTAGACTCTGCTGTAACTAGGGTTTATAAACAGACCAGTAGACTCTGCTGTAACTAGGGTTTATAAACAGACCAGTAGACTCTGCTGTAACTAGGGTTTATAATCAGACCAGTAGACTCTACTGTAACTAGGGTTTATTATCAGACCAGTAGACTCTACTGTAACTAGGGTTTATAATCAGACCAGTAGACTCTACTGTAACTAGGGTTTATAATCAGACTAGTAGACTCTGCTGTAACTAGGGTTTATTATCAGACCAGTAGACTCTGCTGTAACTAGGGTTTATAATCAGACCAGTAGACTCTGCTGTAACTAGGGTTTATAAACAGACCAGTAGACTCTGCTGTAACTAGGGTTTATAATCAGACCAGTAGACTCTACTGTAACTAGGGTTTATAAACAGACCAGTAGACTCTACTGTAACTAGGGTTTATAATCAGACCAGTAGACTCTACTGTAACTAGGGTTTATAAACAGACCAGTAGACTCTACTGTAACTAGGGTTTATAATCAGACCAGTAGACTCTGTTGTAACTAGGGTTTATAATCAGACCAGTAGACTCTACTGTAACTAGGGTTTATAATCAGACCAGTAGACTCTGCTGTAACTAGGGTTTATAAACAGACCAGTAGACTCTACTGTAACTAGGGTTTATAATCAGACCAGTAGACTCTGCTGTAACTAGGGTTTATAATCAGACCAGTAGACTCTACTGTAACTAGGGTTTATAATCAGACCAGTAGACTCTGCTGTAACTAGGGTTTATAATCAGACCAGTAGACTCTACTGTAACTAGGGTTTATAAACAGACCAGTAGACTCTACTGTAACTAGGGTTTATAATCAGACCAGTAGACTCTACTGTAACTAGGGTTTATAAACAGACCAGTAGACTCTGCTGTAACTAGGGTTTATAATCAGACCAGTAGACTCTACTGTAACTAGGGTTTATAATCAGACCAGTAGACTCTACTGTAACTAGGGTTTATAATCAGACCAGTAGACTCTACTGTAACTAGGGTTTATAAACAGACCAGTATACTCTACTGTAACTAGGGTTTATAATCAGACCAGTAGACTCTGCTGTAACTAGGGTTTATAAACAGACCAGTAGACTCTGCTGTAACTAGGGTTTATAAACAGACCAGTAGACTCTACTGTAACTAGGGTTTATAATCAGACCAGTAGACTCTGCTGTAACTAGGGTTTATAATCAGACCAGTAGACTCTACTGTAACTAGGGTTTATAAACAGACCAGTAGACTCTACTGTAACTAGGGTTTATAAACAGACCAGTAGTCTCTACTGTAACTAGGGTTTATAAACAGACCAGTAGACTCTGCTGTAACTAGGGTTTATAATCAGACCAGTAGACTCTACTGTAACTAGGGTTTATAATCAGACCAGTAGACTCTACTGTAACTAGGGTTTATAAACAGACCAGTAGACTCTACTGTAACTAGGGTTTATAATCAGACCAGTAGACTCTACTGTAACTAGGGTTTATAATCAGACCAGTAGACTCTACTGTAACTAGGGTTTATAATCAGACCAGTAGACTCTACTGTAACTAGGGTTTATAATCAGACCAGTAGACTCTACTGTAACTAGGGTTTATAAACAGACCAGTAGACTCTGCTGTAACTAGGGTTTATAATCAGACCAGTAGACTCTACTGTAACTAGGGTTTATAAACAGACCAGTAGACTCTACTGTAACTAGGGTTTATAATCAGACCAGTAGACTCTACTGTAACTAGGGTTTATAATCAGACCAGTAGACTCTACTGTAACTAGGGTTTATAAACAGACCAGTAGACTCTGCTGTAACTAGGGTTGCCACCCGTTCCGTATTGAACTGATACAGGACGCACTTTGTCCCGTATTTTCAGGTCGGGAAATCATTGTCTTACCTCACAGCCTGTCTGTCTCTCTAGGTGTTGCATCACAGCCTGTCTGTCTCTCTAGGTGTTGCATCACAGCCTGTCTGTCTCTCTAGGTGTTGCATCACAGCCTGTCTGTCTCTAGGTGTTGCCTCACAGCCTGTCTGTCTCTCTAGGTGTTGCATCACAGCCTCTCTGTCTCTCTAGGTGTTACATCACAGCCTGTCTGTCTCTCTAGGTGTTGCATCACAGCCTGTCTGTCTCTCTAGGTGTTACATCACAGCCTGTCTGTCTCTCTAGGTGTTGCATCACAGCCTGTCTGTCTGTCTGTAGGTCTTACCTCACAGCCTGTCTGTCTCTCTAGGTGTTGCATCACAGCCTGTCTGTCTCTCTAGGTGTTGCTTCACAGCCTGTCTGTCTCTCTAGGTGTTGCATCACAGCCTGTCTGTCTCTCTAGGTGTTACATCACAGCCTGTCTGTCTCTAGGTGTTGCATCACAGCCTGTCTGTCTCTCTAGGTGTTGCATCACAGCCTGTCTGTCTGTCTGTAGGTCTTACCTCACAGCCTGTCTGTCTCTCTAGGTCTTACCTCACAGCCTGTCTGTCTCTCTAGGTGTTACATCACAGCCTGTCTGTCTCTCTAGGTGTTGCCTCACAGCCTGTCTGTCTCTCTAGGTGTTGCATCACAGCCTGTCTGTCTCTCTAGGTGTTGCCTCACAGCCTGTCTGTCTCTCTAGGTCTTACCTCACAGCCTGTCTGTCTCTCTAGGTGTTGCATCACAGCCTCAGCAGCAGAGAGACACTGGACCTGTCTAAGGTGTTGTGTGTGAGGTCAGAGGTGAGCTGCAGACAGCAGGGTGACCGTCTGTCTGTCTGTCTGCGCTGGCTGTCTGTCCTGCCCGCCACCACCCTGGACCTGGTCCCTATCAGACCTGTTCCTCTGATCCCTACAGCGCTGGTCAGGACCCTGACCTCTCTGACCCGCCTGGCCCAGCCCCACCACACCACTACACGCTCACAGGGGTAAGAACCATGACCTCTGACCCCTAACCCCTAACCTGACCTCTGACCCGCCTGGCCCAGCCTCACCACACCACTACACGCTCACAGGGGTAAGAACCATGACCTCTGACCCCTAACCTGACCTCTGACCCGCCTGGCCCAGCCTCAACACACCACCACCGGTATGCCCATATATAGGCAATTTGGTTTACCACACCCAACAACGATCCATCTGATATGCCTCTATATGGCTATGCCCATATATGGGCATATACCACATCGGGCATCTCCATATATGGGCATGAGAGGAACATGGACACTGGACAGGCAGATACAGAGATGTCCATATATGGGCATAAAAGGGACACTGACAGACAGACAGGTATGAGGGGTGGGCCATCATCCCTGACTGGACCATGCAAGTTGGAGACCTACTTTATTTTCACTATTGATAAATCTACAAGCTCACAACACCTTGTGTTGTGAGCTTGTAGATCGCATCATACTAGAAATGATTGTGACAGTTATGCATAATAATTGTATTAATGTTGATCAGGTGATCAGGTTAGTGATCATATGGAGCAGTAATGATTGTATGTAATGTAATGTAATGTAATATATTGTATTGTAATATATTGTATTGTAATGTAATATATTGTATTGTAATATATTGTATTGTAATATATTGTATTGTATTGTAATATATTGTATTGTAATGTAATATATTGTATTGTAATATATTGTATTGTAATGTTTCAGGTTTCTGACGATGGACCAGAACCGTAAACTGTTGCTGATGTTGGAGATGGATCCTAAAGCCTGCAGCCTGCCACTGGTGGGAGTGTGAGTTAATTATAGCTTCATGGTTCTCTGCATGGTGGGAGTTACAATGAATTATAGCTTCATGGTTCTCTGCATAGTGGGAGTTAGTTATAGCTTCATGGTTCTCTGCATGGTGGGAGTTAGTTATAGCTTCATGGTTCTCTGCATGGTGGCAGTGTGAGTTAATTATAGCTTCATGGTTCTCTGCATGGTGGGAGTGAGTTAATTATAGCTTCATGGTTCTCTGCATGGTGGGAGTTAGTTATAGCTTCATGGTTCTCTGCATGGTGGGAGTTAGTTATAGCTTCATGGTTCTCTGCATGGTGGGAGTTAGTTATAGCTTCATGGTTCTCTGCATGGTGTGAGTTAATTATAGCTTCATGGTTCTCTGCATGGTGGGAGTGAGTTAATTATAGCTTCATGGTTCTCTGCATGGTGGGAGTTAGTTATAGCTTCATGGTTCTCTGCATGGTGGGAGTTAGTTATAGCTTCATGGTTCTCTGCATGGTGGGAGTGTGAGTTAATTATAGCTTCATGGTTCTCTGCATGGTGGGAGTTAATTATAGCTTCATGGTTCTCTGCATGGTGGGAGTTAAAACAGTGAATAAAGCACAGAACATCCACAGCCAGGGGTTGAATACACTGTTCATCTGTCATTTCACTGCCTTGTCTAGTTTGGGTCTTAACCTTATTACTCGTTAACCTTATTACTCGTTAACCTTATTACTCGTTAACCTTATTACTGTCCTCGTTAACAGCTGGCTGAGCGGTGTCACGCACATCTGGAGTCCTCGGGTGTGGCTCTTCTGTCTCAGGTTTCTGTTCAGCGCCGCCCTGCAGGACAGGTGAGTCACCGCAACTACCTTAGCCTCGATCTCCAGGCTTTTATTGTTTAGTGTTGCTAAAAAATAAAAGCCTGGCCCAGCGCGTCGGTGTACTCGGTATAAGGAAGTGTTTCACTTCCCAACCAACCAGAGTGCAGTGGGCGTCGCTCGTAATGTTGTGTTAACGGGGCGGGGGTTGACGGACAGATCGGTGAACCAATGGGATCAGCCGCAGTCTCTCGCCGGCTCTTTACACCCGCCCCTCTATACACGAAATCAGGAGCGTTGGGGCAGTCTACAACTACCTGAGCACAGTGCAGCTAATCTCCGCCTACCAGTGACATCATCGGTGGGCAGGTTTGGTCGTTTCAAACGAGATTTCAAAATGTGTGTTTTAGTTTATTATTATCAGCAGAACAATGTCTTCTGTTACAGCATGCAACTTTACAGGAATAGAAAGCCTGCCGTTTCTATTGGCTTGGATTCCCCATCAATGATGTCACTGGTAGGCAGGTTTCTGAACCCACACACAGAGTAGACAGACATTGTAACATAATATTAGGCCTGTCTCCCACTAAGGATTTCTATAGTTTAATCTGAATCTTTTTTTAATTGTTTGCATGATTCAACTTCAGTCAAATCATGCAAACAATATGTTATGCAATAGAGGAACATTCCATTTGGGCTGTAGGGGTGCTTAGTGTCTCATTTAACATATACTATTGGTTTCTCCCAATAAATCATGACGTATATCCTATGTTTGGCAAACTATTAGTTAATTAATATAACAAATTAGGCCAGTCTCTCAGTCCTATATAGGGTCCCCACGGTCATGAAATTCCTGGAAATATTTTGAAATAAAAATGTAAAAAATCCAGTACTGGAAAAGGTTTGGAATTGATCAAAGGTCCTGGAATTTATCAAGGGTCCTGGAAAAATATTTGGCTATTGATTTTTTTTAATACAAAACATTTTCATAAACATGTATAACATTACACAAAATATGTAACATAAGTAGTTTTTCGCCGAACGGGCTGTGTAACACCCCATCCGCACTGCCAGCGATGCGACGTGACGCGAAGCGAGCGGGCGATGAAATCTCATTAAAATACATGTTTTTGAATGAGACCGTCCTGACCTACCGCGAGCGACAACGAACCGTGCAACGACGTCGTCCACCCCTCCTATTTTCGCTCGCAGGGTCACTATGCCCTAATTTTGCACGAAATGTTGAATGAAATTGTACTATTTTATATTCTATGCTTTATTTTTGCTACACTGCCTATCTTTGGGCATTGTACATAGGAGTAAGAGACACATTAATGCGCTTAATGATTGTTTTATAGGCCTGGAAATTGGGCTAAATATTCTGGAAAAGTTTTGGAAATTCATTGCTAAAAATGTGTGGGGACCCGACCCTGTATATATATATATATATATATCTCTATATCTCTATATCTCTATATCTATATCTATATCTATATCTATATCATAGATATAGATATAGATATAGATAGATCTAGATATATGTATATTATAATACATAAAAGGATAATTCCTTTTAACAGGTCGTTCATGAAAGTCCTTGCGGTCTTGTTTCCAATAAGAACCTGTGAGCAATTGGGGTTAAGAGTCTTGCTCAGGGACAAATTTCATATCATCGGCACATATGCTGGGATAGCCTGGAATCGAACCTGGGGCAACCAGGGCCAGCCTGGTTCCCTAGGCGGGTTCACTAACCACTCAGCTATGGCCGCCCCCCCACATAGTATACACTACATATAGTATATTATAATGAGCATTAGTGACCAATTATACCAAGATAGGTTGAAAATGGGTGAAGTGGTCCTTTAACCCATTAAAACCAGGAAAGCATCTGTGTGTCAGTTGAGATTTTAGCTCCAGATACAGTCTAGACTCTACAGTACAGATACAGTCTAGACTCTACAGATACAGTACAGATACAGTCTAGACTCTACAGATACAGTACAGATACAGTCTAGACTCTACAGATACAGTACAGATACAGTCTAGACTCTACAGATACAGTACAGATACAGTCTAGACTCTACAGATACAGTACAGATACAGTCTAGACTCTACAGATACAGTACAGATACAGTCTAGACTCTACAGATACAGTACAGATACAGTCTAGACTCTACAGATACAGTACAGATACAGTCTAGACTCTACAGATACAGATACAGTACAGATACAGTCTAGACTCTAGCACATTGGTTGGCTATTCAAAAATAGCAGATCTACAAGCTCATAGCGCATCACTTCTTGCCGCGCTATGAGCTTGTAGATCTGCTATTTGTGTTTTCAGGGTGGTGTACATTGTGTGTGTGTGTGTGTGTGTGTGTGTTCAGGGTGGTGTCAGAGGACGGCTGTTTCCTGGTGGTTTTGTTCTCTCAGCTGCAGAGACAGGCTCAGTTCTACCAGTGTCACACAACCTCTGGATCTACTGGATCCTCTGGAACTCAGCAGAAGATGGAGTACCAGCTTCTGACCAGCACACACACTGTCTCACTGTACCAGGTACACACGCACACACGCACGCACGCACGCACGCACGCACGCACGCACGCACGCACACACACACACAGTGTTTTTAGAGCCTGAACATCACATAGAGAGTCCTAAAGGCCACTGATTACCTCATCATTATATACTCTATGTTTTGACCTGTTTCTTGTGCAACATGTTCTAATAATAAAGAAAACAGGTTTGTTTTAGTCGACTAAATATCATCAGATTATAGTGACTAAATCTACAGTTGATTTAGTCACTATAATGTGTGTTAGTGGTGCCTTGATGGCGTCGTAATGATTTTACACTTGGTTGCATGCTGAAAATAGCAGATCTACAAGCAACGCGTCACACTGTGACGTGTTGTGAGCTTGTAGATCTGCTATTTTCAGAGCGGAACACCCGAGCGCAACCAAACATAAAATGACTTGTCTTTTAGTTCTACTGGATCTCTTCTCCACTAGATCCTCACTGACGTTTTAGACTAGTTTTTATTTGATGACGAAATTGTCAATATATTTAGTCTCAGCTTTATAGTCATCATAGCTTAGTTTATATTTCGTTTTTATTTAGTTTTCGTCAGTGAAATAAGGTAGTCGACGGACATTTTTCATCTTAGTTTTAGTCGACGAAATCAACACTGTAACTCGCTCCTCTGAGGGAGCTAGCTCTCTTAGCGTTGTGTGTTGTGTTGAAATCAACACTGTAAGTCGCTCCTCTGAGGGAGCTAGCTCTCTTAGAGGAGTGAGTTGTGTTGGAATCAACACTGTAACTCACTCCTCTAAGAGAGCTAGCTCTCTTAGAGGAGTGTGTTGTGTTGGAATCAACACTGTAACTCACTCCTCTGAGGGAGCTAGCTCTCTTAGAGGAGTGAGTTGTGTTGGAATCAACACTGTAACTCACTCCTCTAAGAGAGCTAGCTCTCTTAGAGGAGTGTGTTGTGTTGGAATCAACACTGTAACTCACTCCTCTGAGGGAGCTAGCTCTCTTAGAGGAGTGAGTTGTGTTGGAATCAACACTGTAACTCACTCCTCTAAGAGAGCTAGCTCTCTTAGAGGAGTGTGTTGTGTTGGAATCAACACTGTAACTCACTCCTCTAAGAGAGCGGAGTGAGTTGTGTTGGAATCAACACTGTAACTCGCTCCTCTGAGGGAGCTAGCTCTCTTAGAGGAGTGTGTTGTGTTGGAATCAACACTGTAACTCACTCCTCTGAGGGAGCTAGCTCTCTTAGAGGAGTGAGTTGTGTTGGAATCAACACTGTAACTCGCTCCTCTAAGAGAGCTAGCTCTCTTAGAGGAGTGTGTTGTGTTGGAATCAACACTGTAACTCACTCCTCTGAGGGAGCTAGCTCTCTTAGCGTTGTGTGTTGTGTTGGAATCAACACTGTAACTCACTCCTCTGAGGGAGCTAGCTCTCTTAGAGGAGTGAGTTGTGTTGGAATCAACACTGTAACTCGCTCCTCTAAGAGAGCTAGCTCTCTTAGAGGAGTGTGTTGTGTTGGAATCAACACTGTAACTCACTCCTCTGAGGGAGCTAGCTCTCTTAGCGTTGTGTGTTGTGTTGGTCAGGTCAGTTGGAGACCGGGGTTGACTCCAGCTCAGATCACAACAACACCGTAGCACAGTTTAATGAGGTTAAATCTTTCTGTTTAAAGAGGTTGAATTAGTGACAGGGGTTGACACTAAGGTCTCAGAGGCACTTGCCCATCGGGCAAGTACAGGTCATTTTCTATCTGCCCACAGGTCTTGCCCACTTGCCCGAAAAGTAAATCGTCCTTTATAAAGTGATATTTTTTGGTTAAAACAAAAAGGTTTTTGTTATGGGTTAAAGCTCTATATTCTGATAGTAATCATTGCTACAGAGTGTTTGTTCAGTAACAGGGGTCTCTCTGTCTCTCCAGCTCTTTGATAGACAGAAAATACATTTCCAGTTAGGTGACACCATTTCAGCCAATCAGGAGAGAGTACCCATTTATCAGCTTCATTTTTATGCTGTTCCAGTTCCAATTTTACATGCTCATTTCTTTGTGTCATCACTTCCAATTTCACTTGTTTGGTGCGTTTTTTTGGGCTTGTTTCTAAAGTGTATTTGATTATTTGGGCTTCATGCTTCACAATTGTTCAATTATTTTAACCGATGGTTCTCAAATATTTTTATGTCATGGCATGGACCCCCAAGTTAATATGTAGGCTAATTTATCCCTATAAGCCCCATCTGGAAATGTTTTGTGCCAGCTGGAGCCCTGTACCAGATTTGTGTTGTTAGAATGTTTAAAAAATATTCCAAATATTCCACATTTTATTACAAGATTTTTTTTTTTAAATAGCAGATCTACAAGCTCACAACGGTTTAATTAAAGTGCTTATAATGGCCTAAGTGCCAGTTGCTTCTTTTGGGCTTGTTTTCCTAGACCTGGTTGCTTATTTCTCTCACAACATCTGGCAAAGCTGATGCAAGTTTGAAGTTCAACTCCGCCTCGTCTAAAGATAACAGATGCGGCGTCGCATCGCCATGACAACTTACTGTTCTGTCTGGAAGCGGATCACGTAATAAATGCTCTCATGTGTAATGAGAATAAAGAAGTTTACAAGGTTTAACCCCATTACCAAATAAAAGGCTAATAAAACGTGGAAAGGATATTATATAAGCCTTTTCTAATGAACATTGCGCACCTTTACCGAGGTAAAAAGATGATGAAATCCAGCATACAAGTGGAACGCTGCTATCCGATTATGGACCAGAGCTTATTGATTACTTCTTGATTAAATTAGTTAATTTTTTATTAATATATCACTGTCCTACGTCGGAATGGGGAATGGATCTTCTGCACACAGCTTTCATCCACTATAGTTTCCTCATCAGATGGTATTGTTTTATTAGGCTGTTGTGTGTGGTGTTCATGTGATCAATATACAGTAGAGTAGCCTACAGTAGGCTATTACAAATTAATACCGCGGCACGGACACTGGAGGTGCGTCAGTCCCTCCGCAGTTTCATTAAAGCATGAAGCCTATTTTCATTATTATGTGACACTTTGGCTGAGATGGCCCGCTAGCAAACACACTGAGGGACCTAATAATTCAGCTCTAAATGCAATTTATATAGGCTACAAGCAATACATCGTTTGACATTTATTTTTTATATATATGTGTTGACAAATGTTAGGCACATATGTATTTTATTTGAGGTTTGCCACTGTTGTAATTGATTTTGACATGAAGAATAAAGCATTCTAAAGACATACGCACATTTCAGCCCTAGTAAGACAGCCTCGGGGCTGACTTGAGAACGTGCTTGAGAACCTCACGCACAAAACACAGACCAAAAAACTTTCATGAATCTGACTGCAGGTGTAGGGTTTGTCTTAGATGCCGGTACATACAAAATATGGTCGTAAATCGCTTGGTGAATCGGGGCCATTGTCATTAATGTGTGTGTGTGTGTGTGTGTGTGTGTGTGTGTGTGTGTGTGTTCAGCATGTGGAGGTGTCAGACAGCAGCAGTGTGCAGTGTGAGTTGACCTCTGACCTTCACAACCAGCAAACTGCACTGTTTGCACACACAGTGGACCAGCTGTCTACCAGGTACACACACACACACACACACACACACACACACACAATGTTAACATTTAGATAGTATATTGTTTAGACTGATGCTTGGTTCATTGTTTACCTGTGATCCTAGTTCACTGAGACACTACACTGTCTCTGTATTCTATGATCCTATAGTTTACTGAGACACTACACTGTCTCTGTATTCTATGATCCTATAGTTTACTGAGACACTACACTGTCTCTCTGTATTCTATGATCCTATAGTTTACTGAGACACTACACTGTCTCTGTATTCTATGATCCTATAGTTTACTGAGACACTACACTTGTCTCTGTATTCTATGATCCTAATAGTTTGTGTTTGGTTTTCCTCAGAACTGCATTGCATTTTGCATTTTGGTTTTATTTTATTTTATCTGTTATTACTACGGTTATTTTTATTGTTCTATATTTATGTTTTCTTTTTAACATGCAGTGGAGATGTTTAGGTTGTGAATACATTTAGAAAAAATGTGAAAATTACTAGTGAAAAAGGTGGTAGGAGTTTATACACTTCATCCTACTATTTGTCTTTTTTTTAGATAATGTTCGAAATAAAACTCATTCATTCATTCATTCATTCATAGTTTACTGAGACACTACACTGTCTCTGTATTCCATGTATGTGTTTATCTTGTTTACTGTATTATATGTATGTGTTTATCTTGTTTACTGTATTATAGTATGTGTTTATCTTGTTTACTGTATTCTATATATGTGTTTATATATAGTGTATATGTATATAGTGTAGTATTTATAGTATTATGTGTATGTGTTTATCTTGTTTACTGTATTATATGTATGTGTTTATGTTGTTTACTGTATTATATGTATGTGTTTATCTTGTTTACTGTATTATATGTATGTGTTTATGTTGTTTACTGTATTATATGTATGTGTTTATCTTGTTTACTGTATTATATGTATGTGTTTATGTTGTTTACTGTATTCTATGTATGTGTTTATGTTGTTTACTGTATTATAGTATGTGTTTATGTTGTTTACTGTATTATATGTATGTGTTTATATATAGTGTATATGTATATAGTGTAGTATTTATAGTATGTGTTTATGTTGTTTACTGTAAGTCACTCTGGATAAAGAGCTTCATGATCAACGCTGTGATTGATTGACAGCTTGTGTGTTTTGTCCCTCAGTGCCCCGCCTCCAGGCCTGTCAATCAGCGACCAGGACTCAGGAGTGGAGGACGGAGACCTGTCGCCCCGCCCCTCCCCTAAACCACACCCCTCCACCCAACAGGTCCCGCCCACTGCACCACAAACACACATCTGTTCAAACTAGAAACGTTTTGATCTCTGCCAGGCCGGGTTGGCTACCCAGGGAAGTTATTCATTGCCAATCTGAATCGTTAGATAACACGCCCTTAAATATTCTACAAACGCCCCGATTTTACCACGTGAAGAACCGGAATACGTCCACAAAATGCATTTAGAAGAGTTCCCCCGCCCGCCTCACTGCCTGTCAAGACACACACACACACACACACACACGCACACGCACACGAACTTACCTACACTGTCATGTATTCCGTAACGGGACAATCTTTGTCATGTAGGCTAGTAGGCCTGACCTCGACTAAGTCGACTAGTCGACTGGTTAGTCGCGGGGGGTCCGAGTCGACTAAGTGTCTCTTAGTCGACTCTAGTCGGGGAAAAAAAAGGGCTCGCAGTCGACTAATAAAAAAAAATAAAAAAAAACTTTTTTTTTTTTTTTTTGGGGCCAAAATACATTTTATTTCAAAGGGCCAAGTCTACACAGTTTGTTTTGTCTCCAGCAGAGTTTCTAGTGTCTCTATCTCTCTCTGGAAGAGGTTGCACATGAACTCTGCAGCCGCACTGAGGCGCTCCAACACAAACAATACCAATACAAAGACGAGGAATAAGAAGAATGTAGTGGAAGTTACGTGTGGTTGCAGGCGTAGACTTGGCCAAAAAACAATTAAAAACATTTTTTTTTTTCCCCGACTAGAGTCGACTAAGAGACACTTAGTCGACTCGGACCCCCCGCGACTAACCAGTCGACTAGTCGACTTAGTCGAGGTCAGGCCTACTAGAGTCGACTAAACAAATCCTTAGTCGGGGACAGGCCTATAGGCTAGTAGCCTACATGAATGACAGAATATGATACCAATCACATCACCATGAATGGAATACGTTTGTATATTAATGTATTTAACCCATACCGAGCAGTGAGCGTTGGAGTTACACTAGAATAAAGCATGTAGGCTTTTCCCTGTGAGACTGGGGCTGCAGTGAGTCCCGTCACCGTGCCGCCACGTTAATGAGAGAGAGCCTGGACTGGAGAGGCACTCATAATCTGAACGTTTATGGAGTGATTGATGAATGAATGCATAAACATGAATGGATAAAGGCTGGTGTGTGTTGGGAGGGCGACCCAAATGAATCCACAGCATGAAAATCCTGGCAAAGGTTTGGAGTGTCGGGTTAATATCCTCAACCCAGGTATTACATGGAGACCTCACTGTCCATGAAAACATTACAGCGGCGCGGCCGCACCAGTCCCGACTCCAGAAAATAAGCGCTAGTATATTTTGTAAATTGCAGATCTACAAGCTCACAACGCATTGCGTCGACGCGTTGTGAGCTTGTAGATCTGCTATTTTCAAATAGCCAATGCAGCCAGATCTGCAATCTTATCTGAATGACTGTTAAAGCAGTTTAAATGAGTTTATGAAATGTTATATTTTCACAGGGATTATTATTAGTGTGTTAGATATACATGTAGGAGTGGATACATTGTGTCCAGATGCCTGTCAGACGGTCAGACATGCTGCTCAGCAGGTCTATGAGGAACAAACAGGTTCAGACAACGTCTACACGTCCTCAGACCAGACGTGAGATCTGAACAGGCCGTACGCTAAAGACAAAGTCAGGATATATTGATAAATGCAGAAAGTTGAGGTGATCTCGCCGTACGCCCATTATTTGGTCTGCACCGTGTTGATAAATGAGGGCCACTGAGTACTGATTTGTGTGAGTTTTGGACAAAATCTGTGGACGTAGTAGCAAGAAGTGTTTTGGCAAAAAAAAGAAAAATGGCAGAAAGTCTTGTCAGGCAGAAATGGGTGTGGCCTATGGGGCCTCTTTCTCTTTTTTTAAATGTGTTTTTCATCTGAAAAGAGGCGGGCACTCTGTGTTCACAGTAAACATTTGTATTGTTTGTGTCTCAGACTCCTAGAGTCCAACCTCTGGTTCCAGAACTCTCTCTGCTATTGGACGGCAGCTTTCTTGGCCCCTCCCACGCCCCTCGGCCCCCCACCCCCACAGAGCAGCAGGAGGCCCCGCCTCCCGCCTCAAGACCCTCCTCCCTCAGGAGGTCGACGTCTCCATTCGGACAGACGACCGCCAAATATGGGCGTCTTCCTCCTGCAGCGTCTCCTACTGGCTTCATCCCAAAACAAGGCTCCTCCCCCAGCAATCACCCTACCCAAACACCTCCCCATCACCCCCACCCTACCCAAACACCTCCCCATCACCCCCACCCTACCCAAACACCTCCCCATCACCCCCACCCTACCCAAACACCTCCCCATCACCCCCACCCTACCCAAACACCTCCCCATCACCCCCACCCTACCCAAACACCTCCCCATCACCCCCACCCTACCCAAACACCCGCACAGCGCTCTCCACCCTGCCCAAACACCTGCAAAGCACCCCCGCCCGGCAGGAGCATCTCCACCCTGCCCAAACACCTCCACAGCACCCCGGCCTCCAATCAGAAGCTGCCCTGTGAGTGTTGCTCCGCCCAGACACACGACTTCACTCCCATCTACCACTGCAGCTCTCCTGCTCCTGGCCACGCCCACCACCCCTCTGGAGCCCCTCCCTCGCTCCAACAGACACACCCCCCTCCTCCTCCTGTGTGTCCTTGCACTCCGACCCCCGACCCCCTGACCTCTGACCCCTACCGCCTCCTTGTGGAGCAGGACAGACAGCTGAAGATACTGCAGGCTCAGGTAGGATACTAGTAATCTATTACTATTACTACTGTAAATATTAAGATACTGCAGGCTCAGGTAGGATACTAGTAATCTATTACTATTACTACTGTAAATATTAAGATACTGCAGGCTCAGGTAGGATACTAGTAATCTATTACTATTACTACTGTAAATATTAAGATACTGCAGGCTCAGGTAGGATACTAGTAATCTATTACTATTACTACTGTAAATATTAAGATACTGCAGGCTCAGGTAGGATACTAGTAATCTATTACTATTACTACTGTTAATATTAAGATACTAGTAATCTAATACTATTACTACTGTTAATATTAAGATACTACAGGCTCAGGTAGGATACTAGTAATCTATTACTATTACTACTGTTAGTGTTAATATTAAGATACTACAGGCTCAGGTAGGATACTAGTAATCTATTACTACTGTTAATATTAAAATACTGCAGGCTCAGGTAGGATACTAATCTATTACTATTACTACTGTTAATATTAAAATACTGCAGGCTCAGGTATTCTGAACATCACAGATTGCAGCTCATTGTGCTAACGAGTTCTACACTTGTGTGTTCTGTACACATAGGATCCCTCCAACGGCAATTTACCAGTGTTCATTTTACTCCTAGAGGGTACAAATAAGACCCTTGAGGGTCCATTTGGTCGCATGCATTTTTATGAGTAGCAAACACAGCTATGTTAACCCCAGAGGGTCCACATAGGATCCCTCCAGCGGCCGGTGTTAAAACAGACCAAACTCCGCTGGACTTGATAGTTATGTTGCGAGCGGTCACCAGGCCAGGCAGGCGCGTGTCTAGTACGGTTATAATGCCATAGCATTGATTGATTGATTGAATACTTTATTTAGAAAGACATGGTAACAGTACATGGAAGTACAATTCACAATACAAGGTCCTCTAAACTGCATCGCTCATAAAAGCACTTGGCTTATTTTAAATGAGATCCCCACGCACTCACTTCATGATTGACATTTAAGAAGACATACAAATATACACTACTATGAAGAACGTCATACAATCAGCTTACAGGTTACTGGTATGAAAAACAAGACATATGTACAATAGACAGTTTTAGGAGGAGGGGAGGGGTAGGGGGGCTAGGTTAGGACTTAGACAGGGGCCAGTTTGGAATTGCAGCCTCCTGAAAGTGTATCTTTAGGGCAGTTTTGAAAGTGAGTAGGGTTTTACACTCCTTTACTCCTTTTGGTTGGGCATTCCACATTATAGCTATGTATAGCATGAGAATGAGTTCATTCCCTTGTTTGTGCCAAATCTGGGTTGGCCATGATCAGTGGATGACCATGGGAGGACGACCGCCGTTCAGAGTATGGGAAGTCTCCCCATTGGCTTAAAGGACAGCCAGTGATGAAAAAGTTGAAAAGGTGTGGCATAGGTGTTGACCAGGTGCTCTATCTGTTTGTAGACCAGCCTGCTCTTAGAGCAAGGTGCTCATAATCTTACTATCTTATCTTATCTTACTACTATATAATTGACAAAAGCTCCTAAAGTTCGTCCGGGATTCACAAGGACAGGATCACTCCACATGCCTCCAAGACCCGCCACAGACTGTTGATCAGAGCTATGGCTATGTTTTAGACATCTTACCCCACCTCCATCAGTGATCAGACTCTATGTTTTAGACATCTTACCCCACCTCCATCTGTGATCAGACTCTATGTTTTAGACATCTTACCCCACCTCCATCTGTGATCAGACTCTATGTTTTAGACATCTTACCCCACCTCCATCAGTGATCAGACTCTATGTTTTAGACATCTTACCCCACCTCCATCAGTGATCAGACTATGTTTTAGACATCTTACCCCACCTCCATCAGTGATCAGACTATGTTTTAGACATCTTACCCCACCTCCATCAGTGATCAGACTATGTTTTAGACATCTTACCCCACCTCCATCTGTGATCAGACTCTATGTTTTAGACATCTTACCCCACCTCCATCAGTGATCTGACTCTATGTTTTAGACATCTTACTCCACCTCCACCTGTGATCAGACTCTATGTTTTAGACATCTTACTCCACCTCCATCAGTGATCAGACTCTATGTTTTAGACATCTTACTCCACCTCCATCTGTGATCAGACTCTATGTTTTAGACATCTTACCCCACCTCCATCAGTGATCTGACTCTATGTTTTAGACATCTTACTCCACCTCCATCTGTGATCAGACTCTCGGCTTGATTGATTCTCTGATTTGCCTATCAGACCCTCAGCCTGATCTGGCAGGTTGCCATAGCAACCAGATACAGGAAGTCTGACCTCTTTATCACATGACCGGGGTTGGGAGTTTGGGAGGATGTGACTAGAGGTTAGGGCCGCAAAGCAAAGCGGGGAGGGAGGAGAGGAGAGGAGAGGAGCCAAGAGGAGAGGCCAGAAGTGCCGGACTTTGCATGACGTGTGTGCAGAGTGACTAGGCCAGTGCTGTCTGGACCAACCCTCACATCTAGTGGTATTAATTAATACTAGTTGTGTTTGTGTCTGTAGATCCAGATGCTGCTTGAAGCTCAGAGCAAACCCACCAATCAGATGTCTAACAACACTCAGCAGACAGCCAATGACAGCAGTAGACCATCAGAACAGCCAATCAGAAGCACTGTCAGCGTTGCCGTGGGAACAGGTATGTGTCGTTAAAGTTAGAGGTCACGGCAGAACCGTTTATAAGATAGATGTGACCTTTGACCTTTGACCCTATGACCTTTGCTGCGTAGGAGCCAGTCTGTTCTGGGGAGATCCTGTCCACGCTCCCTCAGCCAATGAGCAGAGGGAGGCGGGGCCGAGTGGCTCCAGTGGCAGTAAGGCCTCGTCTAGCCCCGCCTCTTCCAATTCCCACCCCCTCTCCTGTGGGTGGTCAGGGGGCGGAGCCGAGGAGAGTGACAGCCGACCCCACCAACCAGGCTTCTGCTCTCCCTCCCCCCAGCCCAGGTAAGCACTGTGATTGGATAACTGTTCTGTCTGTCTGATATTGACAGATATATACATATTGTACAACATTGTGTTGCAGATTAAACTTTTCCATAGATTTCATAGACAGTTGGATTCATGTTAAAGTGTATTTTATAGATAGTTATAGATAGTAGTCATAGATAGTATAGATTTCATAGACAGTTGGATTCATGTTAAAGTGTATTTTATAGATAGTTATAGATAGTAGTCATAGATAGTATAGATTTCATAGACAGTTGGATTCATGTTAAAGTGTATTTTATAGATAGTTATAGATAGTAGTCATAGATAGTATAGATTTCATAGACAGTTGGATTCATGTTAAAGTGTATTTTATAGATAGTTATAGATAGTAGTCATAGATAGTATAGATTTCATAGACAGTTGGATTCATGTTAAAGTGTATTTTATAGATAGTTATAGATAGTAGTCATAGATAGTATAGATTTCATAGACAGTTGGATTCATGTTAAAGTGTATTTTATAGATAGTTATAGATAGTAGTCATAGATAGTATAGATTTCATAGACAGTTGGATTCATGTTAAAGTGTATTTTATAGATAGTTATAGATAGTAGTCATAGATAGTATAGATTTCATAGACAGTTGGATTCATGTTAAAGTGTATTTTATAGATAGTTATAGATAGTAGTCATAGATAGTATAGATTTCATAGACAGTTGGATTCATGTTAACACATTGACTGCCAATCACGTAGATCTACACGAACCGCTTTAAAGCCGCCACGTGCCAATCGTGTAGATCTACGTGAAGTGAAAAAAAAAATGTTATGTTTTTTTTTTCCAATTTCACCCAAAGACCAAGGAGATATGATTAGTTGAAGATCTAGACTCCTATCCACTTCCTTGTTAACTTAAAACTTAAAAATGCTGTATTTCGGCTCCTGAGTACTTTTTTTTTTCCAATGAAAAACTCTGGCACTGGCTAAAAAAATATGAAAATAATTCTGGCAGTTAATGTGTTAATGTATATTTTCAGATAGTTAACGTTTTAAACCCTCAATATGTAGTTGATACATGAACTTGACCGCTAAGATAAGAAGGAATCAATTAGCATGGGGAGAAAAAGGGGGAGAAAAAGAAGATATACTGTATAATAAATATTCATCCTCTGTGTGTGTGTGTGTGTGTGTGTGTGTGTGTGTGTGTGTGTGTGTGTGTGTGTGTGTGTGTGTGCGTGCATACAGGTGTGGGTCAGTGTGTAGTACACAGAGTCCAGTGTTAGGAGAGAGTGCCAGTATGTACCAACAGCCTTCCTCTCCTCCACCCAACACCACCCAGCAGTTCTACCACCACCTCCTGGTACACACACACACACACACACACACACACACACACACACACTCACACACACACACACACTTCCATAAACCCTAATGGTAGTGGCGGAACAACTCAAAGCCGACCCGGTAGGCACAGCACAGTGATCAGCCCCCCCCCTTTTACCTTTTTTCCAGGTTTTGGTGACTTTATTTGGGTTTTAGGGTTACGTTGTTTAATTCTTATTTTTGCGGAGGCGGAGAAGCGGAGCACACAAAGTGCGTCTAATTCTAATAAAATAAAGGTCCATGTGATCTGACGGCCCGGGTAGGCCCCCGGTAGGCCCCCGGTAGGCCCCCGGTAGGCCCCCGGTAGGCCCCCGGTAGGCTAGGTAGGCGGCCGACCCAACTGTTCACATGGAACCTGAATAAAAGTATTCCTGGTTGACATGACCCAAAGCATTCATTGTAACTTTTGACATGCTCAAAGTGGTTCCTGCCTGGGCCTGGGCATGGACCAGGGGCCGCCCCGGCTCCACTACCCGGGGCGGAGCTTCCCCTGGTGGGCATGGGGAGGAGGCAATAATAGCCCCTTGTACCTCCACGGCACTATATAGTAACACTAGACACTATAGTAACACTAGACACTATAGTAACACTAGACACTATAGTAACACTAGACACTATAGTAACACTAGACACTATAGTAACACTAGACACTATAGTAACACTAGACACTATACACTATAGTAACACTAGACACTATAGTAACACTAGACACTATAGTAACACTAGACACTATAGTAACACTAGACACTATAGTAACACTAGACACTATAGTAACACTAGACACTATACACTATAGTAACACTAGACACTATACACTATAGTAACACTAGACACTATACACTATAGTAACACTAGACACTATAGTAACACTAGACACTATAGTGACACTAGACACTATAGTAACACTAGTAAAAACAACATGAAGAGGACGAGGAGTGGAATGTGAAATCAGCCGTCTCTTATTGACACAGAGTATGCCCGACAGACACACAGCAAACAACCTGGCAGCTAAACTAAATGATGCGGTGGAGTCTTGGGGACTCCACCGCATCGACGCTGCGACGCGTTGTGAGCTTGTAGATCGGCTATTTTCAGAGCGCAACACCCGAGCACAACCAAACATTAAAAAAAGTGTCTGCATGTGTTCACCACAACGCAGCCAACGTTGTGGCTGCTAATCGCCCCCAACGGGTGAACTGCCACTCAGTTCCGTGTTTTGCACACACACTGCAATTGGCAATCAGCCATGGATTTAGGCTGTTTTTGCATCGGGTTATCGCTGCAGCAGGTGGGCTAGTCAGGCTCTTTAACCACAGCACCTAGTCAGACACTTTAACCACAGCACCTAGTCAGGCACTTTAACCACAGCACCCTGTCAGGCTCTTTAACCACAGCACCTAGTCAGACACTTTAACCACAGCACCTAGTCAGGCACTTTAACCACAGCACCTAGTCAGGCACTTTAACCACAGCACCCTGTCAGGCTCTTTAACCACAGCACCTAGTCAGACACTTTAACCACAGCACCTAGTCAGGCTCTTTAACCACAGCACCTAGTCAGACACTTTAACCACAGCACCTAGTCAGGCACTTTAACCACAGCACCTAGTCAGGCACTTTAACCACAGCACCTAGTCAGGCACTTTAACCACAGCACCTAGTCAGGCACTTTAACCACAGCACCTAGTCAGGCACTTTAACCACAGCACCCTGTCAGGCACTTTAACCACAGCACCTAGTCAGACACTTTAACCACAGCACCTAGTCAGGCACTTTAACCACAACACCCTGTCAGGCTCTTTAACCACAGCACCCTGTCAGGCTCTTTAACCACAGCACCTAGTCAGGCACTTTAACCACAGCACCTAGTCAGACACTTTAACCACAGCACCTAGTCAGGCACTTTAACCACAGCACCCTGTCAGGCTCTTTAACCACAGCACCCTGTCAGGCTCTTTAACCACAGCACCTAGTCAGGCACTTTAACCACAGCACCTAGTCAGACACTTTAACCACAGCACCTAGTCAGGCACTTTAACCACAGCACCTAGTCAGGCACTTTAACCACAGCACCTAGTCAGGCACTTTAACCACAGCACCCTGTCAGACACTTTAACCACAACACCTAGTCAGGCACTTTAACCACAGCACCCTGTCAGACACTTTAACCACAACACCTAGTCAGGCACTTTAACCACAGCACCCTGTCAGACACTTTAACCACAGCACCTAGTCAGGCACTTTAACCACAGCACCTAGTCAGGCTCTTTAACCACAGCACCTAGTCAGACACTTTAACCACAGCACCTAGTCAGACACTTTAACCACAGCACCTAGTCAGACACTTTAACCACAGCACCTAGTCAGACACTTTAACCACAGCACCTAGTCAGGCTCTTTAACCACAGCACCTAGTCAGACACTTTAACCACAGCACCTAGTCAGGCACTTTAACCACAGCACCTAGTCAGGCACTTTAACCACAGCACCTAGTCAGGCACTTTAACCACAGCACCTAGTCAGGCACTTTAACCACAGCACCTAGTCAGACACTTTAACCACAGCACCTAGTCAGACACTTTAACCACAGCACCTAGTCAGGCACTTTAACCACAGCACCTAGTCAGGCACTTTAACCACAGCACCCTGTCAGGCTCTTTAACCACAGCACCTAGTCAGGCTCTTTAACCACAGCACCTAGTCAGACACTTTAACCACAGCACCTAGTCAGGCACTTTAACCACAGCACCTAGTCAGGCACTTTAACCACAGCACCTAGTCAGGCACTTTAACCACAGCACCCTGTCAGGCTCTTTAACCACAGCACCTAGTCAGGCTCTTTAACCACAGCACCCTGTCAGGCTCTTTAACCACAGCACCTAGTCAGGCACTTTAACCACAGCACCTAGTCAGGCACTTTAACCACAGCACCTAGTCAGGCACTTTAACCACAGCACCCTGTCAGACACTTTAACCACAACACCTAGTCAGGCACTTTAACCACAGCACCCTGTCAGACACTTTAACCACAACACCTAGTCAGGCACTTTAACCACAGCACCCTGTCAGACACTTTAACCACAACACCTAGTCAGGCACTTTAACCACAGCACCCTGTCAGACACTTTAACCACAGCACCTAGTCAGGCACTTTAACCACAGCACCTAGTCAGGTACTTTAACCACAGCACCTAGTCAGGTACTTTAACCACAGCACCCTGTCAGACACTTTAACCACAGCACCTAGTCAGGCACTTTAACCACAGCACCTAGTCAGGTACTTTAACCACAGCACCTAGTCAGGTACTTTAACCACAGCACCTAGTCAGGTACTTTAACCACAGCACCTAGTCAGGTACTTTAACCACAGCACCTAGTCAGGCTCTTTAACCACAGCACCCTGTCAGGCACTTTAACCACAACACCTAGTCAGGCACTTTAACCACAGCACCTAGTCAGGCACTTTAACCACAGCACCTAGTCAGGCACTTTAACCACAGCACCCTGTCAGGCTCTTTAACCACAGCACCTAGTCAGGCTCTTTAACCACAGCACCTAGTCAGGCACTTTAACCACAGCACCTAGTCAGACACTTTAACCACAGCACCTAGTCAGGCACTTTAACCACAGCACCTAGTCAGGCACTTTAACCACAGCACCCTGTCAGGCTCTTTAACCACAGCACCTAGTCAGGCTCTTTAACCACAGCACCCTGTCAGGCTCTTTAACCACAGCACCTAGTCAGGCACTTTAACCACAGCACCTAGTCAGGCACTTTAACCACAGCACCTAGTCAGGCACTTTAACCACAGCACCCTGTCAGACACTTTAACCACAACACCTAGTCAGGCACTTTAACCACAGCACCCTGTCAGACACTTTAACCACAACACCTAGTCAGGCACTTTAACCACAACACCTAGTCAGGCACTTTAACCACAGCACCCTGTCAGACACTTTAACCACAGCACCTAGTCAGGCACTTTAACCACAGCACCTAGTCAGGCTCTTTAACCACAGCACCTAGTCAGACACTTTAACCACAGCACCTAGTCAGACACTTTAACCACAGCACCTAGTCAGACACTTTAACCACAGCACCTAGTCAGACACTTTAACCACAGCACCTAGTCAGGCTCTTTAACCACAGCACCTAGTCAGACACTTTAACCACAGCACCTAGTCAGGCACTTTAACCACAGCACCTAGTCAGGCACTTTAACCACAGCACCTAGTCAGGCACTTTAACCACAGCACCTAGTCAGGCACTTTAACCACAGCACCCTGTCAGGCACTTTAACCACAGCACCTAGTCAGACACTTTAACCACAGCACCTAGTCAGGCACTTTAACCACAGCACCTAGTCAGGCACTTTAACCACAGCACCCTGTCAGGCTCTTTAACCACAGCACCTAGTCAGGCTCTTTAACCACAGCACCTAGTCAGGCACTTTAACCACAGCACCTAGTCAGACACTTTAACCACAGCACCTAGTCAGGCACTTTAACCACAGCACCTAGTCAGGCACTTTAACCACAGCACCCTGTCAGGCTCTTTAACCACAGCACCTAGTCAGGCTCTTTAACCACAGCACCCTGTCAGGCTCTTTAACCACAGCACCTAGTCAGGCACTTTAACCACAGCACCTAGTCAGGCACTTTAACCACAGCACCTAGTCAGGCACTTTAACCACAGCACCCTGTCAGACACTTTAACCACAACACCTAGTCAGGCACTTTAACCACAGCACCCTGTCAGACACTTTAACCACAACACCTAGTCAGGCACTTTAACCACAGCACCCTGTCAGACACTTTAACCACAACACCTAGTCAGGCACTTTAACCACAGCACCCTGTCAGACACTTTAACCACAGCACCTAGTCAGGCACTTTAACCACAGCACCTAGTCAGGTATTTTAACCACAGCACCCTGTCAGACACTTTAACCACAGCACCTAGTCAGGCACTTTAACCACAGCACCTAGTCAGGTACTTTAACCACAGCACCTAGTCAGGTACTTTAACCACAGCACCTAGTCAGGTACTTTAACCACAGCACCTAGTCAGGTACTTTAACCACAGCACCTAGTCAGGCTCTTTAACCACAGCACCCTGTCAGGCACTTTAACCACAACACCTAGTCAGGCACTTTAACCACAGCACCTAGTCAGGCACTTTAACCACAGCACCCTGTCAGGCTCTTTAACCACAGCACCTAGTCAGGCACTTTAACCACAGCACCCTGTCAGGCTCTTTAACCACAGCACCTAGTCAGGCACTTTAACCACAGCACCTAGTCAGGCACTTTAACCACAGCACCTAGTCAGGCACTTTAACCACAGCACCCTGTCAGACACTTTAACCACAACACCTAGTCAGGTACTTTAACCACAGCACCCTGTCAGACACTTTAACCACAACACCTAGTCAGGCACTTTAACCACAGCACCCTGTCAGACACTTTAACCACAACACCTAGTCAGGCACTTTAACCACAGCACCCTGTCAGACACTTTAACCACAACACCTAGTCAGGCACTTTAACCACAGCACCCTGTCAGACACTTTAACCACAGCACCTAGTCAGGCACTTTAACCACAGCACCTAGTCAGGTACTTTAACCACAGCACCTAGTCAGGTACTTTAACCACAGCACCTAGTCAGGTACTTTAACCACAGCACCTAGTCAGGTACTTTAACCACAGCACCTAGTCAGGCTCTTTAACCACAGCACCCTGTCAGGCACTTTAACCACAACACCTAGTCAGGTACTTTAACCACAGCACCTAGTCAGGTACTTTAACCACAGCACCTAGTCAGGTACTTTAACCACAGCACCTAGTCAGGTACTTTAACCACAGCACCTAGTCAGGCACTTTCACCACAGCACCTAGTCAGGCACTTTAACCACAGCACCTAGTCAGGCTCTTTAACCACAGCACCCTGTCAGGCACTTTAACCACAGCACCTAGTCAGGCACTTTAACCACAGCACCTAGTCAGGTACTTTAACCACAACACCTAGTCAGGCACTTTAACCACAACACCTAGTCAGGTACTTTAACCACAGCACCTAGTCAGGTACTTTAACCACAGCACCCTGTCAGGCACTTTAACCACAGCACCTAGTCAGGCACTTTAACCACAGCACCCTGTCAGACACTTTAACCACAGCACCTAGTCAGGCACTTTAACCACAGCACCTAGTCAGGTACTTTAACCACAGCACCCTGTCAGGCTCTTTAACCACAGCACCTAGTCAGGCACTTTAACCACAGCACCTAGTCAGGCACTTTAACCACAACACCTAGTCAGGTACTTTAACCACAGCACCTAGTCAGGTACTTTAACCACAGCACCCTGTCAGGCACTTTAACCACAGCACCTAGTCAGGCACTTTAACCACAGCACCCTGTCAGACACTTTAACCACAGCACCTAGTCAGGCACTTTAACCACAGCACCCTGTCAGGCTCTTTAACCACAGCACCCTGTCAGGCACTTTAACCACAGCACCCTGTCAGGCACTTTAACCACAGCACCCTGTCAGGCACTTTAACCACAGCACCCTGTCAGGCACTTTAACCACAGCACCCTGTCAGGCACTTTAACCACAGCACCCTGTCAGGCTCTTTAACCACAGCACCCTGTCAGGCACTTTAACCACAGCACCCTGTCAGGCACTTTAACCACAGCACCCTGTCAGGCTCTTTAACCACAGCACCCTGTCAGGCTCTTTAACCACAGCACCCTGTCAGGCTCTTTAACCACAGCACCTAGTCAGGCTCTTTAACCACAGCACCTAGTCAGGCACTTTAACCACAGCACCTAGTCAGACACTTTAACCACAGCACCCTGTCAGGCACTTTAACCACAGCACCTAGTCAGACACTTTAACCACAGCACCTAGTCAGGCTCTTTAACCACAGCACCTAGTCAGGCACTTTAACCACAGCACCTAGTCAGGCACTTTAACCACAGCACCTAGTCAGGCTCTTTAACCACAGCACCTAGTCAGGCTCTTTAACCACAGCACCTAGTCAGGCTCTTTAACCACAGCACCTAGTCAGGCACTTTAACCACAGCACCTAGTCAGGCACTTTAACCACAGCACCCTGTCAGGCTCTTTAACCACAGCACCCTGTCAGGCACTTTAACCACAGCACCCTGTCAGACACTTTAACCACAGCACCCTGTCAGACACTTTAACCACAGCACCCGTGCATGCAAGGTACTTTTGTTTTATTGGTAAATAGCGCTTTTTGTTTTGGGAACACATTTCCTTAACGGTTAATGATCAATTAATCGGTAAGGCCTAAGAAAATGTCTCCATTTGTCCATCCCTAGTCCTGCGCGTCACACACGAGTTGCTCGTAACGGTAGAAAGTCAGTGTGTACTGACTGTACACACCTTTAATAACCTCACTTTATTTAATACATAAATAATAACTCAGGTCAATCTGTTTAGTAGGCCTAATGATGATAGACAAACGGGACAAATACCTAAAAATGTTACTTAACACATTGATTGCCTAGATCAAGTTTTGCCTACAAAAAATGTTGCAGTTTTTTGAAACTGCAAAAATTCTGAAATAATTCTGGCAATCAATGTGTTAAGTAAATGTACTTAGTTACTTTCCACCACTGTCTTTAATCCATGGTAAATGAAGTGAATAGTTGTAACTGTGTGTTTGTACTGATGCAGAACCAGGTGAACAGCCTGCTGCATGCCTCAGAGAGAGAGGAGGAGGAGGAGGAGCAGGAGGAGGAGGTGTCCATCAGGAGGAGGAGCAGGGAGGAGGTTCAGGGAGGAGACACAGGGATCAACAGCGCCACCTTCAGGCAGTTACAGCAGCTGGGAGTCCGTCCTGACCTGATCACCCTGGACACTTCCAGGTACACACACACACACACACACACACACACACACACACACACACACACACACACACACACACACACACATTTTAATCATGTATTATTGTCCACACAAAAGGAAATGTATAAGGACTCACATATTACGGTGCATCAAAGGTTAAAGGTTACATCCACAAAGACAAGACATACTGTATATCCTCATGATACAACAAGCATGTCATGTGACCCAGTCCTCCATGACACCAGCAGTGTCTCTGGTCATGTGACCCAGTCCTCCATGACACCAGCAGCAGTGTCTGTGGTCATGTGACCCAGCCCTCCATGACACCAGCACAGTGTCTGTGGTCATGTGACCCAGCCCTCCATGACACCAGCAGCAGTGTCTGTGGTCATGTGACCCAGCCCTCCATGACACCAGCAGCAGTGTCTCTGGTCATGTGACCCAGCCCTCCATGACACCAGCAGCAGTGTCTCTGGTCATGTGACCCAGTCCTCCATGACACCAGCAGTGTCTGTGGTCATGTGACCCAGCCCTCCATGACACCAGCAGCAGTGTCTCTGGTCATGTGACCCAGCCCTCCATGACACCAGCAGCAGTGTCTCTGGTCATGTGACCCAGTCCTCCATGACACCAGCAGCAGTGTCTGTGGTCATGTGACCCAGCCCTCCATGACACTAGCAGCAGTGTCTCTGGTCATGTGACCCAGCCCTCCATGACGCGAACAGCCTTTTTGCATGTAGTTTAAGCGCAAGGGGGCGGGGCCGCGGGTGGCGGGTGGGGAGAGAGCCTAGTGCAGTGAGTGGCAGTTGGGGCAAACGCAGTCCCCACAACATCATTTACGATTCTGTGCCTATCGGTACATAACTCGGACGGCGCTTAGTCGACTAGCAGACCATCGGCCGGTCGTCGCGGGCACTCGCGCCTGGAGGCGCTCGGGCGCGACTCCTCGGCCTCAAGGTCTGCTGAGTCGGCGCGCCTCCGTCATGGTCCAAAACTATACTTTATCGGCGAAAAAAAGTAGTCTGCGTTTTTTTGAAAAATTGTAAATGATGTTGTGGGGACTGCGTTTGCCCCAACTGCCACTCAGTGCACTAACACAGCCCGCGTCAC
>NC_137607.1:962914-1042914 GCF_963280865.1 Gymnoscopelus braueri
TTAAGACCTGAGGCGATTCTTAAAAATGCTTTCTAAATCCTAACAGTTTTTTGAAAAAAATCTATAAAAGAATAGCAGATCTACAAGCTCATAGCGCGGCACTCGGTGCTGCGCTATGAGCTTGTAGATCTGCTATTTTTGAATAGCCAAAGAAATCTAAAGTGACACAGATGGGTTAACAAAACACAAAGCTATTTTTATATTAAATGTCAAAAACTGATATGTTTTGTACATTTGGATAAGTTAAACAATGATGTATATTCTTTAAATAATTTTTTACTTAAAATGGCTCTAGTTTGGCGGCCTCTTCCATACACAGCCTCTCTTTCCTCCTCAGAAAGGAAAGGCAGGGCCTTGAACCAAGGGAGTGTGTTTGTCTCCTCCTCAGTGGTGTACCGCTTCTTGAGGTCTGCTTTCTGTCCCTGACCAGTGATGATTGTCCAGAAGCATATCCTGTGTTCTGAATCAGTTGTGCATGTAAAGGAGCAATCAGTGAGATGGTGGGGTTTTTCTGCTCTGACATGACTGTCGTGGTATCAGGTTAATGTAAAAAATATCATATCACACAAGGATTTGGCGGACCCCCTGTAGTAACTCTGAGGACCCCCTGTAGTAACTTTGAGGACCCCCTGTTGAAGACCCCTGGCCTAGAGCTGTCACCATTATACATTTAAGTTGACCATTAATTGTCACTCAATTAATTGCGATTAGACCATTATTTAATAAAACTATTTATATTTTTATATATTTTTTACTATGTGTTCATATTGTTCCATCTAGACGTGGCGTCTCCCAGAGACATGTCTCTGGTTATTAATACTTATATAGTGAGTTATAGTTAGTTATATATATATATATATAGTTATAAATAGTTATCATATTCTTTCATCCTAGGCGTGTCTTCCAGCGACATGTCTCTGGTTATTAATACTTATATAGTGAGTTATAGTAAGTTATAAAGTTAGTTATATAGTTAGTTATATAGTTATATATATATATATATATATATATATATATAGTTATAAATAGTTATCATATTCTTTCATCCTAGGCGTGTCTTCCAGTGACATGTCTCTGGCAACCAGGAAGTACATGAGGAGGTACGGAGTCCTGGAGGAGGAGCTAGAGGAGGAGGAGGGAGGAGTCAAACCCTTCAAAAGGTCAGAGGTCAAACCACTCCACTGTGACTCTCAGAGCCGCCGCCCGCTCAGAGAACAGACGCCGAAGCGTCAGTTCCTACCGGCGGCCACCAGGGGGCAGTCTCCTCAGACTGACGGGTCTATGGGGAACTTCCTGGATATCAGCAGACTGAGAGAGCTGCCTAAACTCTTCTGATCCATACAAATATCTGATCTACAAGCTCTACTGATCCATACAAATATCTGATCTACAAGCTCTACTGATCCATACAAATATCTGATCTACAAGCTCTACTGATCCATACAAATATCTGATCTACAAGCTCTACTGATCCATACAAATATCTGATCTACAAGCTCTACTGATCCATACAAATATCTGATCTACAAGCTCTACTGATCCATACAAATATCTGATCTACAAGCTCTACTGATCCATACAAATATCTGATCTACAAGCTCTACTGATCCATACAAATATCTGATCTACAAGCTCTACTGATCCATACAAATATCTGATCTACAAGCTCTACTGATCCATACAAATATCTGATCTACAAGCTCTACTGATCCATACAAATATCTGATCTACAAGTTCTACAAGGTGTCGCTTGTAGGTCAGATCTTTTCATAAATGCTGTAGGCCTGATGTTTGGATGTTTGGACGTTTTGAGAGAAGTTTTAGTTTTTTGTGATTTTGCTCAAATGGACAAATTGTCTGTTTTGGAGATTTTAACCTGTGACATTTTAATATGAATATTATTATTATTATCATTGTTATAATAATAATAATTTAATGTGAATTACAGGACTTTTCTGCTAAATTAATTCTAAAGTCTCTTGAAAATGAAGTGGATCCATCCACTAACGTGTTTAGTGTGATTGACGTTTTGAGCCCCAGACATACTTCATAGCATAGAGATCTATAAGCCCACATTGTGAAGCTTGTAGATCTGCTATTTTCGGCGCACTGTGGAGCATAACTTAGGTTTGATGTTTGAGCGTTTGGGTCGTTTTGGGTGAGCGGTTCAAGTGTGTTGTTTACTCAAGGACATATTGGCTGTTTGGGGATTTGAACCTGTGATGTTCTCATGTGAATCATGATATTATTATTATTATTATTCATCTAATGTGAATCAGAGGAAACTTCAGGTTAATTCTAAAGATTTGTTGTGTGTCTGACCTCCTGGTTCATAACCCCTGTTGTTGTTTGAGTTGGCACGCACACACACACACACACGCACACGCGCACACACACGCGCACACACGCACGCACACGCGCGCGCACACACAGAGGTTGGACTGTTGTTGTCTAGTCTGCTTGCTACAATACATAACATTATTATACAAGTTCTGTTTCATATTCCATGTTTAATGTAAAGTGATTCTATCAGTTTATTTATTATCATCATATATTAACATACAGCTGTTTACAGTAGCTACTCAACAGTCAGTCTATCAGACACTTTTAGTATTAAACTATTTGTTTTATGTTCCATGTTTATGTCAAGTGATTGTTTTGCACAGTTTGGTTTTATTTATGATTTTTCAAATAAATACAAAGATTGATAAAGTGTTTTTATTATGTTAATAGAAGAGCTTCCACTATGAGATGAAGTCAATAATAATTATAATGTAGACCAACATCATTCTAATCACAACCCCAGCCATACGTTTGTTTTTGTGTCCTAATGTTTAACCACCTGACCCTGGCCTCACTGTTTGGTTCATTACAATCTTCAGTTATTTTCCCATAATTACAGATCTACAAGCTCACAATGTGATGCTTTGTGAGCTTGCAAATCTGTTTCTTTTTAAATGGGGCTTAAATGCTTAAATAAAATGAAGTTTAGTTTGTATATTTTATATTTGTTTACTTAATAATTTAAGTTACATATTTTCATATGTCGAAGTTTTATATTATGCAACTTAATTAGCATGTTTTTAATCTATCAATAACAGGTTATTTGTGTTTTTTGTATTTATTTGTTAACTTTTCTCAAATTGAAACTTCTCAAGTTTTTCTAAATGAATTCAAGATTTTACACTTTTTTTCATTAATATTGGTCAGAACAATCTGTGGTCTGGACTCTTTCAACATCAGGATCAGCTTTGGACCCAAAACTGTCATGGTTCGTGCTTTAGATCTAACAGACCTACACCAAACACACAGCTCCCTGTCATGGGTCGTGCTTTAGATCTAACAGACCTACACCAAACACACAGCTCCCTGTCATGGGTGGTGGTTCTAGATGTAACCCTGTGGTTCTAGATGTAACCCTGTGGTTCTAGATGTAACCCTGTGGTTCTAGATGTAAACCCTGTGGTTCTAGATGTAACCCTGTGGTTCTAGATGTAACCCTGTGGTTCTAGATGTAACCCTGTGGTTCTAGATGTAACCCTGTGGTTCTAGATGTAACCCTGTGGTTCTAGATGTAAACCCTGTGGTTCTCCACATGGACCCTTACGGGTCTGTAACTTAAAGAGTGTAAAACATGGAACCAAAAGGATCCTTAATCTGTTAAGACCTGGAACACATCTGTGTCATTTTAATGTTTCTTTGACTATTCAAAAATAGCAGATCTACAAGCTCATAGCGTGGCACTCGGTGCCGTGCTATGAGCTTGTACTCGGTGCCGTGCTATGAGCTTGTAGATCTGCTATTTTCTTTTGAAAAATCGTGCAAATTTGTGCAAATCTTTGAAAATATATATTTTAACTCAATCTGATTCTACAAATGTCTTCTAAATCCTAACAGTTTATTGTTGTTATAATATCAGTGTTTCCCAAACAGTTTTCATGTCAAGGACCACCAGAAGGATTTTGTCCGTGGACCCCCATCTCAAAATATGTTGTTCCAGGGACCCCCAGAATCAAAGATTTGAGTCACAAATGTTCGCTTTAAAAATATATATATTCAAAGATTTGCACACATTTTCACGATTAGAAAATAGCAGATATACAAGCTCATAGCGTGGCACTCGGTGCCACGCTATGAGCTTGTAGATCTGCTATTTTTGAATAGCCAAAGAAATGTAAAAATGTGTGTGGCCTGACGCATATCAGACTGAGGAGTCCTGTAGACCAGTGGTTCTCAAACTTTTTCATGTCAAGGACCCCCAAATTGACCCTTATTAGCCCGCGGACCCCCATTTGAAAAGATAAGCCAGGGACCCCCATAAGAGAAGATTTTTACGGCTCTACCAGTGATTCTCAATCATTTGCATGTCAAACCAGGACCCCCAGTTTGACATGCATTTAGGCTACGGACCCCCATTTAATGGCATTTCTATCTCTGGAACCCTAATTTATAATTGTAAAAACAATGTTAATGTAACTCAGAGTGTACAAATGGAACCAAATGGACCCTAGTTACAGATCCATAAGGGTCCATTTGGTTCCATTTGTACACTCTGAGTTACAGATCCATAAGGGTCCATTTGGTTCCTAACGATCCATCATTTAGCTGGGGACCCCCTGGAACTCCCTCAAGGACCCCTGGGGGTCCCCAGACCCCACTTTGAGAACCAATGCTGTAGACGTAGCAGAGACACAGGACTGTTTAGTTTGTAGGATCAATGGTTTCAAAGGTTGTTGTGAGATTTACAGAACACTGACCTCACTGACCTGTTTGTTCCAACATCATCCTGCTGCTGGCTGGCTGCTGCTCATGTGACGCGCTCCACTTCAACCTACTGCTGACCTACATACTGCCAGGTCTGTAGCTCATTTATTACTTTATTATTATTATATATGTATTAATATGACTCCACTTCAATCTACCTACTGCCAGGTCTGTAGCTCATTTATTACTTTATTATTATTATATATGTATTAATATGACTCCACTTAAATCAACCTACTGTCAGGTCTGTAGCTCATTTATTACTTATTACTTTATTATTATATATGTGTTAATGTGACTCCACTTCAATCTACCTACTGTCAGGTCTGTAGCTCATTTATTACTTTATTATTATTATATATGTGTTAATGTGACTCCACTTCAATCTACCTACTGCCAGGTCTGTAGCTCATTTATTACTTTATTATTATTATATATGTATTAATGTGACTCCACTTCAATCTACTTACTGTCAGGTCTGTAGCTCATTTATTACTTTATTATTATTATATATGTATTAATATGACTCCACTTCAATCTACCTACTGTCAGGTCTGTAGCACTGTTCAGTGGTGGAAAAAGTACTCAGATTATTTTACTTAAGTAAAAGTATCAATACTACAAGTAAAAGTCCGGTAATCAAAACTTACTTGAGCAAAAGTTCAAAAGTATTGGCCTCAAAATATACTTAAAGTACCAAAAGTAGAAAGTACTCATTATGCAGAATGTCCCGTTTCACAAGATTTCAAATGTAAAACATGATGATTTATAAAAAATCATTTGAAAATAGCAGATCTACAAGCTCACAATGTGTTGCATCACGACACATTGTGAGCTTGTAGATCTGCTATTTTCAAATGATTTTTTAAATGTATGTAGGGCTGAAGTGGTTAATGTATGTTTTGTAATAATAATCAAAATGTACAAAGTAACTAGTAACTAAAGTTGTCAATAATTGTAGTAAAAGTATAATATTTGCCTCTGAGATGTAGTAGAAGTAAAAGTACTGGAAATTGGAAATACTCCAGTTAAGTAAAAATTCCTCAAAATTGTACTTAAGTACAGTACTTGAGTAAATGTTACTTTCCACCACTGGCTCTGTTATATTTATTACTTTATCATGTATTATTATATATGTATTGTCAGCTCTGGAACACTTTTATTATATTAATACTAAATATTTATCCTAAACTGTTCTGATCTTAAATCAACCTGTCTGTTCCTCAGCTGTTATACTATACATAGTTAGACATAACATAACATAGACATATTACTGTTAGTTTAGACTTAGTTTTCCATTCTGCTGATGGATTTCACTAGTTAGTTTTACTAATAGAGCATAAATACTTAGTTTTTCACTAGTTCGTTTTACTAGTTTTACTAATAGTGCATACATTACATTGTTGTACTAATAGTGCATTAACATTACATTGTTTTAGGATGGAGGCATTTAGCAGACGAAGCATGAGGTCAGAGTAAACATGAACTCTAGTCAATAAACAACAAGGTTAATAAGAGTCAGATAAATGCCTCAAAGAATAATAATAAATACTACATTTTATTTGTAACGCACTTTATATTTGAAACAAATCTCAAAGTGCTACAGGTTAAAAAACAACAAATAAAGAAGAAAACAACAACAATAATAATAAAACAGTGAAATTAATAAACTTCAAATCAAGTCATCAAAACAGTAGAAGTTTAAAAAGATAAAACAACTACATCTCTATCTAGGCAAATGCCTTGTTAAAAAGAAAGGTTTTTAGGCCCATTTTAAAAGTGTCAATGGACTGTGTTGCTCTCAGAAACTATAGGATATCAATCAGCTAGTTTTAGGAAATGACTAGTTTAAGTTTAATTTCTACTTAGTTTGTACTGAGTTTTAATGTCTAATTGTGTCCCTATAGTTTAGCCTAGTTGGGTCTCTTGTAATTGTTTTGTTGTCTATGATGTGTTTATGCCTTTAATCTGTAGCTCTGAGATTCATGAGAATGTAAAGTGTGTTATAAATAAAATGTATTATTATTATTATTAGTTTTGTTTTTAATTGTTCAGGTATTATGAGGAAAGTCTTGAATGATTGAAGTTGAAGTGGATGAATGACACATGATGGTGGAAAAAAGAAAAGAAGATTATTCATCAGTGTTTCAGGTTGTAGAAATAAAGCCTCACTGACACAACGTTTCACCTGAACAGACTGGCTCCAGATGGAGTTATTCATTAACCACATGAACATTCGGCAAGAATAGCAGATCTACAAGCTCAAAGCGCATAGATCGCCTACTTTTGGCGAAGCCGTTTAAAAGATGTTCACATTTTTGTTCCCAAAATAGACAGTATAGATCTACAATGTGTCATAATGTGACATATCTGAATAAGACAGTATAGATCTACAATGTGTCATAATGTGACATATATGAATAAGACAGTATAGATCTACAATGTGTCATAATGTGACATATCTGAATAAGACAGTAGATCTACAATGTGTCATAATGTGACATATCTGAATAGAATCATAAAATAGGGCTTAAGTGATTAATCTCTAATGCTGAATGTCTGTCGAGTCCACTATTGATTTGATTTAGTTTATATTGAACAAGTACAGTATTGATACTCAGTATCACTAGTATTGATACTCAGTATCAGCAGTATTAATACTCAGTATCAGCAGTATTGATACTCAGTATCAGCAGTATTGATACTCAGTATCAGTAGTGAAGCTACATTGTTGCATAATCCGTAAGGATATTTAGAGAAATAAATGTTCAATTTAAATAAGTAACTCTTACTCAGCCACAAAGTTTAGTCGCAACGTAAAGCTTTTTAACTCAGTTAAAATATGATATATTTATTAATAAAGTATTTTATTGAGCCACGTTATACTTCTGAAAACTACGTTCTTTCATAAATGTTTCAGTGTCTCTTGGCTTTGTTTAAAACATCAAACTCTTTGAAATGATTTATTTTAAATGATAAACCAATCAGCCTTTGGAAGATTTTTGCTGATTTATTACAGAAAGAAACATTTGATTGTTGCTTGTAAATAATAAGCAGAAACAACACTGACTGTTGTGTGTGTGTCATTGTTTGTTTAGAGGTGTGTGTGTGTGTGTGTGTGTGTGTGTGTGTGTGTGTGTGTGTGTGTGTGTGTGTGTGTGTGTGTGTGTGGGGTGTGTGGTCAGACTGGCCGGACTTAAACGATCTGTGCTGTTGGGCTGATGTTACCTTGAAGTGGGTAGGGTCTAACTCAGAGGCGATGGCTGTCTCGGAGGACTTTATATCTGACCCCAGTATCTCTGTCAGAGCATCTATGACTGTGTGTGGAGCAGAACACCAACTCCCACTGACTAATGCCTGAGGTCGCCTCTTATGGGCACAACAGCAAAGGCAGCGGCAACACTGGACCGAGCTAAGACTGCAAGGGAAAACTGCATGTCTCCCTGCTGCGGACCATTCTGTCTGTCTTTCTGAAGACTGCATGTCTCCCCGCTGCGGACCATTCTGTCTCGCACTCTGTGCTAAAAAATGTTGCTTTAGACGAATGCATTATTATCTTTACTCTGAAAGCGAGGTTGCAGGTTTTACCATCTAAACTTAACCTCTCCATCTGGTTTCCAGGCAACCATGCTCCTCACTGTATACATCATGGTCATGAACAAATAGCTGAAACCATGTCCCACATCTTAAATGGGTGCCATGTATACAGGGGACTCTACATAAGTAGGCATGACAGAATAGTGGATTTAATATCAAAAGATATCACTTCTATTTTCAGGTCCTCCATCATGCTGTATAAGCATTCTACTGTGAAGCCGAGCATGTTTAACCTGTGTAACGATGATTCTGTGTTCTCTAACATTTCAGCTAACACCCCTGATGTCATTGTTGTTAATGAAAACCATAGGGAGGTGTTCATTCTCGAGGTCGGCTGTACTTTTGATTACAGCTTAGAGGAAGCCTTCCTAACCAAAGTGCTAAAATACCATCAGCTAGAGCAGACCATCTCTCAGCTAGGCTACAGATGTAAACTTTTGGTTTTTATCTTTGGTAGTCTATAGGGCACAAGTTGGTTGTGAGGGGCCTTCAAATGGCCGGCCTCTCCAAAAGGAGGGCTAAACAATTAGCAAGGTACTGCTCTATATCAGCTATTATAGGAAGACGCTCTATTTGGAGGAGACGCTGTTTCCTTTACCCATGATTGTTGTCCGCTGTGTTCGACAAGTATGCCATCTTTTGTTTTGTATGTAACAATGCTCTGCTTTACATACGCTTTGTAACTAACTGTTTTCCCTTCATCTGACTGCACTGGCAGTGTTTATGTCCTTTGTACATCCTGTACTTATTATGTGGACATAAATAAATTGTGTGTGTGTGTGTGTGTGTGTGTGTGTGTGTGTGTGTGTGTGTGTGTGTGTGTGTGTGTGTGTGTGTGTGTGTGTGTGCGTGCGCTTACTATTACTATACTTAAGAGGCCAAATGTTCCCACAAGTATTGTAGACTTTGAGAAATAGACGTTGTAGACCAGGGGTCTTTAATGATTTTCATTTGCACCCACTTCACACCCTTTCCCCAGTCCCCAATAGGCTCAACGGTTAGTAAAATACTTTCTCTTCCTAAAGCTCAAGGCGGGATCTCGTCCCTATACGACATCATATCATCATTGAAAGTGTTATCGCTCGCGGGGGTCAGAGGTAAATGGGAAACGGAGCTTGAGTCTGACCTGGCAGATGCACAGTGGGAAGAGGCAGTCTTCAGGGTCAATAACACATCATCTTGTGCCCGCCTAAGCCTAATCCAGTTCAAAATTCTGCACAGGGTTCATTTCACAAAAGCCAAACTTAGTAACCTTTTCCCAGGAACGAGCGATGCCTGTGACAGGTGCGGCCTGTCACCTGCCAACCACACCCACATGTTCTTCTCCTGTCCCAAGCTGGCCGATTTCTGGTCCAATTTCTTCGACACGCTAGGCAAAGTGCTAAATATCAACCTTGACCCATGCCCCTTGGTAGCCATTTTTGGGGTGCCCCACACACTAGCTGGTCTCTCCAGGAAGGAACGTGATGTCCTAGCCTTTGCCTCACTCATTGCCCGTAGGCGTATTCTCCTGCATTGGAAAGGCCCAAACCCACCATCCACCACTTCCTGGCTCAAGGACTTAATGTCATTTCTATCATCAGAAAAGGTCAAATACTCTCTAAGAGGCTCAACTGCCACTTTTTATGATAGATGGCAACCACTTATTTCATTCATTAACACCCTCACGTCCCTTGACCCAGACTGATCCTAAAGAAAAGAAATACTCCTTCTCTGAGGTGAGCACCTCTGACACTACGCCAACCCCGCCTCATTGTATCCCGGTTGTAGATATATGTAGGTTTGTATGTATACGTTTTCATACGTGCTTACGTATATGCATACGCAAATGCCTATCTACTTCTGTCTTGTTTGAGTAAACCCCTGTCCTGTTTTGTTTTGTTTTGTTTTGTTTTGTTTTGTTTTGTTTTGTTTTGTTTTGTTTTGTTTTGTTTTGTTTTGCTGTTTTTGTTTTGGTTAGTCTCTTGTTGCCCTTTGTCAACTCCCAGTCTTGTCTGTGTCCTGTCTTGTCCCATAAAAGCAAAAAAGAAACATGGTGAAAAAATTTAATGATTTTCAGACCAAGGACCCCTTAGCTGAGAGAGATGAAGCAGGGACCCCTTAGAGAGAGAGAGATGAAGCAGGGACCCCTTAGCTGAGAGAGATGAAGCAGGGACCCCTTAGAGAGAGAGAGATGAAGCAGGGACCCCTTAGCTGACAGAGAGATGAAGCAGGGACCCCTTAGTTGAGAGACAGATGAAGCAGGGACCCCTTAGAGACAGATGAAGCAGGGACCCCTTAGAGACAGATGAAGCAGGGACCCCTTAGCTGAGAGAGAGATGAAGCAGGGACCCCTTAGTTGAGAGAGAGATGAAGCAGGGACACCTTAGCTGAGAGACAGATGAAGCAGGGACCCCTTAGAGACAGATGAAGCAGGGACCCCTTAGCTGAGAGAGATGAAGCAGGGACCCCTTAGCTGATAGAGAGATGAAGCAGGGACCCCTTAGCTGAGAGAGAGATGAAGCAGGGACCCCTTAGCTGAGAGAGAGATGAAACAGGGACCCCTTAGCTGAGAGACAGATGAAGCAGGGACCCCTTAGCTGAGAGACAGATGAAGCAGGGACCCCCTAGCTGAGAAAGATGAAGCAGGGACCCCTTAGCTGAGAGACCGATGAAGCAGGGACCCCTTAGCTGAGAGAGAGATGAAGCAGGGACCCCTTAGCTGAGAGACCGATGAAGCAGGGACCCCTTAGCTGAGAGAGAGATGAAGCAGGGACCCCCTTAGCTGAGAGAGAGATGAAGCAGGGACCCCTTAGCTGAGAGACCGATGAAGCAGGGACCCCTTAGCTGAGAGAGAGATGAAGCAGGGACCCCCTTAGCTGAGAGAGAGATGAAGCAGGGACCCCTTAGCTGAGAAAGATGAAGCAGGGACCCCTTAGCTGAGCCCCCCCCCTGTTCTTGTACATATCATTTTCCCCCTCTTTTTTATTTTTTTGTTGTACATAGTGATATCTTTTTTGCTGTTTTTTTTTGTAATGATATTCGAACTGTGGTGCCACTATATATGCCTATGAATTGAATACCAAGGCCCTCATTGGAAACAAGTCCGCAAGGACTTTTATGAACGGACCTGTTAGACAAAGTATTTTAAATGTAACTGTGCTGTTTTACATTTTTTGCCTAATAAAATATTCAATCAATTCTGGTGGAGACAAAGATAGGCTTAATACATGTTTGAATAGTTCTATATCATACATGGGCAACTGGGGGCCACATGCGGCCTCCACCTTCACTTAATGTGGCCCACAGGTTAATATCAGAATAGTGATATAGTATTGATTTCAGCTGTTATGATTCCTAACATGCAAACATGACCCACTTTAATTACTTCAGTCTATATTAGTAGCTTAATGACTAGTATTAACATTCTATTGTCTTTTTTATGTCCAATGTATTTGTAATTATGTTCATAAAGTTTACATATGTATAACTAAATGCATTTGAAGTTAAATAAAACATTCACTTTTCAGTAGTCCAATGAAAAAATAGCAAAAAGAAAATCAGGATTCCAATAACAAAATGGCAAAATATAGCAGATCTACAAGCTCAAAACGCGTCGCACTGTGATGCGTTTTGAGCTTGTAGATCGTCTACTTTTGCTATTTCTGTGTGACATAGAATGGAACATAGAAGTATGGCACTAATTTACGAAAAGAGTTCAAATACTGTGATAAGAAGTGTCTGTACAGTATCTGTAATGTGTTCCTCTGTAGTGAGTGTGTAAATATAGTGGTCCTCTACATCATTAAACAGACAGTATATGTAATGTGTCTCTGTAGTGAGTGTGTAAATATAGTGGTCCTCTACATCATTAAACAGACAGTATATGTAATGTGTCTCTGTAGTGAGTGTGTAAATATAGTGGTCCTCTACATCATTAAACAGACAGTATATGTAATGTGTCTCTGTAGTGAGTGTGTTAATATAGAGGTCCTCTACATCATTAAACAGACAGTATATGTAATGTGTCTCTGTAGTGAGTGTGTAAATATAGTGGTCCTCTACATCATTAAACAGACAGTATATGTAATGTGTCTCTGTAGTGAGTGTGTAAATATAGTGGTCCTCTACATCATTAAACAGACAGTATATGTAATGTGTCTCTGTAGTGAGTGTGTTAATATAGAGGTCCTCTACATCATTAAACAGACAGTATATGTAATGTGTTCCTCTGTAGTGAGTGTGTTAATATAGAGGTCCTCTACATCATTAAACAGACAGTATATGTAATGTGTCTCTGTAGTGAGTGTGTAAATATAGTGGTCCTCTACATCATTAAACAGACAGTATATGTAATGTGTCTCTGTAGTGAGTGTGTGAATATAGTGGTCCTCTACATCATTAAACAGACAGTATATGTAATGTGTTCCTCTGTAGTGAGTGTGTAAATATAGTGGTCCTCTACATCATTAAACAGACAGTATATGTAATGTGTTCCTCTGGAGTGAGTGTGTAAATATAGAGGTCCTCTACATCATTAAACAGACAGTATATGTAATGTGTCTCTGTAGTGAGTGTGTAAATATAGTGGTCCTCTGTATCATCACAGTTACATCACCCTGTTCTAGAGTCTGAAAACCTTCTAAAGTCATGTTTTGTTCTTGTATTGTTTTAATTTGGATCTTTTCTCCTTTCAATTTGTTCTTGATCATGTTTTTGATCTTATTGTTTTTAATCTTGTTTAATATTGTGTTATTTTTCTTTTGTTGATGTAAAGCACTTTGGGCTAATATTATTATTATTATTATTATTATTATTATTATAAATATTATTATTATTATAAATATTATTATTATTATTTTTATTATTATTATTTTTATTATTATTATTATAAATATTATAATTATTATTATTATTATTAATATTAATATTATTAATATTACTAGTATTATTATTATTATTATTATTAATAATATTACTACTATTCATATTATTCATATTATTATTATTATTAATGTGTATTTTCAGACATTTAACCACGTAAACCATCAATACTTAGTAAACTTGACCTTTCACTCTGTACTTAATCTGCTCTTTTTCCCCTCTACACCAAACCTCTTTACTGAAAACAGCCTCCGAGGCGTTGTGTGAGCTTGTAGATCTGCTATTTAAAAGGTTCTCAGAATAGGGATGCTGGGGTTGAAGTGGTTAATTAATAGTAACTCTGAGGACCCACTAAGGGTCCCCTGTTTAAAACCTCTGATATATACAGTATTCATGGTATCCTGTCTGTCTGTCTGTCTGTCTGTCTGTCTGTCTGTCTCTGCAGGATGATCCTTGGTGTGTTGCTGCTGGGTGTTCTGTCCGTCTGTCCGTCCCTCCAGGGTGTAGAGGTAGATATAGAAGTGTATATATATGTATATAGTATATGTATATAGTATATGTATATATATGAATATATATGTATATAGTATATGTATATATATGTGTCACGATCTGGTGGTGTGGTGAGGACCCAAATGCAGACAGCCAGGCAGAGTAGTGTTCAAACCCAAGATTGGGATTTTATTACAGACTAACATACAGACAGAGGATGTGACACAAACAATGATCCGACAAGCACTGACTGGGGAACAAGACTAATATACACATGAGGGCTGATTACACATGAGATACAGCTGGAGAAGACAACATAGAACCAGAACGACTAGAACACAACATAGAAATACAACACCTAGACACTAGGGCACAGTCTGAGACTGTGACAATATGTATATATATGTATATAGTATATGTATTTATATGTATATAGTATATGTATAGTATATGTATATATATGTATATAGGATATGTATATATATGTATATAGTATCTGTATATCATACATGGGCAACTGGCACAGGTTAATATCAGAATAGTGATATATTATTGATTTCAGCTGTTATGATTCCTAACATGTAAACATGACCCGCTTTAATTACTTCAGTCTATATTAGTAGCTTAATGACTAGTATTAACATTATATTGTCTTTTTTATATCCAATGTATTTGTATTTAAGTTCATAAAGTATAACTAAATGCATTTGAAAAAAAAAAATTACTTACAAAAATAGCACAAAAATAAATCTGGATTCCAATTCAAAAATGGCAAAAATAGCCTGTAGATCGGCTATTTTTGCTACTTTTGTGTGACAGAATGGCGAAAAAAGTTGAAGTACGGTTTATACAATGTGTTCCTCTGGAGTGAGTGTGGAATCATCAAAGTTGCATCACCCCTCGTTTAGTATATATATGGTAAATAAATATGTGTTCTGTCCATCTCTCCAGGCTGTAGAGGTAGACATATAAGTGTATATATATATGTATAGTATATATATGGTGTATATATATGTATATAAAGTATATATATGTAGTATATATAAGGTGTAATATATGTGTTCCGTCTCTCCAGGCTGTAGAGGTATATATAGGTGTATTAGTGTATATATATGTAGTATATATATAATGTGTAATATATGTGTTCCGTCTCTCCAGGCTCTAGAGGACATCTGTGTTGCTAAACCTAAAGATCTGGCGTTAGAACCAAGATGCATCTACCGTAGTCCTGATGAGGAGGAGGGGCCTACTGAGGTGAGTGACGAGGAGGAGGGGCCTACTGAGGTGACTAGGCCCTCATTTATCAATGGAGTGTACAAACCGGCTTATATTTTTGCCTATATTTCGCCTTACACCAAAGTCCAAGTGACATTTATCAAGCGATCCTACACAGCCAATCCTAGCCTACATTTGGTCAGAGCTTTGATAAATCTGACGGCTGAAACCGAGCGTCATTTAAATAACACGCCCTTAAATAAATATCCTCAAAACGCCCGATTTTATGACATGAAGAACCAGAATACGACCAAACAAAGCATTAAGACAATAAGAACGAGTTTCCCCCGCTCGCCTCGCTGCCTGTCAAGACACACGCACGCACACACACACACACACACACACACACACACACACACACACACACACACACACACACACGCACACACACAATCACCTACAGCGACTACCTGCAAGCCGAACTGTCTTTCATGTATTCCGTAACGGTACAATCTTTGTCACGTAGGCTTGTAGCTTTACATGACTGACAGATTATGAAACCAATCACATCTCCATGAATGGAATGCGTTTGTATATTAATTTATTTAACCCATTCCGAGCAGTGAGCGTTGGAGTTACACTAAAATTAAGCAGTCATGTAGCCCTGGTAAGTCCATAGGACACGCTACTGTAACCCTGGTAACTCCATAGGACACGCTACTGTAACCCAGGTAACTCCATAGGACACGCTACTGTAACCCTGGTAACTCCATAGGACACGCTACTGTAACCCTGGTAACTCCATAGGACACGCTACTGTAACCCAGGTAACTCCATAGGACACGCTACTGTAACCCAGGTAAGTCCATAGGACACGCTACTGTAACCCTGGTAACTCCATAGGACACGCTACTGTAACCCTGGTAACTCCATAGGACACGCTACTGTAACCCTGGTAACTCCATAGGACACGCTACTGTAACCCTGGTAACTCCATAGGACACGCTACTGTAACCCAGGTAACTCCATAGGACACGCTACTGTAACCCAGGTAAGTCCATAGGACACGCTACTGTAACCCTGGTAACTCCATAGGACACGCTACTGTAACCCTGGTAACTCCATAGGACACGCTACTGTAACCCTGGTAACTCCATAGGACACGCTACTGTAACCCTGGTAACTCCATAGGACACGCTACTGTAACCCTGGTAACTCCATAGGACACGCTACTGTAACCCAGGTAAGTCCATAGGACACGCTACTGTAACCCTGGTAACTCCATAGGACACGCTACTGTAACCCAGGTAACTCCATAGGACACGCTACTGTAACCCTGGTAACTCCATAGGACACGCTACTGTAACCCTGGTAACTCCATAGGACACGCTACTGTAACCCTGGTAACTCCATAGGACACGCTACTGTAACCCTGGTAACTCCATAGGACACGCTACTGTAACCCTGGTAACTCCATAGGACACGCTACTGTAACCCTGGTAACTCCATAGGACACGCTACTGTAACCCTGGTAACTCCATAGGACACGCTACTGTAACCCTGGTAACTCCATAGGACACGCTACTGTAACCCAGGTAACTCCATAGGACACGCTACTGTAACCCTGGTAACTCCATAGGACACGCTACTGTAACCCTGGTAACTCCATAGGACACGCTACTGTAACCCAGGTAACTCCATAGGACACGCTACTGTAACCCAGGTAAGTCCATAGGACACGCTACTGTAACCCTGGTAACTCCATAGGACACGCTACTGTAACCCTGGTAACTCCATAGGACACGCTACTGTAACCCTGGTAACTCCATAGGACACGCTACTGTAACCCTGGTAACTCCATAGGACACGCTACTGTAACCCTGGTAACTCCATAGGACACGCTACTGTAACCCAGGTAAGTCCATAGGACACGCTACTGTAACCCTGGTAACTCCATAGGACACGCTACTGTAACCCTGGTAACTCCATAGGACACGCTACTGTAACCCTGGTAACTCCATAGGACACGCTACTGTAACCCTGGTAACTCCATAGGACACGCTACTGTAACCCTGGTAACTCCATAGGACACGCTACTGTAACCCTGGTAACTCCATAGGACACGCTACTGTAACCCAGGTAAGTCCATAGGACACGCTACTGTAACCCTGGTAACTCCATAGGACACGCTACTGTAACCCTGGTAACTCCATAGGACACGCTACTGTAACCCTGGTAACTCCATAGGACACGCTACTGTAACCCTGGTAACTCCATAGGACACGCTACTGTAACCCTGGTAACTCCATAGGACACGCTACTGTAACCCTGGTAACTCCATAGGACACGCTACTGTAACCCTGGTAACTCCATAGGACACGCTACTGTAACCCTGGTAACTCCATAGGACACGCTACTGTAACCCAGGTAAGTCCATAGGACACGCTACTGTAACCCTGGTAACTCCATAGGACACGCTACTGTAACCCTGGTAACTCCATAGGACACGCTACTGTAACCCTGGTAACTCCATAGGACACGCTACTGTAACCCTGGTAACTCCATAGGACACGCTACTGTAACCCTGGTAACTCCATAGGACACGCTACTGTAACCCAGGTAACTCCATAGGACACGCTACTGTAACCCAGGTAAGTCCATAGGACACGCTACTGTAACCCTGGTAACTCCATAGGACACGCTACTGTAACCCTGGTAACTCCATAGGACACGCTACTGTAACCCTGGTAACTCCATAGGACACGCTACTGTAACCCTGGTAACTCCATAGGACACGCTACTGTAACCCTGGTAACTCCATAGGACACGCTACTGTAACCCTGGTAACTCCATAGGACACGCTACTGTAACCCTGGTAACTCCATAGGACACGCTACTGTAACCCAGGTAAGTCCATAGGACACGCTACTGTAACCCTGGTAACTCCATAGGACACGCTACTGTAACCCTGGTAACTCCATAGGACACGCTACTGTAACCCTGGTAACTCCATAGGACACGCTACTGTAACCCTGGTAACTCCATAGGACACGCTACTGTAACCCTGGTAACTCCATAGGACACGCTACTGTAACCCTGGTAACTCCATAGGACACGCTACTGTAACCCTGGTAACTCCATAGGACACGCTACTGTAACCCAGGTAAGTCCATAGGACACGCTACTGTAACCCTGGTAACTCCATAGGACACGCTACTGTAACCCTGGTAACTCCATAGGACACGCTACTGTAACCCTGGTAACTCCATAGGACACGCTACTGTAACCCTGGTAACTCCATAGGACACGCTACTGTAACCCTGGTAACTCCATAGGACACGCTACTGTAACCCTGGTAACTCCATAGGACACGCTACTGTAACCCTGGTAACTCCATAGGACACACTACTGTAGGCTATATAGGTTTTGGAGACCTCACGGTGGCGCAGTCGGTAGCGCTGTCGCCTCACAGCTAGAAGGTCCTGGGTTCGATTCCCGCCGGGGACGCTGTGGGCGCTGGGGGCGTGTCTTCTCCTCCGCGTCATCAGCGCCCATACCCTAGGTGGGGTTGGTGAAAGGGCCTACTCTGTGAGGAGTTTACAGTAATCCTGGTCACTATACTGCCTCCCCCTGGTCAGCCGGGGCGCCTGATGGAGGGGAAAGGAACTGGTTGGAATAACGTGTTCCTTCCACACGCTACGTCCAACCAGGGAAACTCTCCCCTGTCAGGTGACAAGAAGGTCAGTTGGCTCTCATGCATTGAAGGAGGCATGAGCTCGGCCCTGGCCTCCCTAGGCTGGCTGCCCAGGATCACTTAGCAAATTGGCACCGGGGGAAAGAAAAAGGTTTACAAAAATCGAGGGATAAAAATGATTAGATATACATGTTGGAGTGGATACATCGTGTCCAGATGCCTGTCAGACGGTCAGACAATGCTGCTCCACAGGTCTAGGATTAAACAAACAGGTTCAGACAACGTCTATAGTTCACGCAGTTCTATCAATGAGATATGAGCACCCACAGTCTGGAGATATGAGCACCCACAGTCTGGAGACATGAGCACCCACAGTCTGGAGATATGAGCACCCACAGTCTGGAGATATGAGCACCCACAGTCTGGAGACATGAGCACCCACAGTCTGGAGATATGAGCACCCACAGTCTGGAGACATGAGCACCCACAGTCTGGAGATATGAGCACCCACAGTCTGGAGACATGAGCACCCACAGTCTGGAGATATGAGCACCCACAGTGTGGAGATATGAGCACCCACAGTCTGGAGATATGAGCACCCACAGTCTGGAGATATGAGCACCCACAGTCTGGAGATATGAGCACCCACAGTCTGGAGATATGAGCACCCACAGTGAGCACCCACAGTCTGGAGATATGAGCACCCACAGTGTGGAGATATGAGCACCCACAGTCTGGAGATATGAGCACCCACAGTGTGGGGATATGAGCACCCACAGTGTGGAGATATGAGCACCCACAGTGTGGAGATATGAGCACCCACAGTCTGGAGATATGAGCACCCACAGTCTGGAGATATGAGCACCCACAGTGTGTGCAGGTTGGGTTATGCTCTGTGCACAGACCCATAGCTCGGGGGACATTATTTTACATAAAAACGCTAATAAACTTTCCTTTTTTGTCCTTTGACCTTTGGCTTTGGGGGAAGTGAAAAACGGGCGTCTGTGTGTTCCGTGCAACAGACAGCAGCACACAGACAACAGACAGCAGCACACAGACAACAGACAGCAGCACACAGACAACAGACAGCAGCACACAGACAACAGACAGCAGCACACAGACAACAGACAGCAGCACACAGACAACAGACAGCAGCACACAGACAACAGACAGCAGCACACAGACAACAGACAGCAGCACAGACAACAGACAGCAGCACACAGACAACAGACAGCAGCACACAGACAACAGACAGCAGCACACAGACAACAGACAACAGCACACAGACAACAGACAGCAGCACACAGACAACAGACAGCAGCACACAGACAACAGACAGCAGCACACAGACAACAGACAGCAGCACACAGACAACAGACAGCAGCACACAGACAACAGACAGCAGCACAGACAACAGACAGCAGCACACAGACAACAGACAGCAGCACACCACACAGACAACAGACAACAGCACACAGACAACAGACAGCAGCACACAGACAACAGACAGCAGCACACAGACAACAGACAGCAGCACACAGACAACAGACAGCAGCACACAGACAACAGACAACAGCACACAGACAACAGACAGCAGCACACAGACAACAGACAGCAGCACACAGACAACAGACAGCAGCACACAGACAACAGACAGCAGCACACAGACAACAGACAACAGCACACAGACAACAGACAGCAGCACACAGACAACAGACAGCAGCACACAGACAACAGACAGCAGCACACAGACAACAGACAGCAGCACACAGACAACAGACAGCAGCACAGACAACAGACAGCAGCACACAGACAACAGACAGCAGCACACAGACAACAGACAGCAGCACACAGACAACAGACAACAGCACACAGACAACAGACAGCAGCACACAGACAACAGACAGCAGCACACAGACAACAGACAGCAGCACACAGACAACAGACAGCAGCACACAGACAACAGACAGCAGCACAGACAACAGACAGCAGCACACAGACAACAGACAGCAGCACACAGACAACAGACAGCAGCACACAGACAACAGACAGCAGCACACAGACAACAGACAGCAGCACAGACAACAGACAGCAGCACACAGACAACAGACAGCAGCACACAGACAACAGACAACAGCACACAGACAACAGACAGCAGCACACAGACAACAGACAGCAGCACACAGACAACAGACAGCAGCACACAGACAACAGACAGCAGCACACAGACAACAGATAGCAGCACACAGACAACAGACAGCAGCACACAGACAACAGACAGCAGCACACAGACAACAGACAGCAGCACACAGACAACAGACAGCAGCACACAGACAACAGACAGCAGCACACAGACAACAGACAGCAGCACACAGACAACAGACAGCAGCACACAGACAACAGACAGCAGCACACAGACAACAGACAGCAGCACACAGACAACAGACAGCAGCACACAGACAACAGACAGCAGCACACAGACAACAGATAGCAGCACACAGACAACAGACAGCAGCACACAGACAACAGACAGCAGCACACAGACAACAGACAGCAGCACACAGACAACAGACAGCAGCACACAGACAACAGACAGCAGCACACAGACAACAGACAGCAGCACACAGACAACAGACAGCAGCACACAGACAACAGACAGCAGCACACAGACAACAGACAGCAGCACACAGACAACAGACAACAGCACACAGACAACAGACAGCAGCACACAGACAACAGACAACAGCACACAGACAACAGACAGCAGCACACAGACAACAGACAACAGCACACAGACAACAGACAGCAGCACACAGACAACAGACAGCAGCACACAGACAACAGACAACAGCACACAGACAACAGACAGCAGCACACAGACGCACAGAGCTTTGTTTCATTATTGGATGATGATGATGATGATGATGATGATATTATTATTTATGTCCTCTAGGGGGCAGCAGAGCAGATCCCAGCCTCTACACATTATTCATGTATTACTCTTTATGTCCTGTAGGGGGCAGCAGAGCAGATCCCAGCCTCCACTAACCCCAGGGTGTGGCAGCTCTCTAAAGCCAACAGCCGCTTCGCTCTGGCCCTGTACCGACAGCTGGCCTCCACCAGGGGGAGCCACAGCAACATCTTCATGTCTCCACTCAGCGTATCCACAGCCTTCGCCATGACCAAGCTAGGAGCCTGTGACAACACTCTGGAGCAGATTATGAAAGTATTAATACTTTATTACAATATTACATTACTCTATGAGCCTGTGACAACACTCTGGAGCAGATGATCAAAGTCATTATTAGTAAGGGTCCTTTTGGTCCCTAACACTATCAGAGTTAAAGTAAAACAAATCACAGAAAAAAAAACATTTTTTTCTGTGATTTTTTATTTATTTTATATTTAATTATATGATATACTATATTTAATAAATACCCTTTGTTTTGCCGTTTTCAAAAAGTTTTTTTCACAGAATCGAATGTTTAATGGTCATGATTCACCAGGACCCTGGATGGCTTGATTCTAGGCTTAAAATAATTGATATAAATATTTTTGGAAATGTCAATGGGAAAAATGCATTGACTATTTTGAAGTGGAACCAGAAAATGGCCGCCACTGCTATGCCCTATTGTGTTTCATAGTTGTGTGTTAACATTGCATTGTGTTCTGGCAGGTGTTTGAGTTCGACACCATCAAAGAGAAGACGTCGGATCAGGTGCATTTCTTCTTCGCGAAGCTGAACTGCCGTCTTTATCGTAAGAAGGACGAGACGACGGAGCTGGTTTCTGCCAACCGGCTGTTTGGAGACAAGAGTCTGACCTTCAACCAGACGTACCAGAACATCAGCCAGACCGTCTACGGAGCCAAGCTGCTGCCGCTCGACTTCAAGGTCAGACAGTTGTTCATGATGTCAGTTATTTAGTATTATAAAAGTTATTATTTACTATTAAACAATAATTATGTAGTATTATTATAAAAGCTGTAAAACAAATTATATAATATTTCCCTGGTATATTTTTCTACCTTTTTTTTTCTACCTTTTTTAGTATTCGTGAGTGTCTGCCCCCGACACTCACGGCAAAAGGACGTAGGCACCAGAAATGTATTCATTTATGTATTTTACAGTTGATAAATAACCCTTTCTGACAACGTTTTGTTGCGTTTTTAAATAAACTGGAGCGCTAGGATTCTGCAGCATTCATGTTTGAGCGGTTCTTCCATATAGACAAACACAGAGAATGGAAGTTAACACCATGTCATGATGCGGTTGTGCCACCAGGGGGATCCAGAGCAGGCCCGGCTCACCATCAACGAGTGGATCTCCAACAAGACGGAGAGCCGCATCCAGAACACCCTGCCAGAGGGGGCGCTAGACCCCAACACCGTGCTGGTCCTAGTGAACACCATCTACTTTAAGGTACAGTAGGGGGCGCTATAATTGTATTATAATTGTATATATGTATAATAATAATGATATTCCAAGATTTGCACACATTTTCAAGATTTTTCAAAAATAGCAGATCTACAAGCTGATATCGCGGCACAAAGAAATCTAAAAATGACACAGATTCTTCCCCGGTCTTAATGGGTTAAGGTAGTAGACACTATGGTTAACTCTGTCTGTCTGTCTGTCTGCCTGTCTGTCTGTCTGTCTGTCTGTCTGTCTCTCTCTCTCTCTCTCCAGGGTCAGTGGAAGAGTAAGTTTGATAAGGACAATGTGTTTAAGTCAGAGTTCTACCTGGGAGGGGGCGGAGACTGTCCGGTTCACATGATGTACCAGGAAGCTAAGTTCCGCTACGCGCATTACCATGACGACAAGGTCCAGCTGCTAGAGCTGCCCTACCGCGGAGAGGACATCACTATGGTGATCATCCTGCCTGCTAAAGACACGCCCCTCGCACAGGTAACCACGCCCACCTGCTAAAGACACACCCCTCGCACAGGTAAACACGCCCACCTGCTAAAGACACACCCCTCGCACAGGTAACCACGGCCACCTGCTAAAGACACGCCCCTCACACAGGTAACCACACCCACCTGCTAAAGACACGCCCCTCACACAGGTAACCACACCCACCCGCTAAAGACACGCCCCTCACACAGTTAACCACACCCTCTCTACAGAGAACATCACCATGGCTTTCTTGTGTATTTAGCCTTTTGAATTCATTTTCAATAAACTGCTCAATCAATCAATCAATCAGACTTTATAAATGTACTTTAATGTTTAATACCTCCAGATAGAGGCGTGTCTGGACCTATAATATAATGTAATGTTAATGTCAGTTAATGTTAATAGATAGATGTAATATTAATATTCATATCTTCAGATAGAGGCGTGTCTGGACCTATAACATAATGTAATGTTTTAATGTTAATGTCAGTTAATGTTAATAGATAGATGTAATATTAATATTCATATCTTCAGATAGAGGCGGGTCTGGACCTGCAGAAGCTGTCTGGTTGGTTGGATGGGATGAGGCCAGAGGTCACGGTGTCGGTCCAGATTCCTCGCTTCCGCATCGAAGACAACTTCAGTCTGAAGGACAAACTACAGGCCATGGGTCTGACCGACCTGTTTGACCCTCTTACAGCCAGCCTACCAGGTAACTAAATGACCTGTTTGACCCTCTTACAGCCAGCCTACCAGGTAACTAAATGACCTGTTTGACCCTCTTACAGCCAGCCTACCAGGTAACTAAATGACCTGTTTGACCCTCTTACAGCCAGCCTACCAGGTAACTAAATGACCTGTTTGACCCTCAAACTGTCAGTTTACCAGGTAACTGACTGACCTTTTTAACCCTCAACTATAACTAACTATAACTGATAACTAAGTAACTTGTCTGGCTCACTTCTGTTTTCGTCAGTCGCGCAAATATCTACAGTTCCACAGAATCCACGCTCTAGACTGACTGACTGACTGACCTGTGTGACCTGTGTTGACCTCTGACCTGTGTGTTTCAGGGATGTTGGAGGACGATGGGAATGAACTTCACATCTCAGAAGCTTATCATAAAGCTTTCCTAGAGGTATGAGCACTGTGTGTGTGTGTATGTGTATGTATGTATGTATGTATGTATGTATGTATGTATGTATGTATGTATGTATGTATGTATGTATGTATGTATGTATGTATGTATGTATGTATGTATGTATGTATGTATGTATGTATGTATGTATGTATGTATGTATGTATGTGGTGTGGTGTGGTGTGGTGTGGTGTGGTGTGGTGTGTGTGTGTGTGTGTGTGTGTGCGTACGTGCGTGAAGACTCACTTCTTCAGACTCCACCAAAAATGTATGTAATGTTGTAATTGCTTTGTAAAAAAAGTTACACAATCTGTCCGTGCGCTCAGCGCACGTGCACGGCCTGTGCACGCGCACGCGCGCAGCTTTGAGTTGTTCCGCCACTGCTAGGTTCATGGTTTACCTGTGATCTTAGTTTATAGAGACACTACACTGTCTCTGTATTCTATGATCCTATAGTTTACTGAGACACTACACTGTCTCTGTATTCTATGATCCTATAGTTTACTGAGACACTACACTGTCTCTAGCCTGGATCCAGCCTGATTCACTACGTTTGGCTGATTTACTCATCAGTCTGAACAGCCTCCTATTTGACTCCTATTTCAATTACGTAGGCAAGTCAGGAAGTGACTCGAGTTTTACATTGGACAACACTGGTCCCGCCCCCCCCCCCCCTAAAGACCAATCAGAAGCCGCGAGTCGTTTTCACCCGTGCTGTGCACAGAGATAGGAGGCGTTCCAGACTGTATAGCGAGTGAGAAAAATAAATCCGCCGAACGTTGCGAAGCAGTCTGGATGCCAGGCTACTGTCTCTCTACGTTCTATGTGTGTGTTTACCTTATTTATTGTAAGTCACTCTGCATAAAGAGCGTCTGGTAAATGAATACATTATAAATGGTGTTTGCAGGTGAACGAGGAAGGCAGTGAGGCAGCAGCAGCCACGGCGGTGGTCGCGGTCGGTCGCTCCATCAATCTGGACAGAGAGCTGTTTGTGGCCAACCGGCCCTTCCTGCTGCTGATCAGAGAGTCTATCATCAACAGTCTGCTGTTCACTGGACGTGTGGCTGACCCCTGTTAGCCGCTAACCCGCTAACCTGTAGCACCACCGCTAACCACCCACCACTAACCTGTAGCACCACCGCTAACCGCTAACCAGTCAGTACCACTAACCCTGCTAGCATGTAGCCTAGCACCACCGCTAACCACTAACCTGTCGCACCACCGCTAACCACTAACCTGTAGCACCACCAGCTGACCCCTGCTAGCATGTAGTGCCAACCGTTTACCAGCTGACACCTGCTAACCTGTAGCGCTAACCGCTAACCTTTAGCACCACCGCTAACCGCTAACCAGTGGTGGAAGAAGTACTCAAGACTTCAGCAATACTAAAGTGTAAAAATACTTTGTTACAAGTACAAATTCCTGCAGTCAAAGTGCAGAAGTATTATTAGCATCATGATATTTAGTAGGCCTAAAAGTTGTCATTTTGCAGCATGGCCATTTCAGAATCATATAATGTTATGGGGGTATAATTACAATGATTTCAGATTTTAAGACAGTAACTAAAACTGTTAAATATGTGTAGTGCAGTAAAACGTTAATTTCTCTCTGAGATGTAGTGGAGTAGAAGTACAAAGTTTCAAGACAATTGAAATACTCAAGTATGGCAAAACTATGTTAAAAAAAGTACTTCAGTAAATGTACTTAGTTACTTCACCGCCAGTAACACAGATACACACACTGTCTTTGAAAGTGTTCAAACCAATAAAAATGTCTGATTGGAGTGAAAAACGTAAATGTTAGTGGTCAGTTTTTTGTGAATGGACTGTTTCAATCCTAGTTTCAGCGTCACCCAGATGATGGCTGCTCATGATGAGCGCTCGGGGGGAGGGGTTACGTGCCTTGCTCAGGGACACATAGACCGAGGGGCTGGGAGGTGAACCGGGGATCTTCTTGTCTCCTAGCTGCACACGGGTGTTTCCTACCGCATCTCAGTAACTTGGCGACGCCCCCTTCTGTGACACACGTGGAACTGCCTCTCACATGAGCGGACCGCCTTAAATAACTCCCACCAGGTATCTACATGACTCAACGTTAAGCATAAGGCTTCATCACCAGGTATCTACGTGGCTCAACGTTAAGCATAAGGCTTCATCACCAGGTATCTACGTGGCTCAACGTTAAGCATAAGGCTTCATCACCAGGTATCTACGTGGCTCAACGTTAAGCATAAGGCTTCCAACCCTAGCGCCCCAACGCTGCTTATTTATCTAATCCAAAATGTGTCGCAAATTACTTTATTAGGATTAAGGTTAGGTTTAGGCATAGTTTTTGTTGCCCCCAGTGAGGCAGTGAGAACAGACCGCAGCAGTAGTCTGTTCAGTAGTCTCTGGCGGACTTGAGCAACGAGAGGCACCGCCGCCGAGCCATTAGGCGAGAAAGTCGCCGTGCCGAACGTTGCTAGAGCCGACTCAGCGCCGTTGGAGTTATGTACCGATAGGGACAGAATCGTAAATTAAGCCCCCCCCCCAGGTAGTGCCGAGCACACGTCCGTTGTCCTTCAACAACACAGCCGTCTGCGCCGTGACTTCTGTGTGCTGACTGCGCTCGCCCGGTGTGGGCGGGGCTATCCGTACATACTGAGACCCGGTGGGAAACACATGGTCGCTTCCCAGACGGCCTGTCGGCCGCCATTTCCAGCGTCTTGTTTGGGCTGGGGTTGCTACGGCGATCGATTCGCCATATTAGGGCGCTCAGTGGGCATCGGCTTCCCTGATTGGCCAACGGAACCCATTGACTTTGCGGATTGGCCGAGCTTCAACTGCTGTACCACATATAGGTGATAACGCTGAGCTCTGACGGTCTTTAGTTCATCAACTTCGTCGTTGCTGGAAGTTAATATATTTCCTCCTGAAACAAATTGGTTCTTCAGAATGATTGACAACACAGACACAACGTCTGACACCACAGACACAAAGTCTGACACCACAGACACAACGTCTGACACCACAGACACAACGTCTGACACCACAGACTCAAAGTCTGACACCACAGACAAAAAGTCTGACTACAACACCATGTTTGCCTCTAGATTCTCATCAACAGACAGTGACTATCAACAGTATGTGAACCGACCAGCCGACGCCCCGCCCATCGTTGAGGGCTGGGTGTTAGGAGGAAGACATGCCAGAGGACGAGACTACAGACGTGACAGACACGACAGACGTTACAGAGGTTATAGAGTTGACAGATATTACAGGGATGACAGGGGTGATAGAGATTACGGAGATTACAGACACTGCAGAGATGATAGAAACAGGGATGACAGAGGTTATAGAGATGACAGAGATAACAGGGATGACAGAGGTTATAGAGATGACAGAGATGACAGGGATGACAGAGGTTATAGAGATGACAGATATGAAAGAAATGACAGACATTACGGAGATAACAGAGATTCCAGGCAGTGATAGGCTGGACTTCACGTGACGAACGTGAAGGAGACGAAAGAGGGAAGAGGCCTAACGTGAAGATGTTTATGTGGTTGGCTTGGCAACACGTGTGTTGAGGGTTTATTATTGGCTTAAAAGGAGGGAAAGGAAGACGAAGAAAGAGAGAGACAGAGGGGGGGGGGCAGGAAAGAGAGGAGCAGTTAGTACAACATAGCCAATGACAGAAGAAGACCAAAGGTATTTTCACTACTAGGTCGTCCTAACCTGACTCCGCCAGATGGAAGAAGCTTGCTTCACACATTTGTTTCACAGCTACACATCTGGGACCCCGTGGCCAAACCGCTGCAAGACGGCGGCCGTTTTTTTCAAGCTACTTGGCAGGTGATTGGATGGGACTGTCTGTCTATCACCGTCTGGGCGCGCTAACTCCAACCAATCATATTGTCGTGTCTACATGACGTCTAGTAGCTGCGCCAGCAGTAGTTCTTTTGCATGCCATTCAACCATGATGAATCGTAAAGAACTACAACACAATAAGCGCTTCTCCATGGCGTCACATCCGGTCTCGCCAAGATCCCGCCCCTAGCAGCCACTGATTGGTTCGCACCCGCCGCGGTGCGGCTCCAATCTCTGAGCGATCCCAGATGGAGGCTGTATTGTGAACCTGTGACCTCAATACCGCCCCCATCTGGTGGAGTCAGGTTAAGGTCGTCCTATATCTATCCATGGAACCAAATGGACCCTTACAGGTCTGTGACTCTGAGAGTGTACACATGGAACCAAATGGACCCTTACAGGTCTGTAACTCTGAGAGTGTACACATGGAACCAAATGGACCCTTACGGGTCTGTAACTCTGAGAGTGTACACATGGAACCAAATGGACCCTTACAGGTCTGTAACTCTGAGAGTGTACACATGGAACCAAATGGACCCTTACAGGTCTGTAACTCTGAGAGTGTACAAATGGAACCAAATGGACCCTTACAGGACTGTAACTCTGAGAGTGTACTAATGGAACCAAATGGACCCTTACAGGACTGTAACTCTGAGAGTGTACTAATGGAACCAATATAGAAAAGAAAGACAAGTGATTGAAGTGATCAAAGAAAGAAAATCAAGGAAAACATCATTCCACAAATATATGACACATCTGTCCACTAGGTGGCAGCAGCATCCCTGAGGTGAGCCAAGTGAATTCAATTCATCATCCATTAGGCTGCTGGTTCAAATCCCTAAACCAACTGTAACAATGTGGATGGAGATAATTAATACAAAACAACTGTTGAACTGCTTTTGAGCATCTGCTCAAAACCCACTCACTGCAGTGGTCAATGGCAGTAGTGGAGAAACTAAAGCAGTCAACCTCAGTGCTGGAGTCAAAGTATAGATACGCTTCATTGTTACTTTAACACATTTGAAATCTGAGGCTTTTTGTATATTATCCTACTAATTCAAATAGTTTTGGGGAAAATGCTGCTAAAGTGACTTCAAAATCCTGAAAGATCTGTTTAAAAAAAACTTTGATATCAAGCCAGTCTTGCCAACATGTATAATATAACTTTCTAACAGGAAATGAACATTAGTGGTTTTGTAAGTTTTTTCAAGTTGCAATGTGACATATCTCTTATCACTGCCTTTGGTCCCATAAACGACTCATGTTGTTCTTCATACTGGTAGATTTATTGCACTCTTACTGGCAAACAATCCAACAATGTAAAACTGTACAAAACAAAGCATAAACAATACACGCACATAAATAATGGAACATTAAAGTATAAACAACATGAATGTAATGAAAACATGACTGAAACACAAACACACCTCAATTCAATTCAATTCAATTCAATTTTATTAAAGTGTCAAATCACAACATGTTGTCTCAAGACACTTTACATGTAGAGAAGAGACCCGACAGTCCCACCCTGAGCAAGACTGCACATAAACCAAAGGGAATGAGAGTGAATCCATGGTCGACAACAGCAACGCACAACTAGAACAAAATACATCAAATCAACATAAAGACACATGATAGGAACGTAAATGTACACATTTATAAAGCAAAGACAAGTACCTTATTCCGTCCCGCAACACGCTCAAACAATAATACGCTCCTTAGTGAGCGGAAGTGTATCAGTGTACGCTTGTGAATCTGCATGAAACTACACTTTATAAAGAGTTCCGGCTTGATCAAGACAATTAGATCTTCCGGTGCAACAAATACCTGGTAAATCCAAGTTTAGGACAAATAAATTATATTACGTATAGAAATGAAAAATGTAACAAATTACCACCCATTATGGCGGTTACATCTCTGTTTAACACAATACGAACCCCCTTATATTTTACCCATTTCTTTATTCAATTGTTTTATGTTCTTGACATTTGCTTTGGCAATTTAAATGTATGTTTTCTCATGCCAATTAAGGGCCTTTGAATTGAACATAGTTATGTTATAAATATAATGCATTTAGTTAGTAGATATTCACTATAAAATGTGTAATCGTTTTAAAGTAACTTGTTTAATATAATATTGTAGCGCTGCGTAGCAGAGCTGGGATCCAACCCGGATGTTCAAATCAATTATGTTTAATAGTTCATGTTTAATATAAAATAGTTGTGTAACTACATAACAGTTTAAATATAATACATTAAAATATGTGCTTTAATTTTCGCCTCCACTCCCTGGGAACTACTCCGTCCAACCAATAGAAACGGCATTGGGGCCGCAGGGCGCTCTGGGAAAAGTAGTTCTCCGGCGTCATCACGCCCGTCCTCCCGCAGACTCCTAAAAACTGCATGTCCCACAATGCCCCGCGACTCCTTCTTCCCAGACCCGGCCCTTCTATCAGTGTTGCCATGTCTGCTTATTATAAGCGACTTTGAGCTTGTTTTCCTGTAAAGTCACTTTAACCACTTTAACCAGTATAATGCGTCGCAATTGTGACACATTGTGAGCTTGTAGATCTGCTATTTTCTCCACAAATAATGAAAGAAAAATTAGACATCTGGAATGTTTTTGAAACATTTTTATCAGACAAATCTTGTATGGTTTGATTGATTGATTGATTGAATACATATAAGTAGTTTTAAAAAGAAAACACAGAAAGTACAGTTCGGTCTGCTAAGGATTAAGTCCAAGAAAGCTTGGCTTGTTTCCATTGAGGTCCCCTGTATTCAATTCATCAAAAATCGAATGGTGACGGGCCTTGGAACAAAGGCCCCATCTGATAATATTTTGTTCCACGTCTGTGGACAAATACATATTAATGTAGGGATAGGGGTCCTCCACATGACATTGAGAACCACTGGTTTAAAACAACATTAGACAATAAAAGTTTGACTGACCTGTCATTGCCCGTAGCACTGACCTAGTATTGATGACCAGTCTCTTTTGCAAAGGTTACAATGTAATGTTAGCATGATATTTAGACAGATGCTGGGTTTATTTGTTTACCTGGTGTCCTATAATTTCTATAGTTTCAATGTACAGATATTTCTTTTTAAATATACATTATATTGTTCTATAGGTTCCTAGTTTACCTGTGATCCTAGTTTACTGAGACACTACACTGTCTCTCTGTATTATATGTATGTGTTTACCTTGTTTACTGGAAGTCACTTTGGATAAAGAGCCTCTGATAAAATGTAAATTGTAAATTTGGGGCTCGTTTTCACAGACCCGGCCGCTTGTTTCTCTCGCAAAACCTGGCAACATTGCTCCTTCCTTCGGACCAGTGTTGCCATGTCTGCTATTATAAGCGACTTTATGCTTGACTTTCTTCTAAAATCACTTGTAAATATTGTAGTCTTGTTTACTGGTCTTGGTACTAAAGTGAAGTTTCTTTAGTACTTCTTTAGTACTTCCTTCCTGGACTTCCTTCCTAATGTTTAAATCTAGTGGTTGTCAAATATTTTCATGCCAAGAAGTCAAGGACCCCAAATTAATCCTTTAAAGGGGTAGTTCACCCCCAAAATAACTTTTTTTCTATTGATTCCTCACCACCTGGAGCCTTGAATTCATAGATATTTTTTTGTTTTTGTCACATTCCTAAGCCAATAATTTGATTATAATAAATTTGTCCCCATTGATTCCGGTAGGAGACACAAATGCATTTGTGTCTCCTACCGGAATCAATGGGGACAAATTTATTATAATCAAATAATAAAGGAAGGAATGCGACAAAAACAAAAAAATATCCATGAATTCAAGGCTCCAGGTGGTGAGGAATCAATAGAAAAAAAGTTATTTTGGGGGTGAACTACCCCTTTAAAGTCAAACCACTCATGACCAACAATAATACTCATTTTGTATTTTAAAATAAAAGGACAGATGCCCGAATTAAAGGAGTAGTTCACCCAAAACATAACTTATTTTCTATCAATTACACACCCCATGAAGCCTTGAATTCATGGAGATTATTTTTGTTTATCTCGCATTCCTATTAAAGCCAATTAATGACCGTCAGAGACAAAGAGTCACTCAAAGAGATGACCCGGTCATTCAATTATTGTCTCGGGAATGCGACAAAAACTAAACAACAAGTCATTTTTTGGGTGAACTACTATTGTCTCCGCCAGGCCGAAAGGCATGGCCGAGACTATGTTTAATTTGCGCCCTGTCCGTCCGTCCGTCTGTTCGTCTGTACTAGGTCCATGTCCGTGTGTCTGTCTGTGTCTTTCTTTCTTTCTTTCTTTCTTTTTCCTTTATTTATTCAGGGAAACCCATTGAGAGCATGCTCTCTTTTTCAAGGACTTCCTGATAACAAACATTTGAATCACATTACAATGTCACAACTTTGACAATAAAGCAAAAAAGAAAAGCAGAAGCTTAAAACCACATTAAAATTATCGCAAAAGGCGGTGAATCAGACAATACAGTGAGGACATGGATAACAACACAGAGATTTAAAATCAGATGCAAATAAACAGTGTTACATGAAACAGGTACAGTCACTATGTAGCGTGTCCTCAAGAAGCACAGCTAATCTCCGGCACCATTGGCTTGATCGCAGTGAAACTGTGCACACACACTCCCTGGATGTCAGAGCAGAACCTCTGCCCCAAATGTTTCACATGGGCCTGTTATTGCATCACCAGGAGGCCATTTTTTGCACACAAAAAATCTTTACATTAATCCTACAAATTTTGTCCAAACATCACGCAAATCGGTACACAGTATCTATAGTCATTAAACCAAAACGTTCTTTCAGATTTTTTATATTCCATCCTGATTGGCTAACATGCTCCGTTTTGAACAAAATGCCTCAAATCATGAACACAGCGTGCAAATTCGGTGAAATGTTGCACGCATATTCCCACTAGGGGACTAGGCCAAGGAAGAAATGCCACTTGAAAATGTTAAAATCAGCCTCATGGTGGCGCTATAACAGGTCGATTCGTGTTTTTACCTATAACTGCACTGATCTGTGTAAAACTTGGTATTCGCCTAGAGGTCAAGGAAAAACCTTTGCCCTGCATTCTTCACATCTGCCTTTTATGGCGCCACCAGGAGGCCGACTTATGTAAAACATTTCTTTTTATATTACTCCTTCAGATTTTATCTAAATTTCACGCAAATCGCTACACATCTCTATAGTCATGTGATCAAGACGGATCTGTTTGATGTTTCATATTCCATCCTGATTGGCTGAATTCCGAACATTGCTGGCCCACAATAACCTACCTGACCTGGCGGAGACCTGGCTGTGCTCCTATCGAGGAGCACTTTTTTCTAGTTTAATATGTATTTGTCTGCAGACCCCCACCTGAAAATCCCCCCCCCCATATTCCAAATGTTTCCCTTTTTCCCCCCAAGAGTTTTGTTTAAAAAAAGAAAAGAGGGTCCGCGACCCTTAAATGGGTCCCGAACCACCACTTTATAAACCTAACCTCCAAACCACGCCCACCTGGTCGAAACACCAAAGAAAGAAGGAGTCCCTTGTTTTTTTTCACAGACCCGGGACGCTTGTTTCTCTCTCAGAACAGAGCAGAACCTGGCCACCCTCTCTCCACTTCCTTCCTGTATGCAGATAGATCTATAGATCTACAGAAGCTCCTCAAACACTAAACAGAGACGTTCACAACGTTTTCTAAATGGATTCTAACACTAAAACGCGTCTCTGTCCGGTCCGCTCTTCACCCCCGCGGGGCTCAGACCTGCCGCCCACATCAAAGGGAGCCGCTTGGCTTTGATGTCTTTGCTTTAATTGATTTAATATTCATGTTTTAAAGGCTGACTCCTCCCTCTCTGCGGACCACCACCTCCTCCCTCTCTGCGGACCACCTCTCTGTCTCTGTGTGTGTTAGTTATAACACATTATAAAGTGTTTATTAGTTTATTAGTTATTCTGTTCATAATGCTCAGCATGCCTCACTCTGACAGGCAGCTCACAGACAGCATGCTAGCAGCTAGCAGCTAGCAGCCAGGCTGATGTTCTATAGATCTGTGAAATCTGAAGCCTCTCTGAACTCATCTGAACTGCAGGGCTGAGCAGAGACAGGTAAACTTATTCACTTACCTTTAACTTTATCTATGTTTACATATAAACACCTTTAACTTTATCTATGTTTACATATAAACACCTTTAACTTTATCTATGTTTACATATAAACACCCTTAACTTTATCTATGTTTACATATAAACACCTTTAACTTTATGTATGTTTACATATAAACACCTTTAACTTTATCTATGTTTACATATAAACACCTTTAACTTTATCTATGTTTACATATAAACACCTTTAACTTTATCTATGTTTACATAGAAACACCTTTAACTTTATCTATGTTTACATAAAACACCTTTAACTTTATCTATGTTTACATATAAACACCTTAACATTATGTTTTTTTTTAATTATTATTATGTTAAATATAAACATTACTTTATTATGTTTTTATTATTATTATGTCAAATATAAACATTACTTTATTGTGTTTTTGTTATTATGTCAAATATAAACATAACTATTATATTTGTATCTTATTGTCATGTCACGTATTAACACAACTTTATTGTTTTTGTTATAATATTAAATACAAACGATGTTTCAACACAAACAACTCAAACTACTTTGTCACAAACAACTCAAACTACTTTGTTACTTAGGTATTTTAAGGTCACATGTCAGAGTTTAGATTGATATACAATGTTATAAACAATATTATTATTAATATTCCATCTACTGTTGTTGTAAGTGGAGACAATATCTAGACAGTGTTTGTCTCTATAAGACAGACACTGTCTGTCTGTCTGTCTGTCTGTCTTATACAGACAGACAGACAGACAGACAGACAGACAGACAGTGTGGTTTGTCTCACATTCATATTTGACTGTAGATGAATTATTATTTAGTGTCATGTGATCAGTTTGTGTTGAATTATGAGAAAACAATTTAATTCTTTGGCAACTAATTCTGTCATCAATTTGTGTCGACTACCTTTAATCACAGCACTCCTAGTTTAGTTATATTGTATTGTGTTACATTGCCTATATTACATCATATTATATTATATCATATTATATTGTGTTTGTGTTGTGTTATATTGTGGCGTGTTTGCTACTGTTCATGTTAAGTTAAAACAAGTTGAAGGAAGCATGTGCTCGGCCCTGGCCTCCCTAGGCTGTGGGGGACTGGTGTAGGGCTGGTGTAGCGCTGGTGTAGCGCTGGTGTAGGGCTGGTGTAGGGCTGGTGTAGTGCTGGTGTAGGGCTGGTGTAGGGCTGGTGTAGGGCTGGTGTAGTGCTGGTGTAGGGCTGGTGTAGGGCTGGTGCAGCGCTGGTGTAGGGCTGGTGTAGGGCTGGTGTAGCGCTGGTGTAGGGCTGGTGTAGGGCTGGTGTAGCGCCCAGGATCACTGAGGAAATTACATCTGATATAAAATATCAGATGTGCCGTCCGTTTAGACGTAAACGGCATTGTCGTGGGTTGAAAACAAAGTGAAAACCCATTTTCCAGTGGAAATGTTTGAAAACGCTCCGCCTCGCGTCCCCATGTAAACATGCAATATGTCTCCATGTAAACATGCAATACGTCTCCATGTAAACATGCAATACGTCTCCATGTAAACATGCAATACGTCTCCATGTAAACATGCAATACGTCTCCATGTAAACATGCAATACGTCTCCATGTAAACATGCAATACGTCTCCATGTAAACATGCAATACGGGGGGAACGCATAGAAACGGCAACATGTGTCGTCATGGCTCACGTCGGCTCACATGGCATATTATGCTAATACATCGGTGTAAACAGACGCCATGTGCTCCCCTCTTTTTTATCGTACAGTTCCCGTTCCCCCGCCCCCCCGCCCACTCGTGGCCCCAACTCACTCACTGTTGTGTCTCAGTGTAAACGCAGAATAAAAACACAACGGCACTTTGCGTTTTCTGTTCTGATGGTTAGCGTGTCAACCTGGCCTCAGATGCTATAATGCTATCTGGCATCTAGAGTTGTAATACCAACCCTTAACAGCCCAAACATCCAAACAGAAAAGTCTGGTCTGATTGTATTAAACAACAACGTTAACATCACCAACATTACAGCTGTACAGAAAGGTTGAATTATCCTCTTTGTATCTGACAAGTTTTTATATAGTATAATATGTTATATTATATAATATATTACAGGATGGATGGGGTATATATGTTATGTTGTGTTATGTTGGATGTAGGATGGATGGGGTAGGCAGCATCCAGTTGGACATCCCAGACTTTATATTGTATTATAATATAAAGTGTAATGTTATATTATGTTGTGTTATGTTGGATGTAGGATGGATGGGGTATATATGTTATATTATGTTGTGTTATGTTGGATGTAGGATGGATGGGGTATATATGTTATATTATGTTATGTTATGTTGGATGTAGGATGGATGGGGTATATATGTTATATTATGTTGTGTTATGTTGGATGTAGGATGGATGGGGTATATATGTTATATTATGTTATGTTATGTTGGATGTAGGATGGATGGGGTAATGTTATATTATGTTATGTTGGATGTAGGATGGATGGGGTAGGCAGCATCCAGCTGGACATCCCAGACTTTCGTAACTCAGTTCTGACTCATCTGAACTCTCTGAGGGTCCAGGGTCGGCTCTGTGACATCATCGTGCAGGTCGAAGGTCACAGCTTCAGGGCTCACAAGGTAACATTTAAATGACTAATAATGTATCATTATAATGTATAATGAATGAATAATTACTAATAATAATATTATATACAGGTGGTCCTAGCTGCCTCCTCTGTCTGTCTCAGATGTCCATAGTGTCTCTATAATAATAATAATCATAACTATATGTACATACAGGTGGTCCTAGCTGCCTCCTCTCCATACTTCAGGGATCACATGTCTCTGTCTCAGATGTCCACAGTGTCTCTGTCCGTCATACGGAACCCCAGCGTCTTTGAACAGCTGCTGTCCTTCTGCTACACCGGCAGGTAGGATAGAATCTAACCTACTGTATCCTACCTATTAGCCTGCTGTCCTATCTATTAACCTACTGTCCTATCTATTAACCTACTGTCCTATCTATCCTACACTGTTACCATAGTAACACTGTCCTACTGTAGGTTACCATAGAAACACTGTCCTACTGTAGGTTACCATAGTAACACTGTCCTACTGTAGGTTACCATAGAAACACTGTCCTACTGTAGGTTACCATAGAAACACTGTCCTATCTATCCTACACTGTCCTACTGTAGGTTACCATAGTAACACTGTCCTACTGTAGGTTACCATAGAAACACTGTCCTACTGTAGGTTACCATAGAAACACTGTCCTACTGTAGGTTACCATAGAAACACTGTCCTATCTATCCTACACTGTCCTACTGTAGGTTACCATAGTAACACTGTCCTACTGTAGGTTACCATAGTAACCCTGTCCTACTGTAGGTTACCATAGTAACACTGTCCTACTGTAGGTTACCATAGTAACACTGTCCTACTGTAGGTTACCATAGAAACACTGTCCTACTGTAGGTTACCATAGTAACACTGTCCTACTGTAGGTTACCATAGTAACACTGTCCTACTGTAGGTTACCATAGAAACACTGTCCTACTGTAGGTTACCATAGTAACACTGTCCTACTGTAGGTTACCATAGAAACACTGTCCTACTGTAGGTTACCATAGAAACACTGTCCTACTGTAGGTTACCATAGTAACACTGTCCTACTGTAGGTTACCATAGAAACACTGTCCTACTGTAGGTTACCATAGAAACACTGTCCTACTGTAGGTTACCATAGAAACACTGTCCTACTGTAGGTTACCATAGAAACACTGTCCTACTGTAGGTTACCATAGTAACACTGTCCTACTGTAGGTTACCCTAGAAACACTGTCCTACTGTAGGTTACCCTAGAAACACTGTCCTACTGTAGGTTACCATAGAAACACTGTCCTACTGTAGGTTACCATAGAAACACTGTCCTACTGTAGGTTACCATAGAAACACTGTCCTACTGTAGGTTACCATAGAAACACTGTCCTACTGTAGGTTACCATAGAAACACTGTCCTACTGTAGGTTACCATAGAAACACTGTCCTACTGTAGGTTACCATAGAAACACTGTCCTACTGTAGGTTACCATAGAAACACTGTCCTACTGTAGGTTACCATAGAAACACTGTCCTACTGTAGGTTACCATAGAAACACTGTCCTACTGTAGGTTACCATAGAAACACTGTCCTACTGTAGGTTACCATAGAAACACTGTCCTACTGCAGGTTACCATAGAAACACTGTCCTACTGTAGGTTACCATAGAAACACTGTCCTACTGTAGGTTACCATAGAAACACTGTCCTACTGCAGGTTACCATAGTAACACTGTCCTACTGTAGGTTACCATAGAAACACTGTCCTACTGTAGGTTACCATAGATAGAAACACTGTCCTACTGTAGGTTACCATAGAAACACTGTCCTACTGTAGGTTACCATAGAAACACTGTCCTACTGTAGGTTACCATAGAAACACTGTCCTACTGTAGGTTACCATAGTAACACTGTCCTACTGTAGGTTACCATAGAAACACTGTCCTACTGTAGGTTACCATAGAAACACTGTCCTACTGTAGGTTACCATAGTAACACTGTCCTACTGTAGGTTACCATAGTAACACTGTCCTACTGTAGGTTACCATAGAAACACTGTCCTACTGTAGGTTACCATATTAACACTGTCCTACTGTAGGTTACCATAGAAACACTGTCCTACTGTAGGTTACCATAGAAACACTGTCCTACTGTAGGTTACCATAGAAACACTGTCCTACTGTAGGTTACCATAGTAACACTGTCCTACTGTAGGTTACCATAGAAACACTGTCCTACTGTAGGTTACCATAGAAACACTGTCCTACTGTAGGTTACCATAGAAACACTGTCCTACTGTAGGTTACCCTAGAAACACTGTCCTACTGTAGGTTACCATAGTAACACTGTCCTACTGTAGGTTACCATAGTAACACTGTCCTACTGTACTGTAGGTTACCATAGAAACACTGTCCTACTGTAGGTTACCATAGAAACACTGTCCTACTGTAGGTTACCATAGAAACACTGTCCTACTGTAGGTTACCATAGAAACACTGTCCTACTGTAGGTTACCATTGAATCTCAGGTTCTAGTGAATTATTTACTTCAGTTAACGCCTAACAGAATGAATACATACACATACGTTTTTTGTTTAGTTTGTTTACATAACTGAACCTAAATGGTTTTGTTTACATTATGGTTTGTTTACATTATGGTTTTTTTTACACTATGGAACCAAAATAACGATAACGAACTAACGATAGCCCCTCCCTCCCTCTAGGCTCCGCCTCCAGCTGTGTGACATCATCAGCTACCTGACGGCAGCCAGCTTCCTGCAGATGCAGCACATCATAGACCGCTGTACACAGATCCTGGAAGGTACATAATAATTAATACATTATTCATCATAATATAACACATCATAGACCGCTGTACACAAATCCTGGAAGGTACGTATAGTATACAACTGAAGAGCCTGATTATAATATTAATACATTAATATTATAATGATCACGTTTTAAACACGTCATAAAATGGCTTTAATACTAACCTTTTTGCTATGGTTAGCTCAGAAAAGTAGGTGTGGTGTTTCTCAACCAATCAGACGGTCCCGTCCCCTCGGGCTATGGGATCAAGCACTCAGAGCACGGCAGCTGTCTGGCCCCTGGGTGCCACGGGCTCTGTGCTCCTATTGGCTGGGGGTTAAACAGCCATAACTCCAGTTCCCAGCATGCTAAAGGCCCCAAACTTGGGGTGCTCGTAGACGGCCAATAGGAACGGGCTGTAATTGCTTAAGCCCCGCCCCCTCTGTCTTCCTATTGACTGGGTTTTAAACAGCCATAACTCCAGTTCCCAGCATGCTACAGGCTGCAAACTTGCTGAGTGGTCCCACAGACTTCCAATTTAATAAAAAATGACAACTTCAGGTTTTCCCTTCCTACTTCCGCTTTGTCGGATTGCCTTGAAGCTTCACCCACACAGGTCGTTCCAACCTAAGGAAGTGGGTGAACTCGTATCCAACGCTATGCTCTAAAAGTGTGAAAAACTTGTGTTCAGGAATCCACCTGAAGATCAGCCTATCAGATCTGGATGATGACATGGATGATACCGTTGCCACGGCTCCGGCGGGGAGGCGGAGCACCGTGGTCAGAGGAGGCGGGGCCAGATGTGTCAGTCCACTGCGTTCAGAGGTGGGCGGAGTCAACAAAATATGTTCTCATTGGTGATGCACGAGGCAGGGTGTGAAAATAAGTGTTAAATATCTCTATATCCTTATAGTAATCATTACTATAGAGTGTTTGTTCAGTGAACAAACAAACTGTTACTGAACAAACACTCTATAGCAATGATTACTATCACAATATAGAGCTTTAACTTTTTTTACTTTTTTTAAACCCGCTGTGATTGGCCAGTAGTCGCAGTGATTGACAGTTCTCGTTTTTGCAACTATGCCTAAACCTAACCTCAGTAAAACGATGCCTGTCAGGGAGCCAATCAGACGGGTAAGGCCTGTCAGGGAGCCAATCAGACGGGTAAGGCCTGTCAGGGAGCCAATCAGACGGGTAAGGCCTGTCAGGGAGCCAATCAGACGGGTAGGGCCTGTCAGGGAGCCAATCAGACGGGTAAGGCCTGTCAGGGAGCCAATCAGACGGGTAGGGCCTGTCAGGGAGCCAATCAGACGGTAAGGCCTGTCAGGGAGCCAATCAGACGGGTAAGGCCTGTCAGGGAGCCAATCAGACGGGTAAGGCCTGTCAGGGAGCCAATCAGACGGTAAGGCGGGTCTATATCCTATCACGTTGGTGGGATTCAAAATCACGCGGGGTGACACAGGGAAAAGGTCATCGGGATCGGGACCCCCAAAATGATATGTATTTGGCCGCGGACCCCCATCTCAAATATGTTGTTCCAGGGACCCCCATCTCAAATATGTTGTTCCAGGGACCCCCATCTCAAATATGTTGTTCCAGGGACCCCCAGAAGCAAAGATTTGAGTTAAAAATGTTCGCATTAAAAATATTAGACACGGTCAGAGTTTCTCTAGAACCGTCTGTAGCCTCTGCCTTTTCTAAGCTAGTACTTAGAATTTTTTATTTGTTTTTGTCCGTTTATTTCTTAACATTGAAGTGAATGGAGCTGCAACGTTTTGGAAAATGTTTTCTCCTGGTTCTTTGTGACGAACGGAAAAACGGAAAAACCCCAAAAATCTAAAATATTTTTTGATTTTTCTTTTGTAAAAAAATATTTTTTGGCTTAAAGGTTTGCACATATTTTCACGATTTTTCAAAAATAGCCAATGTATAAAAAGTTAAAATGATTGTGATGCTATATTAACACATTTTGCTGGGGACCCCCTGGTACCCCCCCAAGGACCCCTGGGGGTCCTCGGACCCCACTTTGAGAACCAATGACTTAACCTTCTTAAATAAATGTAACTGATTTAACTGTAACTGTTTGCAGCGTCCCAGAGGAGGCGGGGTCATGGAGGATGCTGGGCGGAGTCCAGAGGAGGAGGGGGAGGAGGAGGTGGGGTCAGCAGGAGGAGGGGGCGGGGCCGGGCCCATCCTGAGGATCAACCGGGCGGGGCAGTGGTACGTGGAGACAGGAGCCATGGACACTGTTCACATCAAGACTGAAGACGAATGGCTGGGTCAGTATTACTGTTATTACTATTACTATTATTACTATTACTACTACTATTACTACTACTATTACTATTACTATTACTACTATTACTATTACTACTATTACTATTATTACTATTACTACTAAAATCAAGACTGAAGACGAATGGCTGGGTCAGTATCTTATCTTATATTATTGTGGGATCACTTTAGCGATCACACTAATGGTATCTTCATTAGTTATTGTTATTATTATTATTCCGCCCGTTTTTGGATTGGTCAAGCTTCACGTGACATCACAATATGTCATATAAATAGGTAAGAGTATTAATCAGGAACAGTACTTTCTAGTGTGATACTATCAACATTCATCCTTAGCGATCCCACACTGTTTCTTCAGGAACAGTACTTTCTAGTTACTATTATTACTATTATTACTATTATTACTAACTACTATAATTGACAAAAGCTCAGAAAGTTCGTCCGGGATTCACAAGCACAGGATCACTCCACATGCCTCCAAGACCCGCCACACACAGACTGTTGATCAGAGCTATGGCTATGTTTTAGACATCTTACCCCACCTCCATCAGTGATCAGACTCTATGTTTTAGACATCTTACCCCACCTCCATCAGTGATCAGACTCTATGTTTTAGACATCTTACCCCACCTCCATCAGTGATCAGACTCTATGTTTTAGACATCTTACCCCACCTCCATCAGTGATCAGACTCTATGTTTTAGACATCTTACCTCACCTCCATCAGTGATCAGACTCTATGTTTTAGACATCTTACCCCACCTCCATCTGTGATCAGACTCTCGGCTTGATTGATTCTCTGAGTTTGCCTACCAGACCCTCAGCCTGATCTGGCAGGTTGCCATAGCAACCAGATACCGGAAGTCTGACCTCTTTATCGCATGACCGAGGTTGGGAGGTTGGGAGTAGAGGTTAGGGCCGCAAAGCAAAGCGGGGAGGGAGGAGAGGAGAGGAGAGGAGAGGAGAGGAGAGGCCAGAAGGGCCGGACTTCGCATGACGTGTGTGCAGAGTGACCAGGCCAGTGCTGTCTGGATCCTATCCTCTGAACCCCATGCTGGGTCATTATTACTAAACTACAGCGAGTATCCTACACTACTTACCAGTCACCAGTGTGACATCATTGCTGTGATGTCACCAGTGTGACATCATTGCTGTGATGTCACCAGTGTGACATCATCGGTGTGATGTCAGATCAGTCACTCAAACTGTCTCTCCTTCTGGGACAGTTACTCATAGAGTTAAAGGATAACTTTGTTTTTTTACAACCAAGGTTTATGTTTTAGATTGTAATTAAAGTAAATAAAATATGAGTGTTAAACATTTTTAAATGTACTGCTTTCTATAGTTTTAGCAATTCTCTCGATCTTTTTTACAGTGGGCATTCTGTCCGGTGGCTAAATATGTATTTTTTTACACAATAACCCGGCGTTATTATTTACAGTAGCTCTTCTAGCCCCCAATAACTCACATCTGGCCATAAAAGACCACACCTTTTATTTACTTTAATTACAAGCTAAAATATAAACCTTGGTTCTAAAAAACCAAAGTTGTCCTTTATAAATAATAGAGAGGGCACCAGATATCCCCTCATAATATATATATATATATATATATATATCATATAATAATAGAGAGGGCACCAGATATCCCCTCCATCCACTTGCATTGAGTTGCTCACCCAGTGCATGAGGCCAATTCACCCCTTCTTCAGGGTTGGAAATGTGGTGGGTGAGGCCTATTTGGGGCTTCTGCGCGTCACTTCTGTGACGCATTTTGCGTCATAGAGGTGCGCAGCCCCGTGCGCAAGCTCGAAACCATTTTCGCTCGTTCATGTACAGTGGCCCCAGCTGCAGTACCTATGAATGGCCAGCATGTCCAATGCGCTTCAATGCAACCACTGGGTTCTGGGGGCTTGCAGTTACAGATTGTGTCCAAACAACATCTGTATGGTGATTATAATTAATAACAACATCTGTATGGTGATTATAATTAATAACAACATCTGTATGGTGATTATAATTAATAACATCTGTATGGTGATTATAATTAATAACAAATCAGTACACAGTATCTCTATAGTCATGTGATCAAGACAGATCTGTCCCATCTTTCATATTCCATCAACGTTGTTGAACCACAATATATCCTACTTGACCTAGAGGAGACCTGTGCTCCCAGGAGCACTTCTTATTTTTTGGGCGGTGTAGCCGCCCCTATAAGTGGGGTTGGGACACCTCATTAGTATTAGTTTCCTGCACTGTGATTGGCCCATTAGTAGACCCCTAGCTGTACTGTGATTGGCTGACTCTATTGGCTGACTCTATTCAGCACTGTGATTGGCTAGCGAGACACATGATGACATTAATAACCTATAAATAGGATTATGCACTTCCAAAAATAATTTTTTTTTGGAAGTGAGCTTCCATCACTGTGATGACCACTGTGATGACCACACCGCCCACTTCACACTGGGTGTGATTTTTTAATTATGAATTAGTTATTCCTCCTAATCAGGAGGAAGATGATGATAATAATAATAATAATTATATAATTAATAATCATCATCATCATCATCCAGGAGGAAGAGCAGACACTCAGGAGGAAGCTGAGAGAGGAAGAGGAGGAGGGGGCGTGGCTGAGGAGGAGGAAGAGGAGGAGGGGCCAGTCTTGATTGACACGTCTGGTCGGAGCTCTGTGGGACCCAAAGCACCTCAACCAACCAGCAGCTTCCCTGAGACAGACAGGTAGGACAGACAGACAGACAAGTAGGACAGACAGACAAGTAGGACAGACAGACAGACAAGTAGGACAGACAGACAGGTAGGACAGACAGACAGACAGACAGACAGACAGACAGACAGGTAGGACAGACAGACAGACAGACAGACAGACAGACAGGTAGGACAGACAGACAGACAGGTAGGACAGACAGACAAGTAGGACAGACAGACAGACAGACAGACAGACAGACAGACAGACAGACAGACAGACAGACAGACAGACAGACAGACAGACAGACAGACAGGTAGGACAGACAGACAAGTAGGACAGACAGACAGACAGACAGACAGGTAGGACAGACAGACAAGTAGGACAGACAGACAGACAGACAGACAAGTAGGACAGACAGACAGACAGACAGACAGACAGACAGACAGACAGTCAGTATTTGTACAGCACTTCTCACAGACAGACAGACAGACAGACAAGTAGGACAGACAGGTAGGACAGACAAGTAGGACAGACAGACAGACAGACAGACAGACAGTATTTGTACAGTACTCCTCACAGACAGACAGACAGACAGACAGACAGACAGACAGAACTCCTCACAGACAGACAGACAGACAGACAGACAGACAGACAGACAGACAGACAGACAGAACTCCTCACAGACAGACAGACAGACAGACAGACAGACAGACAGACAGACAGAAAGGCAGACAGACAGACAGACAGACAGACAGACAGACAGACAGACAGAACTCCTCACAGACAGACAGACAGACAGACAGACAGACAGACAGACAGACAGACAGACAGACAGACAGACAGACAGACAGACAGACAGACAGACAGACAGACACCCCAGGTTTATTTCTTTGTCCTGGGGATGAACAGTTATAATGGAATAACATATTCTACCAATAGTCTGGTCAAAATAGAGTTTTAGTCACACAAAATATGGATGCATATTGTGAGGATATTTAAAACATAATAAAAGATAATTAGAAATATCTGTTTATTAACCAAAAAACAACCGGTTCCATTGTTGTGTTGGATCTGTTTGTCACTTCCTGTTGTCTAAACATGATGTCACTTCCTGTTGTACAAACATGATGTCACTTCCTGTTGTACAAACACGATGTCACTTCCTGTTGTCCAAACACGATGGAAACAAGTTTACACACTGACTCCTCTGCTCCGTCCTCCAGCATGGTGGTGTTATGGTGAAATTGGTGACCCGCCAGCATATGTGACCATCTTGTGGACTCTACTGCGCGTTACTGTGAAGTCCTCAAGGTTGGTCACATATTTAGGTCACCAATTTCACCGTAACACCATCATGCTGGGGGATGGAGCAGCAGAGACAGAAATGTGAGTGTTTGAGTTCTCAAATGTGTGTGTGTGTGTGTGTGTGTGTGTGTGTGTGTGTGTGTGTGTGTGTGTGTGTGTGTGTGTGTGTGTGTGTGTGTGTGTGTGTGTGTGTGTGTGTGTGTGTGTGTGTGTGTGTGTGTGTGTGTGTGTGTGTGTGTGTGTGTGTGTGTGTGTGTGTGTGTGTGTGTGTGTGTGTGTGTGTGTGTGTGTGTAGTCCTACAGGTAGTGTAGTAGTGTTGACAGACAGACAGAGAGCTAAGAGTGAGTCTCCGGGCAGATTGGACGAACACCGTCAGCCCAGCTCACAGGTAAATATGATATAGTTTATTATTATTATACATTAAATATATCATTATACCAGACCAGCTCACAGGTAAATATGATATAGTTTATTATTATTATACATTAAATATATCATTATACCAGCCCAGCTCACAGGTAAATATGATATAGTTTATTATTATTATACATTAAATATATCATTATACCAGCCCAGCTCACAGGTAAACATACTGTAAATTGTGTTGTAAAATACTGTTGAATTGTTTTCAAACATTTATACATAAATGATACACTGTTGCTAATCTCTATGCTAAACTAAATGGCGTCTTCTGTTTGCTTCCTGTTTGCTGGCGGTCAGGGGGAGGAGCCTATGCCGTTGGAAGTGGGCGGGTATGAGGAGTACCTGAGGGAGCAGGTGGGCGGGGACAGCCGGTGGTTCAGGTACAACCCTCGCCTGACCTGCATCTACTGCTGCAAGTCCTTCAACCAGAAGGGCAGCCTGGACCGACACATGCGTCTGCACATGGGCATCACTCCCTTCGTCTGCAGGTAGCCATGGAGCCATAATGTCTAGGGCTGTGAATCGTCTATCTCACGATTCGATTCAATTCCGATTCTTGGGGTCACCATTCAGATTTTATTCAAAACAAACGATTCTTGATTAAATGTTTTTTTCCGATTCTAATCGTTTTTTTCCCAATTCAGCCCAGAACTTCCACTTCTCAAAAATGTCATCATACAAAGAAACAAAACAAACAAAAATGGAAAATGAGAATCGATTCTGAATCGTCCAACATGAGAATCGTGATTCGTATTTTTTCTCACACCCCTAATGTCCTTATATGGGCATCACACCCTTCGTCTGCAGGTAGCCATGGAGCCATAATGTCCTTATATGGGCATCATGTTTGGCTGAACAACGTAGCCTAGCCATTTAGCTTAGGCTGTGCGAGACACGATAAATTGGGCTTTAGTCAAACAGGCCTAAAGTGAATGGGAAATGTTGTCCTTTTCTTTTTTCCCCAAACAATATTGTGATAAATATCTTGTTATCGTGATCTTATGGTATAGTGAGTGTTTGCTATCGTTGCATCTCTGTCTGCAGGATCTGTGGCAAGAAGTACACCCGCAAAGACCAGCTGGAATACCACATCCGCAAACACACCGGAAACAAGCCCTTCCACTGTCACATGTGTGGAAAGAGCTTCCCTTTTCAGGTAAACAAACCCTTCCACTGTCACATGTGTGGAAAGAGCTTCCCTTTTCAGGTAAACAAACCCTTCCACTGTCACATGTGTGGAAAGAGCTTCCCTTTTCAGTTAAACAACCCCTTCCACTGTCACATGTGTGGAAAGAGCTTCCCTTTTCAGGTAAACAAACCCTTCCACTGCCACATGTGTGGAAAGAGTTTATGAATCAGACTGCACCGAGGACACTAGCTGGAGCCCTCATCCAATATCTTTTAGACTATACATACACCTCATGGTACTCTAGCACCTCAATGTCACTCAAATGAAAACTACAGACCTCTCTAAACAAACTAATTAGACTACTACTAGACCTCACCCTCAGGACTCACCTAACTAACCCCTGCTCACTTTACCAGACAGAGAGACAGAGTAATGGGTCTGTACTGGTCTCTATCAGACAGAGAGACAGAGTAATGGGTCTGTACTGGTCTCTACCAGACAGAGAGACAGAGTAATGGGTCTGTACTGGTCTCTACCAGACAGAGAGACAGAGTAATGGGTCTGTACTGGTCTTAATGGGCCTGTACTGGTCTTAATGGGTCTGTACTGGTCTCTACCAGACAGAGTAATGGGTCTGTACTGGTCTTAATGGGCCTGTACTGGTCTTAATGGGTCTGTACTGGTCTCTACCAGACAGAGAGACAGAGTAATGGGTCTGTACTGGTCTCTATCAGAAAGAGAGACAGAGTAATGGGTCTGTACTGGTCTCTATCAGACAGAGAGACAGAGTAATGGGTCTGTACTGGTCTCTACCAGACAGAGAGACAGAGTAATGGGTCTGTACTGGTCTCTATTAGACAGAGAGACAGAGTAATGGGTCTGTACTGGTCTCTACCAGACAGAGAGACAGAGTAATGGGTCTGTACTGGTCTCTACCAGACAGAGAGACAGAGTAATGGGTCTGTACTGGTCTCTACCAGACAGAGAGACAGAGTAATGGGTCTGTACTGGTCTCTATCAGACAGGAGACAGAGTAATGGGTCTGTACTGGTCTCTATCAGACAGAGAGACAGAGTAATGGGTCTGTACTGGTCTCTACCAGACAGAGAGACAGAGTAATGGGTCTGTACTGGTCTCTATCAGACAGAGAGACAGAGTAATGGGTCTGTACTGGTCTCTATCAGACAGAGAGACAGAGTAATGGGTCTGTACTGGTCTCTATCAGACAGGAGACAGAGTAATGGGTCTGTACTGGTCTCTACCAGACAGAGAGACAGAGTAATGGGTCTGTACTGGTCTCTATCAGACAGGAGACAGAGTAATGGGTCTGTACTGGTCTCTATCAGACAGAGAGACAGAGTAATGGGTCTGTACTGGTCTCTACCAGACAGAGAGACAGAGTAATGGGTCTGTACTGGTCTCTATCAGACAGAGAGACAGAGTAATGGGTCTGTACTGGTCTCTATCAGACAGAGAGACAGAGTAATGGGTCTGTACTGGTCTCTATCAGACAGGAGACAGAGTAATGGGTCTGTACTGGTCTCTACCAGACAGAGAGACAGAGTAATGGGTCTGTACTGGTCTCTATCAGACAGAGAGACAGAGTAATGGGTCTGTACTGGTCTCTATCAGACAGGAGACAGAGTAATGGGTCTGTACTGGTCTCTACCAGACAGGAGACAGAGTAATGGGTCTGTACTGGTCTCTATCAGACAGAGAGACAGAGTAATGGGTCTGTACTGGTCTCTATCAGACAGAGAGACAGAGTAATGGGTCTGTACTGGTCTCTACCAGACAGAGAGACAGAGTAATGGGTCTGTACTGGTCTCTACCAGACAGGAGACAGAGTAATGGGTCTGTACTGGTCTCTACCAGACAGGAGACAGAGTAATGGGTCTGTACTGGTCTTAATGGGCTTGTACTGGTCTTTAAGACGCTCAAAGGGAACATGTACCTGTCAAGCTACTTAAAGGAGTAGTTCACCCAAAGAATCACTTTATTTCTATCAATGGCTCACCCCATGAAGCTTTGAATTCATGGAGATTTTATTAGTTTTTATCGCATTCCTAAGCCAATCATTTGATGACCGGCGGTCATTCCGGTAGGAGACACAAAAAGTGTCCTTTGTGTCTCCTACCGGATACATTAGCATCTTTATTATTATCATCCAATATTGGCTCAGAAATGTGACCAAAACAGTTTTCAATGCTTCATGGGGTGTGTTATTGTTAAAAAATAAGTCATTTTTGGGGTGAACTACTCCTTAACTAGAGTGACAAACGCCCACGGGCACACCACCAGAGGGAGCTACACTGATTCCCCCCAAAGTGGGCACAAACATGGAGATGAATGCATTCTACTACCACCACAATGTGGAACACCTACCACCACCAGACTCCCTACCTTCATTTAAAACCACCATAAAAGAAAAGTGTTTTTAATGCAATGACAATAATCATCTATCTATCTCTATGACAATACTCATCTATCTATCTTATTAATGGATGATCGATGGATGATGTGAACCAAACTATTGACCAATGAGCTAACAGAACATCACGAACCAAACTATTGACCAATGAGCTAACAGAACATCACGAACCAAACTATTGACCAATGAGCTAACAGAACATCACGAACCAAACTATTGACCAATGAGATAACAGAACATCATGAACCAAACTATTGACCAATGAGCTAACAGAACATCACGAACCAAACTATTGACCAATGAGCTAACAGAACATCACGAACCAAACTATTGACCAATGAGCTAACAGAACATCTTGAACCAAACTATTGACCAATGAGCTAACAGAACATCTTGAACCAAACTATTGACCAATGAGCTAACAGAACATCTTGAACCAAACTATTGACCAATGAGATAACAGAACAACATGAACCAAACTATTGACCAATGAGCTAACAGAACATCTTGAACCAAACTATTGACCAATGAGCTAACAGAACATCTTGAACCAAACTATTGACCAATGAGATAACAGAACAACATGAACCAAACTATTGACCAATGAGATAACAGAACATCTTGAACCAAACTATTGACCAATGAGATAACAGAACATCATGAACCAAACTATTGACCAATGAGCTAACAGAACATCTTGAACCAAACTATTGACCAATGAGATAACAGAACAACATGAACCAAACTATTGACCAATGAGATAACAGAACATCTTGAACCAAACTATTGACCAATGAGCTAACAGAACATCATGAACCAAACTATTGACCAATGAGCTAACAGAACATCTTGCGTGGCTCCTCCTCCTCGTTGCAGGCCATCCTCAACCAGCACTTCAGGAAGAATCACCCAGGATGCACCGCTCCTCCTCAGCAGGAGACGCAGGCTCCTCACAGCGCCGCCTCCCCAGAGACCACCACCACCTCCTCCTCCTCCGCCGCCTCGCTCAACGTCTGCTCCTCCAGAGGGGGAGGGGCAGGGGGAGGAGCCCAGAACGAGGAGGTGTCACCCAGCCAGGAGGAGGCAGAGCCAGGAGGAGGAGGAACGACCGGTGACACGCCCCAAGCCTCCGTCTCCACGACTGGACCCGACTGAACGCCTCCCAACACCTCCTTCCTACTCCTTCCTACTCCTAGAGGAGAGGAGAGGAGGAGAGAGGAGAGGAGGAGAGGTGGGTGGAGGGTTTGTCAGAGGGAGGTGCAGTTAGGGTGAGAAGAAGGAGGAATGGAGGTGTTAAGGTCTCCTTCCAGAGTAGAGGAGGTGAATCCTTACATCAAAGCTACAGAATCAATGCAAAACAGTGATTTAAAAACCAACTTACCTTCAAAACCACCACAAAAAAATAAAACTACACGACAAACGTTTAAACTCTTAAAACTGACGAAACTCATGAAAACTTTATCCAATATTATAATATTATACAAGTCATTAAAAATACGTTTGCATTCTCACTCCCGACGAGTCATATGTTGACACTTGGGGCGTCTGACACAGAAGCTAAACAGAAGCCCATTGGTCCTCCCACGTTGACCAGATGGCTCATATTTACTATTCTCTATCGCTGTGTGAGTCGTCAGACGTCTCGCTCAAGTCCTCTTCCGACGCCGTTCGCCTCGTTGTAACTTTCAACTTTTAAAAAAAAAACGTATTTAATGGTATTTTCAACATGTGAGTCTATACACGGTCCACGTTCATGTTTCACGCGGTGCAGACTCCTCTGAAAGGTGAAAAACTAAGTTAAACGAGCGTGACGAGTTGGGAATGAGAATGTTTTGGATGAAGAATGAAAAAAACCACACAACACTCCGACAAAAACCTCACATCATTATCATCATTATTATTACTATTATTGTTTTGTTATTATCGTTATCATTTCTGATGTTTTCAGTTTTTCTACTTTTCTATAAACCGGTTAAAACAGGTTCACAATGTAGCAGAATCCCGCTGTGTCTGTTAATGGTAGAACACGTTGCCAAACCGCTCCCTGTTTTGGGGCGGGGGGGGGGGGGGGGGCTCCCATGACCACTGTTTCCTCAGGATCGGCAAACACCAATAACAAAACAAAAGGAGACAATGTTTAGTCTCTGCTACAACAGTATCTGTTGTGGTCTTCTGAAACGCAGTACGCTCTCCTTCCAACAACAGAACTCTTCCTGACTCGCCGAACTACAGTCGGGGGGGAAAAGACTTCATTCCAACCGGGAGATTTTTTTCCCCATGTATGAAAGGAGTCTGTATTGTGATTTAGAATGGTCTCTGTGTGATGTCCGTCATTAGGGTTAGGGTTAGTATTGTGATTTAGAATGGTCTCTGTGTGATGTCCGTCATTAGGGTTAGGGTTAGTATTGTGATTTAGAATGGTCTTATGTATTGTGATTTAGAATGGTCTCTGTGTGATGTCCGTCATTCCGTTTAACGGTAGCCGACGTACGCAATATTCCCTCAAGCTTTCAACTTAAGGAAATGCATTTATTTATGTTAGGGAGTAATCGTAACGATACTTTTTACTTAATGTAAAGTGCAACTGGAGGACCGTGGAAATGCTCTCTATACATGACATGTTATTATTGACACTTTGAAACAGATGAAGTGAATGCTTACAGGCTCTAAACCAAAGACATCACACAGAGCCTAGTGGAACCAGGCCGTACTTATATGATTGTATAATGTGGATAAAATAACAGTGTCATCACATTATCTTTGCATAGATAAGTCCTTCAGACATTATTCTCTATATATCAGCTATAAATATGCTTCAATATCAGACCATTGATACAGTAGCTAAAAGATGCATTCTTTATTCGGTTCTCTCTTTTATTTGAAACAAAAAAGATCAATGAAAAAATCAATAACATTTGGAGTGAAAATGGTTCCGGTTCCTAACGATGGTGGATACATGGGATCACCCCCCCCCCCCCCGCCCCCTCAGTTAAACACAAACAGGAGTTGTATATAAAATCAATCTTATTGTTATTTTTGCCTCGAGACAATCTGTAAACAATCAAACAGCCAATCAACAGCCATCTTCTGAGTCTGTTGGTTTAAAGTGCCACGTCAACGGCTTCTTAAGGGGTTAATAAAAAGGAAAAAGACAAGTTGTCACAGAAACCCAACCAGACACGTTGAATCTGGACGCAGAGACCAACAAAGAACTAAACTTTTGACGTGTAAATTATTTGGAGAAAATCTTTTTGGCCGTGATGTTTTAGTTTAGTTTTTTATTCAGGATAACGATGCAGACACACAGGAACAACTACAAACACTTGACACAATGTAACCTCAGATAAGCTACACACACAAGACAGTTATACCTCTACACAAATATCACTACACACTCAAGACAGTTTATACCTCTTCTACACAAATATATCACTACGCAATACAGCGCTGACACGGAGCAGCACGCCGTCCAATCACATCGCTCGTTCAGCCACTTATGAAACACCCCCCATACAGGTCTGCTATTGGTCAACTTCAGGGGGGGGGGAGGGTCCAAAGCCTTGCCATATGTGAAATGGTGTCACTTCACACCTGGGTGACAAATCAAGGGTGGCTAATCAGGCTCGACAATGGTGGGAAAAAATTACTTTACACGAAAATAGGTCATAGTCCCTCAGGGCTCTATGCTAGTTTTTGCTCTACATTAAATATCTTCGCTGAAAATAGCCGATCTACAAGCGTACTCGCGACGTGTTGTAAGCTTGTAGATCGGCTATTTTCTGCGAAAGTTTCCCCCAGAATCGCTGAGGTTTAAGTGCCACTTAGCCCATTTAAAAAAAAAACTAGGGATGTAACAATGCATCGCCAGAAAGTTCATTATCGATACAACCCGATGAATCGTGATAACTCTTTTTTTTAAACAGCAGAGGTCGTCTAATCTATAGTTGTGAGTGTGCTTGTTCAGCGCGGTGTGCTCCTTGTTTTCAGTGTTCCTGCTGTTAGCTATGTTTCTGATCTCCGGGTGCGTCACGTTCAAGCGTCACGGTTTCTCCGTAAACGCTGCCGGACCAACCGCAGGCGGCGCTAATCTCCCTACTGCGACTGCAGAAGAACTTTCCATCAAAGTGAACGGGAACTTGACCCCGGCTTTGGATAAAGACATTGAAACCTTTGGTATCGTTAATCATATAGAATTGTTACATCCCTAGTAAAAGAAAATACATTTGTTCAACAAAAAATTAAATAAAAAGAAAAAGTAATGTAATCATAACCATGGTCCGAAGTCCATGGGGTACATAAGTGGTTCATTCTGTGAAATGATCGTTGAGGATTGGACGGCGCAACACTCAGATAATCTCCACTATGTGACGATGTTTCTCTCACCTTTACGTAACGTCTCCGTTTAACGTATCTAGATATTTTTATAGGTGACTTTTATCGTGTTTTCTGGACACTCTGTGTCCTGGTGTCTTATTGGACGCCGTGTTTGTGTGACGGACGCATGAGAGACAGAATCTGATTGGAGGAAAGGTTTAGGCTGGACTACTGACACAGGAAGAGGACGTCCCTCTCTAGGACAGAGAGGATTGTGGGTAATTAGGACCAGGAGGGGGGCGTGTCCTCTGCTGTCAGAGACATGGACGCATGGCGTCACTTCCTGGAAAACGAAAGGAACAGAAGAAGGGGGTGTGGCCGAGGTCGAAGGTTGTCGGTCGGTCTGACCTTTTAAACGACCTTTAGCAGCCAAAATAACTTCAAGCACTTAAAGAGACTGTTTGTTTAAAACCACATGAATTTACACGTCTTTCTGTTGTTTTTTTAAACTGAACTATGAAAAAGCTATATCCATATATGGACGGGTGACAAATTAAAGGAAAAACCAACAAAGTGTCTTAGTAGTGGAGTGGTGGTACAAAGTACTCGAGTCAAAGTATAGATACTTCTGGTCAACGAGTGAAAGTTGCTCTGTCAGCGTTGTACTTGAGTTAAAGTACTCGAGTACTTGCTTTAAAGAAATACTGAATTATCCAAAAGTGCATGCTTTTAAATATACTTAAAACCGATAATCAAAGGGGAAAAAAGAATAGGGTTCAAGTGGTTCATTCGTTGGATTCCTAACTAGAAATGTAGTACAGTGAAAGTCATAAGCTTCCAAAATTACAAAATACTCAAGTAAAGTACAGATACTTATAGATTACTTAATTGCAGTACCCAAGTAAATGTACTTCATTACTGTCCACCACAGGAAGGATGTATTTATGTTTCTCAACCTATTTATTTCAGGCTTTTCCTTGAATCTGTCCCCGTCTGTATATCACAAATACATATTTAAACAAGTAGGAGGTTTCTTTTGTGTATAAGAACATAAATACTACAATGTCAAACTAAAATGTTGAACTTATTGCTGGGGTAGCACATGGTTTATCTGTTACGTTGTTTTATTTGTTTCTTTTTTAACAGTGCTGTGATTTTCTTTTTTTTTACAGTGTATGAACGGTCCTATATGCAAAGTTAAGCCAGCTAGCTGCTGATTGGTCGACAGGCCTTCAGTGGGCTGGGCTTTAGATTAAACTCTGCGTTCACGTCAAACGGGTATCGTCGCGGAAACGGGGCGTTCCAGTGCTTTAGCGCAGGTGGGGGTGGGGTTTTAGCGTCAATTATAATTCATTATAATTCACCGGATCTGTTATTTTCACCAACGATACGGAGTGTAGAGAAACAGGAATCCATCCATCCATCTTCAACCGCTTGTCCAGAGTCGGGTCTCGGGGGCAACAGTTTCAGCAGAGAGCTCCAGACGTCCCTCTCCTGAGCAACAGTATCCACTTCCAGGGCGTTCCAAGGCCAGTGTGGAGATGTAATCCCCCCATGTGGTCCTTGGTCTACCAGGGGGTCTCCTCCTAGAGGAGATATAATCCATCTGGTCCTTGGTCTACCAGGAGGTCTCCTCCTAGAGGAGATATAATCCATCTGGTCCTTGTTCTACCAGGGGGTCTCCTCCTAGTGGAGATATAATCCATCTGGTCCTTGGTCTACCAGGAGGTCTCCTCCTAGTGGAGATATAATCCATCTGGTCCTTGGTCTACCAGGAGGTCTCCTCCTAGAGGAGATATAATCCATCTGGTCCTTGGTCTACCAGGAGGTCTCCTCCTAGAGGAGATATAATCCATCTGGTGGAGATATAATCCAAGGACCGCACGGGAGACATCGATGCCCGAAAAACCTTAGCTGGCTCCTTTCCAAGTAGAGGAGCAGCGGCTTGAAACACTTTTTTCTGATCTAGATCCGCTTTTTTTGTCTAATACCCCCCCCCCCACCCCCAGCATATGAATGCTAGCGATCAAGCGGCTAAATGAAGTTGTGTTTTTTAATTATGGGCGTTTCTCTCTACGACCTGAACGCAGAGTTGGTAACACTTACACCTCCATGGAAAAACTTTTCAGGCTAAAAAAAAACCAGGAACTTTCAGGTATCTCAACTCTCAACGGTTTGTTTACTGTTTTTATGTTATAACTCTTTCTACGTAGCAGAGATTTAAAACTATTATAATAATCGTATCGGCAAAAAAAAAAAGATCCGCTAGCTAACCTCGATAAGTGCTGCTTTAACCCCTTCAAGTCACTCTTAATCGTGTAAATAGAAGCAAGCTAGATGCACACACACACACACACACACACACACACACACACACACACACACACACACACACACACACACACACACACACACACACACACACTGCAGTTTCTCAAGGAATTTCCACTTTTCAGGTCAACTCGTTTCTGGGGGCGGGGTTTAGTCTTGGGGCGGGGTTTATTAATTAACTGACATTTCCTTCCTAAAAATGTTGTCTTTTCAGTTGGTTTTAACACACAACACACATTCTCACAGAATCTAATCATCTTTTCTTTGTTATTCAACTTATCTATAAAGTGACATTTATCTGAACCCAAACTGAAACCACATGAAATATATGTAGGCCTATGTGTTCACATGAAATATATGTAGGCCTATGTGTTCACATGAAATACATGTAGGCCTATGTGTTCACATGAAATACATGTAGGCCTATGTGTTCACATTAAATATATGTAGGCCTATGTGTTCACATGAAATACATGTAGGCCTATGTGTTCACATGAAATATATGTAGGCCTATGTGTTCACATGAAATACATGTAGGCCTATGTGTTCACATGAAATATATGTAGGCCTATGTGTTCACATGAAATACATGTAGGCCTATGTGTTCACATGAAATACATGTAGGCCTATGTGTTCACATTAAATATATGTAGGCCTATGTGTTCACATGAAATATATGTAGGCCTATGTGTTCACATCTGTTTAAGAGTATTCATTTTGATGAACTGCAAACCCCAGCCCCTAGGCCCCGCCCCTTCACTCTGAACCCCGCCCCTAACTCTAAACCCCGCCCCTTCACACTGATGCAGGTACTTGGTCTTAAGTTTTTTCTTTTTTTTTAATGCCAAATAAGGTTCTGTTTTTTTCTTTAACTTTGCTGTAAAACAAGCCAAATAATAACTAATAGTTCACAGTGAATAGACGCTATCGCCCCCTGCCTGCCGCGCTCACTTACTACGCTTCGTTTCTTTATTTTTTTTACTATTGTGTGAAACATGTTTTTATCATATGAAGATAAATTTATGTATGAATATCTAATATCATTGACCATAAAATGCCTACTTATGAAATGAAATCATTTAGATAAATATATTACATGACTTCAGAATATATCCTTAATATAAAGTACAACACATGGAATTAGTCAATTAATTTTTAATACTGTACATTTTAAGGAAACGGTACTCTACAGCTATTTGCTAGAGACGGATCATATTTGTTTTTCTTTTTCTGTGAAGTTTCATTTATGTTGCATGTTAATTAATTAAATTAATTAATTTATGTTAATTAGTTAATTAATGAAAATACAATCTGAAAATATTCATCCTAATGGAGCTGTTGTACCGCAAACAAACAGCAGGAGGCGCAAAGAAAACGTTCCAGTCCGTACACACCGGGAGTGAGACCAATAATAAACGATACGAAAATGCTTCGTTAAGCGTAAATATATCAGAACCCATATTTAGAGCCAATAACCTGCTTCATTTAGTCATGTAGGTTCATCCATTCATCAAGAAAAAACACTTTCTGAAATGATAAATAAATGATATGAATTATATCATTGAATCGATATGAAACAATTCTAATTAAAAACAATCATAATGGATTAAATTGATTATTCTGATTGACCTCATGACCCTGTATTATAACATATATATAATGGTGGCGTGCAAAATAATGAGAATATAGATAGCCAATAGATAGATCTACAACACATTGTGAGCTTATAGATCTACAACACATTGTGAGCTTATAGATCTACAACACATAGTGAGCTTATAGATCTACAACACATAGTGAGCTTATAGATCTACAACACATAGTGAGCTTATAGATCTACAACACATAGTGAGCTTATAGATCTACAACACATAGTGAGCTTATAGATCTACAACACATAGTGAGCTTATAGATCTACAACACATAGTGAGCTTATAGATCTACAACACATAGTGAGCTTATAGATCTACAACACATAGTGAGCTTATAGATCTACAACACATAGTGAGCTTATAGATCTACAACACATAGTGAGCTTATAGATCGGCTTATTTCACTATAAACACTTTTTTTAAATAATCGTTCATTAATGGTAATCGAGGTCAAAGTTTGAATGAACGTTGACATTGATGTGAAGTCATGTCGTCCAGCTCTGCTTGTGACAATATTTCACCTTAAACTATGAATTGTGTGACGTCTCATTCACACAGGTTTATGCTTTTATTAACGGACAAAATACAACATAGTTTCCATCATTTAGACGCTTCATCGTTGACGTTAAAATTAACGTCATTCATTCATTGGGATAAAAATAAAAGCTCCTGCTGTGTACAGACTCTATACTGGAGCTACAGAGATTAAATAACTAATGTTATTATGATTTAATAACATTTGACTATAAGTTGTTTTTAACAGATGTATAAGAAAGCTAAACGTGAGCCGGGACAATGTGATTGGTTGGCTCTGCTGTCAGTCATGTACGTCAGACAATGTGATTGGTTGGCTCTGCTGTCAGTCATGTATGTCAGACAATGTGATTGGTGGGCTCTGAACTACTGGGAGTGTCTTAAGTGCAAATACAGGAAGTACAGCCCAAAGACATTAAAGGGACATTTCTCTCATTTTGACGTCTACTCAGGGTTTTGTGTTTCACCTCAGACAGTTTATTAAGTTTATTAAGTTTATTAAGCTGCTTCATTCATTAATCAGAGACACGGAGCATAAACCCATTCAGTTTCAAACTACATGTTAAAGGAATACTTCATACAGATTGTATTTTTATTCCTGAGCCGATAATTAAATATTTAACGGTGTCCACTGTGGTAGGAGACCAACAACGACGATGCTATCAATGCATTGAATGGGTCATTATCACGTTTTATCAGACCATTGAATGGGTCATTATCACGTTTTATCAGACCATTGAATGGTCTATTTTACGACATACTGACCTACCCGTCATTTATCAGACCATTCATTGGGTGTGATCAAGACATACTGACCTACCGACAGAGATGACTTATATAACGTCTAGTTTTGGACCATGACGGAGGAGCACAGTCTCAAGCGAACTGGAACCACGTGAAGCACCCCCGAGCGAGCTAAAGCGAGCGAGTTGCCGTGCCGAACGTTGCGACGTTCGCTTGAACCGATAGACACAGAATGGTAAATGATGTTGTGGGGTCTGCTCTGCCTCTGGGTAGGTCAGTACCTCCTGATTACACCCAATGAATGGTCTGATGAATGGCGGGTAGGTCAGTATGTCGCCTACTCGCCCATTCAATGGTCTGATAAAACGTGATAATGACCCATTCAATGCATTGATAGCATTGGAGGTCGGTGAAAACGTGAAGCGCCGTTCATTTTTTAATTTCTAGTTTTAATTTTGAAAATTCAATCAAGCATCTTAAAAACTTGTCTGTGGTGAAACTCCAAAGCCTGACTAGACGTTAAAACGACCTCAGAAGTGTTTTAAAGTGACATAAAGCTCTTTAATGACAGAAGTGTTTTAAAGTGACATAAAGCTCTTTAACGTTGACAGAAGTGTTTTAAAGTGACATAAAGCTCTTTAATGACAGAAGTGTTTTAAAGTGACATAAAGCTCTTTAATGACAGAAGTGTTTTAAAGTGACATAAAGCTCTTTAACGTTGACGCTGTACATGATCTGTTTTCATTTCCCGGGGCATGAAAGCCTTGTTGTGATTGGGGGAAGTACAGAGGAAGTCCCGCCCCCTACAGACCCTTTCATTGGTCGTGCTTTAAGCAGACTTTTGAACGAGGTTTAATTCAGCGATTCTCAACCTGTGGGGGGTCCCGACCCACAGGTTGAAAACCACTGGGTTAAAGGAGTAATTCTCCCAAAAATGTGATGACCGGCAGAGTGTCCAGTAGGAGACTTTAGCATCTTTAACCCGGTCATCACAGGAATGACACAAAAACTAAAGAAATCTCCATGAATTCAAGGCTCCATGGGGTGTAACTGATGTTTTTTGGGTGATCTAGTCCTTTAAGGGTTAAGTTGTGGTTGTTGTTCCAGGTTAAAGGTTACATTAGCGTCCTGGTTTCATGTTTATAATAACATAATAATAATAATGTGAAGAAAGTGTTTTTTAAACCACTAGATCAGTTCCAAATGTTTTTATCACTGATCTCCTCAAACCTGAATAAACTGCACTTTAAGTGTTACTGTGAAACAATGCCTGTTCATTCGTGTGTGTGTGTGTGTGTGTGTGTGTGTGTGTGTGTGTGTGTGTGTGTGTGTGTGTGTGTGTGTGTGTGTGTGTGTGTGTGTGTGTGTGTGTGTGTGTGTGTGTGTGTGTGTGTGTGTGTGTGTGTGTGTGTGTGTGTGAATGCCTGTTCATTACACCATGAAGAGCCATGTTTTTATTGTCTTGATAGTCAGTGTGCCTTATCAACATTAAGTTTCATATATATAGCCATATAACATAATATTACATGTTGATGTGGAGTCATAATTAAACTTAGTGTTGATATAATCAACATTAAGTTTAATTATGACTCCACATCAACATGTAATATTACCAACAGAATGTCATCAGGCTCCTGCTCCTGCTCATTACGGGGCCAGGCTGCCAGCATGGCTCCGTTTTGATATTGGCATTATTCTGTTTCTTCTTCTGCCACTTTTCGCAGTTCTGGCTGAACCGTGCATACGCTTTTTACGAAACTCGGCCATATGATAGATGGTCATGGAAAACGATCAAGAAATAAATCTCACAATCTTTCGTCAAAAGGTGGCGCTATAGCATTCAATTGAAAATGCCAACTTTGAACAGGTACAACTCATGCCCTGTTTGACCTACAGCCATGAAACTTCAATACACATATGCGTCTCCTCATGCTGAACAACTTTCACACTCTGACTTTTGACCTCTGACCTTTAGATCTCCCACCATTTTGAATTATATGAAAAACAGTTCAAACCTATGGACTCCTGGGATTTTTGAGTAATCTGCACGAAACGTTTTATACATGAACTTTGGACCTATGCCGACAAAACGTAGGGAGCGGATTTTTTCTAAGTGAAAAAAATAAGCTTAAATGAGCCAATGAATATTGCAGTTTTATGACAATTATTCATCTGCCCCTAACACATACATGCAGACTCACATTTGTTTGAAAATTTGCAGTAATGTAGAGGGTCATTCCAAATATCACTGAAACCAATCTTACTCCAATTGGTCAAACGGGTGCGCTATAGCAATTTTTTTTAAATGCAAACTTTAAACAGGCAAAAGTCATGCCTCGTTTGGCCGACAGCCATTAGACCTGCTTACACATGTGCCTTGACTCATGAGGAACACATCTATCACGTTGACCAGTAAGCACCACCCTTAGATTGTCCGCAATCTTGAGCAGTTTGAAAAACACTTAAACACAGGATTTTTCAGCTATTTGCGTGAAACTGTATCATGTGTGTGATCTCTTTTTTCACAGTTTCTGTCTGTTGGTCCAATGGCTTCTCGCTTAAATCCACCGCCAGAGGTTAATCTCATAATGTACTCACCAGTGCCAAGGTGTTTTTGTTGTTTTTTTGTTTTTTTCATGTCGCCATAGATCTTGTTAAAATCCTTAAGATTGAGCCGTGAACGGTCTGTTTACATCCGCGAGATCTCCCTGTATCTCCCAGTGAAGATCGCGTGTCAAACGGGGCATCCATGTTTGAGTTAGAGCGGATTACGTTAAACAGTGAAATGCGAGGAGAAAAAACTACAGGAAGAGAATTGAGTTTCAGTTTCGTCTGTAGAATGGGAGCGGGCGTGATCGTCGAAACCGGATCCCAAATAATTCTATTTCCTGTCATCAAACCGGAAACGGAAGTGGATCAAAAAAATTCCGAAAGTGCACCCGGACTGCGCATGCGCGAAAAGACCGCAGCCCGTAGGACTACGGGCTCGGCGCTTAACCGTTGGATTTAACGGCCCGTAGAACTACGGGCCCGGCGGTAAAGGTGTTAAGCGCGTCTTACAACCTCAAAGTCGCCGGTTACTTGATGCAGACTTCATTTAAGTTGCATTGCACACAACATGATTGTGTCAATTAATGCATATGCAATTGTTAAAGATAACCAGAAATGCTTATTTGAGAGTATGTTTTTTCAATGTGACATACTTCATTCTGAAAATAGCCGATCTACAATCTCACAACTTTTCAGATAGCAACGTTTTGTGACGTTGTAGATCGGCTACTTTCACTCGTTTTCGTTCCGAGGAGACAAAAAAGGTCTTTATTAGTAATTGGTAAATGGTTTGTGAACCAGTGATCTAGAGTAGTTCGGGACACAGAGGTTTGGTTCATAATGGACGGAAAGACTTATATATATCAACAGACACTACCAGGGCTATCATATCTCTAGCTCAATGAGAAGAAAGGCAGCCTATGAGTCCTGAGGTCACTGGTTCGATCCCTGTCCCCGACGATGTGTTGAGGTGATCATGATGTGGCATTCGTAGGCTTACGCATAGTATTTCTTGAGGTTAGGGGTAGCCATAGTTTTACTGAGGTTAGGGTTAGTGAGGGTTTAACATGCTTGTGTTAATTGCATGGTTTTCTTTCTCTCAAGTTCAGTCTTCTATGTTTCTATGGCTTATTGTGCATATTACTTATCATTGCTCCTTTCTTTTTTATTTCTGCATTCACTGGCCCCGTATTATTGCTGCTTGCAGCTATATTTTGATTTTGCTATTGTTGTCTCATCTGTTTAAGGAAAATAGGTAGCTGATATATTGCACTTTTACCTTAGCGCTAGGTATACTCTTGGTTGCTTGTTTTTGCATAAAATGCACTTAATACTTCTGGTGATTAGTAGTTTTCGTTCCCTACCTATGTTGAATGCACTTATTGTAAGTCGCTTTGGATAAAAGCGTCTGCTAAATTACTGTAATGAAATGTAATGTAATGTAATCAGGATGTAATGATGATCTTTTGACTCATATCTCCCAGACTCTCTCCCCAGACAGAGTTCAGAGTGTGAATAAATGCAGTTTGATGTGCAGGATGTGATTTACATACAGAGGAACTTAATTGAGTTCATTAATCATTCATTTAGTTGGGAATAAAATCCTCTCTCACACTCATGCCAGTGTGCCAGTGATCACCCTCCCCTGTGCCTAAGGTTGCCCCCTGCTGGACAAACCCTCCGCCTGTCCTTACTGTTCAGTTGAACTTGCAATAGTCATAAAAGTCCATTATTTATCCTTAGTATGTTTTCCCCTGAATATTGTCTCTTTTGTACTGTGCCCTGTGTTCCTGTAGTCAGTCTAAACATACAGTAAGCCTATAGCTACTCAGTCTCACTCATTGTCGGATCGTTGCTGAATCAATGAAGTAGGCTTAATATTTTAAGTAGTCTAATACTGCTCAATAAATGATAATGATCATTCCACCATCTCTTTTGACAAATCTAACTTGATAGTGAGTGAGAGGTGGAATGCAGGGACAGCGGAGAGAGTTCCATTACTGAGGTGAGTGATTAAATACTATTATATATATATATATATATATATATGTATATGTATATATGTATATATATATGTATATATGTATATATATATATATATATATATATATATATATATATATATATATATATATATTTGAGAAGCAGTCAGATGATCGTATCAGAGTTTTATGGAAATCTATGTGAAAATGGAATAGGAATCATTTCAGTCAATGACCAATGTACAGTCACCATAGTGGTGACTGTACATTGTCTATTGTCTATCCAGGCACAGGTATCACTTTATGTGACTGTGAATATATGTCCCACATACAGTATACATGCACTCCATTATGGGATCAATTGCATGCAAGCATAAAGAGATTCACATTTAAATAAACAGTTATTATTAAAGATTGCACTTCATCAAATCAATTTCTTTAATGTTAAGCTCTTTAATGGTTGAAATTACAAAATGTACCCACAATGTTCCCTTACTAGTAAAAGTATCAAAGTCACCAAATACAATAAATTACATTTATTCTGTTAAAAGGTTTCTGGAACCCCGCCTAGACCCCCGGTTAGGTTGTCCTCTCCACCTTTTTTTAATGCTTTGTACGCCCATGGTTTAACAGGATCAATACAAAGCTTTAATTACCTAATGTTTAACACCATCAATACAAAGCTTTATTGGTTACCTGGTGTTTACAAAAACACAGCTTTATTAGTTAACCAGTTAATATGCTCAATATGCTCAAAAGCTATCAACCCATTCCCTTAATAATTATTGTTAAGGTCATTTAATATTAATCAGGTCAATCTTGTGTTCTTGTCTCAAAAGTCATTTATCTGGCCTGGTTTGTGATCAGAGTTGTGATCTGAGGGCTGTTTGTTTGTAGAAACCCTGCTATTCACTTCAGTATTGACCAAAGCATCTACCACAAAATCCATGCAAACGCAGACAGCAGAATAACAGTACAGTAATGTGTGCAGTTAATCACAAACTGCTTTTTAAATGCTTGCATAATGATAATGCTGTCGGGCAATGATGCACTTTCGGTTTCTTGCTTTCTCTCTTTCTTCCTCTCTGTCCTTCTCCTTGTCCTTCTCTCTCTGTCTTTCTTCTTCTATTATGGCCCTCTCCAAGTCGAACTCTCTGTTCTCCGAGATCTGGCGTTGTTCGGCATGTTGTCCATTGTTCTCCTTAACAACCTGACCCAGTCGTGTCAACAGCTCTGGCAGTTCACTGTCCATCTGTAAGTTTCTGCCCTTACACTTTCTGATCATTTCCTTAAGTGGAGGAAGCTGCATATAGTGACCTGTACTCTGCTTTCTGGGTGCTGACACTAATACAAGTGAGTGATCAATGAGCGACCGCTGAACTCTTCAAGTCCCTTCTGTAACTTGAGTTTTTGTTCTTCATTGAAGTCCTCAGGCTGAAGAACCAGCAGAAACACATGAGGTCCAGGAGCAGAATATCTCACACAGCTTTGGATCTTCTCTGTCAGGTCTGTGTGTGAGATGTTGGGATGTAGCAGGTCTGGAGTGTTGATGACCATCATGACACAGTTCCCCACCTGACTACTCCCTCTCATACAGCCATTAAGATCTTTATATCCACTGAACACAGGTCGTCCCAGTAGGAGGTTCCCAACTGCATTCCTCTCTGACAGGTTATTCCCCAACAGAACCACCCTCAGCTCAGACACTGAAATAAATGAAAACACTACAGGTTTAACGCCTAATTCAATCCCTAATTCTTTAAGGATTACAAAAATGTCAAATCTTTACAGATGAAACATCAGTTCAGCTTCACTTACTGTCAGGAGGAAGCATCTCATAGCTACTGCATCGTTTCATTGGTGTCTTCCCCTCGTCCTCTGTAATTATGCAGATAATTAGTAATGTGTTCCTCACTTTAATGTTGCAGCTGGTAAAGGTGTGGCTGATTTTAATGACTTGCAGTTTATAGTGTAATCAGCTATGATATTTAGGGGATTATAGGTAATACTGTAGTAATTCTTCCTATGAATATGTTTGTTATATCTAATGTCTAATGTTTAGATACTATTTAAACTGCAAATGCTTAATTGGTCAAAATTATGATTAGTTGTTAAACAAAAAGAGCTTGAGAGCACGCCGGACAGCCAAAGACCAATCAGGATATTCCATCCTGATTAGGGTTGGGACTCGTTAGGATGTTAACGGTTCCGATTCCTTACTGATTCCCTCTTAACGATTCCGGTTCCCGATTCCTAATATTATTTTTTCCTTTTTTTTCCTGTCATGATCATTTTCATTATCAGAGGTAATTAGAGGAGGCGTGTGCTTCAAGCTCTCAAAATTACACTTGGATTTCCACAGAAAATATTTATTTGTGTAAGTTCATGCTTTTTTTTTTATTATTTGGAGATAGAAAGTTACCCCAGCACAACAAAGGAATCTATAGGACAAGCCGGAAGAATAAGCAGGTTAATATCAGAACACTGATATATTATTGATTTCAGCTGTTATGATTCCAAACATGCAAACATGACCCACTTTAATGACTTCAGTCTATTTTAGTAGCTTAATGACTAGTATTAACATTCTATTGTCTTTTTTTATGTCCAATGTATTTATATTTAAGTTCATAAAGTTAACATAAGTATAACTAAATGCATTTGAAATGAAATTAAAAAAAATACTTTTCAGGATTCCAATAAAAAAATAGCAAAGGTAGCCGATCTACAAGCTGAAAACGCGTTGCTGTGTGACGCGTTTGGAGCTTGTAGATCTTCTATTTTTGCTACTTTTGTGTGATATAGAATTTCGAAGTACGGCATTAATTTACAAAAAAAAGCTAAAATACAGAGATAAGAGGTTTCTGCCTGACAGTATATGTAATGTGTTCCTCTGGAGTGAGTGAATGTACATATAGTGGTCCTCTACATCATTAAACAGACAGTATATATAATGTGTTCCTCTGGAGTGAGTGTGTAAATATAGTGGTCCTCTACATCATTAAACAGACAGTATATATAATGTGTTCCTCTGTAGTGAGTGTGTAAATATAGTGGTCCTCTACATCATTAAACAGACAGTATATGTAATGTGTTCCTCTGGAGTGAGTGAATGTACATATAGTGGTCCTCTACATCGTCACAGTTGCATCACCCCTGCTGGTAGGTTGTAGCCAGAATAGAAAATGACATGAGATTCATGTCTTTCTGCTCTTGCTGTCAGACTACTACAGGGACCAGAGATAGAGATTGCCAACTGATCTGAACTACAGTAGGTGTTTTGAACTAAAGGTTTCTGTTTATCAATTTATTTTAATGTATTTAAAAAATATATATATTTTTTTGCATTATTGTTTGATGTGCATAACTTGTAATAAAGCTAGTAGCTAAATAACTTTTTTTTACAAATGAAGTATGATTTAATTTAAATGACTTATTCAGTTGAATGCATTATTCTAGTGATTAGCAGCCTATAACAAGACATCAGCGGTGGAGGTTTTGAGTTCATTTCTGACTGGACTCACCTGCTGGTCAAACTCCACTCAGGTCAGGTCAGGTCACTTCTCGCTTTCTATCACACGCACGCATGCACACACACGTGTGTGCACACACACACACACACACACACACACACTCAGCTGTATCACAACTCCACCTGTACTGAGTACAGACATAAAGTTGAAGAAAAGTAAGCTTATACATTTCAACATGGCTCTTAAAAAATCCTGAAAGTCGACCCAAAGTGTATTTTTAACCCATCAGACTGTTGAACGAGGCCTGAACACCACCTGTCACCAGGCTGGTCCAACACGCTGTGACACTTTGCCCTACCATTACCACTGTGAAAACAGACACAAAACAGTTGATTGGCTCAATGCACAACAGGTGTGTGTGGTAAAGCTCATGATCTTTCAAGGTTTTAAGCACAATCAAATACTGTACATAGCTATAAATAACTATAGCATGATAAGTGCTGAATATATATATATATATATAAAACTGAATGACTGCAATCAGATGGCAAACTAGCTTTCTGTTTCCTTCCAAATCAAAGACCATCACTAACTCCACTACAGTACATGATCACGTGTCAAAAGAACTGCGTGTGGAAACACAGTGACTGTCAACAGCAACACTAATCTACACAAACAATTGAGTTAATGTATATAATTCATCCAATTGCGTTTAGTGACTCATTTAAGGTGACATCACATCACAAGATTATAAAGTCACACAATAAAATCATACATAATAACTGAGCTTTGTTTCATGAACCCAAATGAACCCCCTGGTCAAGAAGCCCCCATTAAAATAGGCCAATGATCTAAATAGGGTGAATATTTGATCATCATATTTTGCATCATTAAAGATGCATTTAAGACATACATGTGGGAACAGATCTATAAGGTTGTTAGTTTGTAGATTTGATCTTTTTGGCCATTCATGCATCAGCAAGTTGTGCATGTCCATGTCGCCGAGCGGCGGGCACAGAAAGTAGTAGATCTACAAGCTCACAACATGTCATGACATTACGAGTTGTGATTCAGGAAGTGTGTGTCAGGAAGTTATTCTGCTACTTGTCCTGTTAAAATGGATGAAGGATGAGCAGCTGTAGTTAATACATTTTGTATTGACTTGTATAAATGAGCTATTCCAGTATTCAATTGGAATGCGGTCTGATGAAACTTCTCTGGCTGTTAAAGCCTGATGTGTGCGCTGTCGGGTCATTGAAAGTAGCAGATCTACAAGCTCACAACAGACAGATACTATTTTTTTTAAATCAGTAAAAAAATATCACTTTTTTTACTGTGAAATTAATCACTGGACACAATTTATATTATGACAGAAAGTTGCTCATAACAACAGTGGATCTTTATGAAACAAAGACTTGACAGAGACGAAGAGGAAACCCCAAGCTATCCGTACAGCTACAATATTGATGAGTTTATCATCATTTAATACAATCAGATATAAAAGGACTTTTCTGGCTCATGAATGGTCTGTCAATGGAGAGTATTGTAACTTAGATGCAGATAGCAATTATAGCATCTAAGTTGCTAGCGGCTAGGTGTCCATCTCACTGTGGTCTGTGTTGATTGTGTAACATTTGTGGATGTACTTTCCTGTACTAATTAGTTCAGTGGTTCTCAAACATTCTCAAACGTTTTCATGTGGACTCCCAATAGACTCCCACAGAGCCCATCTGAAAATATGTTGTGCCAGGGACCCCCATACAAGATGTATGTTGTTAAACTGACACATTTTTCAAGATTTTGTCGAAAATAGCAGATCTACAAGCTCACAATGTGTCATGATGCCATAGCCGAAGCATATAGGGTTAAAGTGGTAGAATACATTGTGAGGATATTTTATTTTTACTAATTTAGCTGGAGACCCCCTGGAATCCCCTCAAGGACCCCTGGGGGTCCCCGGACGGTCCGGACCCCACTATGAGAAGCATTACAATATGCTGTTAAGAGTACAGGTGATAGTACACATGTTTGTTCTCTCACCCGTCCTTAGTTCTGGTGACTCACCCTGCCCTCCTAATACGCGAGGGGCCGTGTTTTTTTTATTACTTTTTTTCATTTATTTTATATATATTTTTTATTGTATTTTTTTTATTGTGTTTTAAAATTAACCTGGACAGACATGCTGTTTCTCAGTAGAATTTGTAAGGATTCCTGACTGCTTGTTATTTGTGTTTAATTCTCCAGATGAGAAAGACGGGCCATTTGTATTTCATTAAATCCTATTTTATTACATTTTTTGTAGAAAGACTTTCCCACACATGTGCCAACTGCCTACACTCACCTTGGATGAAGGGTGACATTTTGAATGCCATCAAACTCAGGAACAAAAGCTACTCTGAGCTCAGGAAAAACAAAAGTGAGTAGCTACTTGAAAAGTGCAGAAATCTACGAAATGTAGTTACTAAATTGATCAGAAATGCCAAAAAGAATTTCTTAAATGAGAACATAGAGGCAAACAAAAGCCACCCACAAAAACTGTGGGAGGCACTAAAACAATTAGGCTGCAACGGGAAAATTCAGACTAAATCTACAAACATTTGCATTATTTCAAGTGGCTCACTCACTACCGACAAGCAATTGGTAGCGGACTGTTTTAACAGTTTCTTCACCACAGTTGCAACCCAGTTGGTAAGCAAACTCCCTCAGCATTCAGGTCTGTACGGCCCCGACCACATTCAAGCTCACTATGAGAAACTAGGGGCTAAAAAAGATTCCTTTTTTTTCAAACCTGTATTGACTGAGGATGTGCAAAACAAACTCCTCGCCCTACAGCCAAACAAGGCCACCGGCCTTGACAACATCCCCACCAGATTCCTCAGAGACGCAGCGGTCTCCATTGCTCCCATAGTAGCCCACATTACAAACGTATCCATCAGTCAGTGTCACGTCCCACAAGAATTCAAGTTGGCAAGAGTAATCCCTCTATTTAAAAAAGGAAGCAAACTAGACCCTGGCAACTATAGGCCTGTTTCCATCCTTTGTTCCATCTCAAAGGTTATAGAGCGATCAATCCAAGAACAAATCAACAGCTACCTCAGCGAGCGTAAACTGTTGTTTGAATTCCAATCAGGCTTCAGAACATCCCACTCCACTGACACATGCCTACTATATTTGACCGACTACATCAAACGTGAGGTAGACTCGGGCAAATACTGTGGCATGGTCATGCTGGACCTCCAAAAGGCGTTTGACACTGTAAACCACGCAATTCTACTTGATAAGCTGAGGGCGATTGGTTTTGATTGCACATCACTAAATTGGATGAGATCTTACCTGGAGGGTAGAGAACAAGTGGTTGACATCAACGGAACCATGTCCTCATCCCTCCCGGTGAGCTGCGGGGTTCCTCAAGGCAGCATTCTAGGGCCGTTACTGTTCCTTCTATACATTAACGACATGAATGCTGCCTGTAACTGCAAACTGTTCCTGTTCGCTGATGACTCGGCACTCCTGATCTCGGGTGAGGACAAGTTGCAAGTTGAGGAAGCTCTCAGCTCTGAACTCTCAAAAATCCGTACCTGGCTGACCGATAACAAACTGTCTCTACACCTTGGGAAAACTGAATCCATCCTATTTGGGACCAGACATTCCCTCAGTAAAATGAAGGTAAATGACTTCAAGGTCAAAGTCGATGACACAATCATCACTAGCAAAGAAGAGATTACCTATTTGGGATGTATTCTTGACAAATACCTGACAGGTGAAAGCATGGCAACAAAGGTGGTCAAAGGAGTAAACCAGAGAACCAGATTTATGGGCAGAGTTTCCTCTTTTGTCAACCCTCAGGCCCTCAGGACCCTCTCAGGGGCCCTGATACAGCCCCTTTTTGACTATGCTAGCTCCTCTTGGTACTCCAACACCTCAGTGTCACTGCAGACTAAGCTTCAAACCTCCCAAAACAAACTGATCCGACTACTTCTCGGACTGGGGCCCATGACCCACCTCTCTCCCACTCACTTTGCCAGCCTAGGCTGGCTCAGGGTGGAAGACAGGGTTAAACAACTAAAAATGGGTCTGGTCTTCAAAATTGTAAATGCAGATTTGCCCGATATGCCCCCTATACCCGCATATCTGTATAAATACCTCGAAAAAGTTAGTGACACCCACAGCCACGAAACTAGAGGGAGCGTAAACAACAATCTGGTACCACCCTCCCATAAAACAAACATGGGCAAATTCTCCTTCTATAGCACAGCCACCAAGGAATGGAATAGTCTAACCCCATCCCTCAAAAAATGCAGTTCCCTGGGCTCATTCAAAACAGCCCTAAAAACCCATCTTTCTGGAGGCCGAAAGAGGAGCTAGTACCAGTTTCCCTGTAGACAGACGACCCCCCCCCCCTCCTCTTTTTGTACATATTTTGTATTTCCTCATGCTTTTTTTGTATATAATTTTTATTTTTCCATGCTTCCCCCCCCCCCTTTTTTTGTACATATATTTTTTAAATGCTTTTTTTGTACATAGTGGTATTTTTTCTGTATTATCTGTATTTTCATGTTGATTTTTGAACTGTTTGGTTGCTACTATATATGACTATGAAATTAACTCAAGGACCCCAACGGAAACAAGTCCGCAAGGACTTTTTTGGCCGGACCTTTTAGACAAAAGCATTATAAATGTAACTGTGTTGTTTTACATTCTTTTGCCTAATAAAAATTTCAATCAATCAATCAATGTAGGCAGGAACAGCTGTCAGTCTATCTGGGCCTGTGGCTCCACTTCCAGCCAGCAGGTGGCATCAGTGCAGCATGTAGTGTTATGAAGTAAAAGTCAAGATGATGAGCTTTACCACACACACCTGTTGTGCATTGAGCCAATCAACTGTTTTGTGTCTGTTTTCACAGTGGTAGTAGGTCCACATAAGAAGATGTATTTGTATATGTATATGTATATGTATACAGCATGTATATAAAAAGAACAAGATTCACAGGCAACAATCCACATGGTAGATTGTAGTTCTCATATCCCTCATAGGAACAACCGTCAGTCAAAGGGCAAAGTGTCACAGCGTGTTGGACCAGCCTGGTGACAGGTGGTGTTCAGGCCTTGTTCAACAGTCTGATGGGTTAAAAATACACTTTGGGTCGACTTTCAGGATTTTTAAAGAAGAGCCATGTTGAAATGTATAAGCTTACTTTTCTTCAACTTTATGTCTGTACTCAGGTGGAGTTGTGATACAGCTGTGTGTGTGTGTGTGTGTGTGTGTGTGTGTGTGTGTGTGTGTGTGTGTGTGTGTGTGTGTGTGTGTGTCAACGTGAAGCAGCCATTCAGGAGAAGATGACTTATAGACAATTATATCTAAATATATAACCTACCGTAATCATTATAAACACTTTATGTTATTCATTATAAACCTATACAGTCATTATAAACATATATGTTCTTACATAATCATTATAGTAATCATTATAGATGTTCCAGTATTCAGTAGTTGTATTTAAATCTGTTTGGAAGAAGATGATCTAGTTAGTGGGAGATGATTAATAGATTTAATTAAATAAAGATAAATCACAATAAAGCATCTTTATTTATGTTTACTATTGCATCATTTATTAAGAGCTAGCAAAACAACACAACACTGTAAAAACACATTCACTGGGATTACGCTGCAAATAGGACATCCGGACAGATCTCTCTCTCTAACCACTAAGGTACGGCCTTACATTTATTGTGAAATGGGAAAAATAACCAAAATAGTCGATCTACAAGCTCACAACGCATCATGTTTCAATGCGTTGTGAGCTTGTAGATGAGCTATTTTGTTGTTTTGATCTAGGAAATTGTGGGGAATTTGGAGAAAATGGACATTAAGTGGTTAAACCACAGTAAGCACTGTAATTATATGAATTATTATTTTTTCCAGCACCCCCCCCCTCCCCCACCCCCATCTCTCCCAAAGCACTGGTTTAACAACTCAATCGGCAGCAATTGTCAGAAAAGAGAAATATTTGATCCAACGTACAGTACATACATTGATCCTTCTGATACCGCTTGACAAACACTTCAATGATGTATTTGACATCATCCAGAGTAGATTTATTATTAAATCCATATTCTAACAACATGTTGTTGTTGTTGTTGTTGTTGTTGTGCTCTGCATAAGAGCTTTATGCAGAGGGAACACTGGAAGACCTGGCACACATCCCTGGGGAACTATGGTATGTATAAAGTGTTGAAGGGGTTAAATCATTCTGATGATGTAATATGACATATTGTTACATATTAGTGATGTCATCACTATGATTATAAAACACATAAAATACATTCTCAACCAGGAAGTACAGCCGTGATAAAGTCTGTCCAAGTTAAAGGTGCAATAAACTATATTTTAATAATGAATCATATTTTAGATAAGAGTTAAATAGCTCTGTATTGTGATAGTAAACATTGTGTTCCATCACAATATAGAGCTTTAACTTTAAAAACAAACAGAAATATGTCTTACAGCACCTTTAACCTGATGAAAACAGACGTTTCATGGATATTATTTCTTAAATATTTCAACATCATGATAAGCGCTACGCCGCTACTGGTATCCTCCAATCAGGGCGGGTTTAGCAGGTCAGTATATACCGTCTAACTAACAAAGTGATGACGCAGCACTTTTACCTTAAAAATGCCCTTTTTTAACCCTTTTAGATCACATATTGTGCACCTATGTAACAATATATTACAAAAACAAATACAAAAAAAAGAAAATATTATTTTGTATTCTTATATCAAAATCAACAACGTTTTTGTTCCTGTAAAACAAAACAAAATGGCGTGTGATTGAGTAAGATCAAACCGATCAAACTAACCAATAATATCACCACATCCACCCGCCAATCATTCCACTGTAAATCTCTTGTTTGTTTGGACACGCACTCTTTTTCAACGTTCCAATCAAATTGTCCCAACGTTAAGTCCCGCCTTCTCATCCCGTTTCACTCTGAAATACACCACGATGCAGGAAGTGGTGTCACCATGCAGGAAGTGATGTCACCATGCAGGAAGTGGTGTCACCATGCAGGAAGTGAGACGTTTCTACGCTTCTCATCTATAAGTGCTTCTTTATTACCAGGTGGGAGATGATGGTCCAATCTGATTGGTTCTCTGTGGTCCAGTGCTCTGTTGTGATTGGCTGTATTGTGTTATTGTCCCTCCTTCCCAGAGCTCCTATTGGTTTGTAAGTTGAACCAGTTGTCAGGTGAGAGAAGTTCCTGTACAACCCTACAGTTCATCCATTTACTGTACACACACACACACACACACACACACACACACACACACACACAGACACACACACACACACACACACACACACACCAAAACCCTCTGAATGCTGTTTAAGCCTCATGTATTCTCTGTGGTACAACAGTCAACCGTAGCTGAGCTTGTAGATCATGTATTCTCTGTGGTACAACAGTCAACCGTAGCTGAGCTTGTAGATCATTTCTTGTCATCGCACAGCGGAGTCTAACGGCTCTATTGGACTATGAAGGGTTAAACCCAGAAACCTTCCAGAACCTGTGAAGTTTGTTTGTTTCCATCAGAACCACAACCGTCCTGAAGGGGATGAACGGGGAAAAAGAGAAAAAAAACGATTTCCGCAAAAAAAATGGACCAATCCAGAGCAAAAGCACCGCTTGCTCCTCCCACAGGTTCCCAGAACTCTGACACGGAGTCGCTTAGCGTTACGGGGAAAAAACTAATCCAGAACCCGTGAAAACAAATCCGTTACGGTTTCACTGAAGTTCCTGTAACCGTAGAAGAAGAAGAGCCCCGGACGCAGGCTGAAGGTCGTTTATGAGGACGAGGTGACGTTTCCGGACGATACGATGGTCTCCCGGGGAGAGTTATAGTCGCCGTCTCCGTCCTTGTTGGGATGCGACGAGTTGTCCGACTTGCTGCGGCTGAACTCCACACCGGCGGCGGAGCGGGACGAGCACTTGGCCACGGCGGGCCTCAGGCAGGAGACGCAGCAGAGCAGCGTCTTGAGGAAGGCCCGGCGCATCTCGTTGCTGGTCAGCGTGTAGATCAGGGGGTTCATGGCCGAGTTGAGCACGGCCAGCGCCAGGAACCACTCGGCCTTGTAGAGGACGGGACACATGCGGATCTCGCACCCGACGTCCAGCATGAGCAGCACGAAGAGCGGCGCCCAGCAGGCGATGAAGCAGCTCAGCACGATGATCACCGTCTTCAGCAACGCCATCGACTTCTCCGAACTCTTACTGCTGCTGCCGCTGCTGGCGCCGCCGGCGTTCCCCCCACGCCCGTTGTTGGCAACCTTAGACAGACAGACAGACAGACAGACAGACAGACAGACAGACAGACAGACAGACAGACCGTTATTGATCCCGTGGGGGGATGTCAGTTGCCGGAGGCATTATAGCAGTTAGGGTTACAGATACAGATGAAAGAAGTACTGTAGGGTGAAGCTAGGAGTAGAGAAGTACTGTAGGGTGAAGCTAGGAGTAGCGACACAACGGTTCTGAACCCACTGCGAGGGTACTGCACGTGGGCCCCAAAAATTATTGACAAAACAGATTTCAGATTTGGTATTGGTTTGGTTTTCTTTAAACCCTTGAAAAATGTATTGCGATCAATGGAACTTCTAAAGTAAACTCCTAAAAAAAACTTCAGTCAAAATTTCGGTGGATTATTTCTCCCCTTCATTAAGACTAGTTGGTTGGGATTGTATTTCATATCGTTGGAAAGCCTGATTAGTCACCTTTACAACGAGGTACAACTTGTAAGGATTGTGCATTCCTGGAATGAGCAACACAGCTAACTGTGTGGGTATAGTGCTCCCCTATTGCACAGGCCTGATCCTGAAGGGACAAACGTGGCATTTGTGATTGACACACACCTGTGACTGACACACACCTGTGACTGACACACACCTGTGACTGACTGACACACACCTGTGACTGACACACACCTGACACACACCTGTGACTGACTGGCACACTCCTGTGACTGGCACACTCCTGTGACTGACACACACCTGTGACTGGCACACTCCTGTGACTGACACACACCTGTGACTGGCACACTCCTGTGACTGACACACACCTGTGACTGACACACACCTGTGACTGACACACACCTGTGACTGACACACACCTGTCAGCACTTGAAGCTCTAAACGGTGAATACCAACAGAAGAATATTGCAGAGGGATTTTGATCCCTATCAGAGGTCGTACCTTGCGGAACACCAGCTTGCGGCTGCGCGTTCGCACCAGGGCGTAGATGCGGGCGTAGAGCACCACGATGGCCATGAGGATGACGCTGAACACGGTGGTGCAGAACAGGATGTAGGTCTTGTGGTAGAGCGGCAGCACCGTGGAGCAGCGCGCCATGTTGTCGATGCAGTTCCAGCCAATCACAGGCAGGCCTCCCAGCACAGCCGCGATCATCCACACCGTGCTGATGAGCAGGAACACACGACACGTGTTGCCCTGGGCGACCAGAGAGAGAGGCGGGCTCTGTTATCACAATGTGATTGGTTGACAGGACTGTAAACGATGTGATTGGTTGACAGACAGGTTTAAAACTTGTGTGGGAAAGGACTATTTTTTTTGCACATTTGTTTTCTGGTCAATAAAGAAGTCAATCAATCAATCAATGGGTTCATAAATCACACCTTGTTGTGTAGTTTCATCTTCAGCATGGTCAGGTGACGCTCGATGGCGATGGCCAGCAGACTGAAGACTGAGGCAGCGAGAGCTACGAACATACTGCCTTCTCTGAGGAACCACTGGGTAGGAGTTAACCTGTAATTATATTATAATTACTGTTAATTCATTCATATTAATGAACATACTGCCTTCTCTGAGGAACCACTGGGTAGGAGTTAACCTGTAATTATATTATAATTACTGTTAATTCATTCATATTAATGAACATACTGCATTCTCTGAGGAACCACTGGGTAGGAGTTAACCTGTAATTATATTATAATTACTGTTAATTCATTAATATTAATGAACATACTGCCTTCTCTGAGGAACCACTGAGTAGGAGTTAACCAGACAGCAGGATATTAGCATTATAAATAATAATATTTAAGGTATCTAAAGCGGTTGTTAACTCTACCTGTATGTATTGGCTCCAGACAGCAGGATATTAGCATTATAAATAATAATATTTAAGGTATCTAAAGCGGTTGTTAACTCTACCTGTATGTATTGGCTCCAGACAGCAGGATATTAGCGGTATAAACGCCTCCAGCCAGGAGGTCGCTCAGGGCCAGGTTTCCTATGAAGTAGTACATGGGCTTGTGGAACTTCTTGGTTCTCCAGATGGTGGTGAGAACCAGCACGTTCTCCAGGACGATCAGACAGCAGACCATGATGAAGACCACAGAGTCGGCCTTCAGCCCAGAGTCCTGGTGTTCCACCTTACGGAACTTCCCAGTGTAGTTGTAATGAGTGGCGATCAGGTCTGAGTAAACCGGCTCTGCCATGATGTCACCTTTTGTCTGTCTGTCTGCCTGTCTGTCTCTGTCTATCTGTCTGCTGTCTGTCTGCCTGCCTGTCTGCTGTCTGCTGTTGCACGCTGTGTCCACCAGAGGGCGCCTCACGTCAAGTAATAGCCACCAGCATGAGGAGATGTTCTGAAACCTTCACCAGAACCCATGTTTAATGTCCTGAGAACAAACACACAAAACACATGATTTAATTATCTTAATGATGTGACTGAGAACCTTTTAAAGAGCTGTTACCAGCAGCTCTACTGAAGAGGTCAACAAACAGAACAGTGGTGTAAAGTAACTAAGTACATGTACTCAAGTACATGTACTTAAGTACAATTTTTAGGTACTTTTATTTTACTGGAGTATTTCCAATTTTCAGTACTTTTACTTCTACTCCACTACATCTCAGAGACAAATATTGTACTTTTACTCCACAACAATTATTTGAAAACTTTCCCCAGACCTCACTTTGAGAACCACTGGGTCAGATCACTGCAAACAGTGAAACGAATCATCACCCGCCGTCTCTAATTGTGTTTATTAGTGATTCATTATATCATTTGATTCATTGTTACAGCTGTAGCTTTTTATCTGATTGAATGATCTTAAACTATAATATTATTACCTCATATACTCTCTATAAGTTTAAATCCTGCACAAGGGGTTAGATGGATCATAATAGTAAAATAGTACATTTATACAGATTTACACATTTAAGATTGTAGATTGTTTCCTCCTCTAAGCAGGTTGTCATAGAGAGAGACGGCAAACGTTCATAAAAGTATGAAATAAATAGTGAAAAAAAAAATCGGTGTAAATTTAAATAAATAAATCCTAAAACTGGAACAATTCACGTCAGAAAAACAAAACAAGCATAAACAGATATAAATAGTATAAACATAGTATGAAAGGCATTTCAACATGTTTTAAATAAACATCTGTGTGGTTGTTGTTGTTAATAAAATAGTATAACGTCAGAGTTGCACAGAAAGCTTGTGTTTCCATAGTTTTAAAGCTCTACTTCATCAAACAGGAATCACACAGCAGTGGAAATGTTTATAAATAATGATAAAAAAGGAAGGTTTTGGACGTACAGTTACAATGTTTCACCCGACAGTCCAATTCATGTTTAAACTGTAAGAGAGACATAATGTGGGTCTCAAAGTGTGGTCCAGGGACCCTCAGGGTTCCTTGGTTCCAAATGGACCCTTTCAGCTCCGTAACTCTGAGTTCTGGGGGTCCTAAAAGGGGTCAGGGGGGGGGGGGTTCTGGCTGTTCTAAAGGTGGGGGGGGGGGGGGGGGTTCTGGCTGTTCTAAAGGGGGGGGTTCTGGCTGTTCTAAAGGGGGGGGGTTCTGGCTGTTCTAAAGGGGGGGGTTCTGGCTGTTCGAAAGGGGAGGGGGGGGGGTTCTGGCTGTTCTAAAGGGGGGGGTTCTGGCTGTTCTAAAGGGGGGGGTTCTGGCTGTTCGAAAGGGGGGGGGGGTCTGGCTGTTCTAAAGGGGGGGTTCTGGCTGTTCGAAAGGGGAGGGGGGGGGGTTCTGGCTGTTCTAAAGGGGGGGGG
>NC_137607.1:1050414-1062914 GCF_963280865.1 Gymnoscopelus braueri
CTTCAGGATAAGACCCATGATGCAATAGGACAAGTGAAGCTGCTGTTCTGTTATACAGAGTGACAGCATTATGTGGTGTCAGCCCTGGTACCATTTACACACTTAGGACCAAGTTCTGTTAGACTGGTGAAGACAAAGGAAGACAACAACCCAATAAGACCGGTTCCTCACCCTCGCTTCACTGAGGAACCATAGGTTTTCTTCCAGAGATTTACAGGCAATATTTACACAACGGTACAGAAGACAGGTGTCAAAGTTTCAGGACCCATGTTCAGGTACCAGTCACACACCTGTGACTGACACACACCTGTGACTGACACACACCTGTGACTGACACACACCTGTGACTGACACACACCTGTGACTGGCACACACCTGTGACTGACACACACCTGTGACTGACACACACCTGTGACTGACACACACCTGTGACTGACACACACCTGTGACTGGCACACACCTGTGACTGACACACACCTGTGACTGACACACACCTGTGACTGACACACACCTGCCTGCAAATGGTACCAGGGCTGACCTAATAAAGTGTATTCTGCATAACAGAACACCAGCTTCACTTGCCCTATTGCACAGGCCTTATCCTGAAGGGACAAACGTGACATCTTTCCATGGGGGCAGTGTTGCTGCTTGGAGCATAAACACAAACTCAACAAAGTTGCAGAACCCATGTTCAGGTGTCAGTCACTCACCTGTGAGGCACAGGCACACACCCTCTCAGCAGGTGTGTGACTGGCAGGTCGCTCAAAACAAGAGCGATTACCAACAGAAGCATATTGGGGGATTTTGGCAAATTCTTTGGAGGTGCTACCCACACGTTTAGCTGTGTTGCTCATTCCACGAATACCCGATCCTTACAAGCTGTACCTCGTTGTAAAGATGACTAATCAATGATACAAATATATAAAAAAAGACACTACACTGTCTCTGTATTCTATGATCCTATAGTTTACTGAGACACTACACTGTCTCTGTATTCTATGATCCTATAGTTTACTGAGACACTACACTGTCTCTGTATTCTATGATCCTATAGTTTACTGAGACACTACACTGTCTCTCTGTATTCTATGATCCTATAGTTTACTGAGACACTACACTGTCTCTATGTATTCTATGATCCTATAGTTTACTGAGACACTACACTGTCTCTCTGTATTCTATGATCCTATAGTTTACTGAGACACTACACTGTCTCTGTATTCTATGATCCTATAGTTTACTGAGACACTACACTGTCTCTGTATTCTATGATCCTATAGTTTACTGAGACACTACACTGTCTCTGTATTCTATGATCCTATAGTTTACTGAGACACTACACTGTCTCTATGTATTCTATGATCCTATATTTTACTGAGACACTACACTGTCTCTCTGTATTCTATGATCCTATAGTTTACTGAGACACTACACTGTCTCTGTATTCTATGATCCTATAGTTTACTGAGACACTACACTGTCTCTGTATTCTATGATCCTATAGTTTACTGAGACACTACACTGTCTCTCTGTATTCTATGATCCTATAGTTTACTGAGACACTACACTGTCTCTGTATTCTATGATCCTATAGTTTACTGAGACACTACACTGTCTCTGTATTCTATGATCCTATAGTTTACTGAGACACTACACTGTCTCTCTGTATTCTATGATCCTATAGTTTACTGAGACACTACACTGTCTCTCTGTATTCTATGATCCTATAGTTTACTGAGACACTACACTGTCTCTGTATTCTATGATCCTATAGTTTACTGAGACACTACACTGTCTCTGTATTCTATGATCCTATAGTTTACTGAGACACTACACTGTCTCTGTATTCTATGATCCTATAGTTTACTGAGACACTACACTGTCTCTGTATTCTATGATCCTATAGTTTACTGAGACACTACACTGTCTCTGTATTCTATGATCCTATAGTTTACTGAGACACTACACTGTCTCTCTGTATTCTATGATCCTATAGTTTACTGAGACACTACACTGTCTCTGTATTCTATGATCCTATAGTTTACTGAGACACTACACTGTCTCTGTATTCTATGATCCTATAGTTTACTGAGACACTACACTGTCTCTGTATTCTATGATCCTATAGTTTACTGAGACACTACACTGTCTCTCTGTATTCTATGATCCTATAGTTTACTGAGACACTACACTGTCTCTCTGTATTCTATGATCCTATAGTTTACTGAGACACTACACTGTCTCTCTGTATTCTATGATCCTATAGTTTACTGAGACACTACACTGTCTCTGTATTCTATGATCCTATAGTTTACTGAGACACTACACTGTCTCTGTATTCTATGATCCTATAGTTTACTGAGACACTACACTGTCTCTGTATTCTATGATCCTATAGTTTACTGAGACACTACACTGTCTCTGTATTCTATGATCCTATAGTTTACTGAGACACTACACTGTCTCTGTATTCTATGATCCTATAGTTTACTGAGACACTACACTGTCTCTGTATTCTATGATCCTATAGTTTACTGAGACACTACACTGTCTCTGTATTCTATGATCCTATAGTTTACTGAGACACTACACTGTCTCTGTATTCTATGATCCTATAGTTTACTGAGACACTACACTGTCTCTCTGTATTCTATGATCCTATAGTTTACTGAGACACTACACTGTCTCTGTATTCTATGATCCTATAGTTTACTGAGACACTACACTGTCTCTGTATTCTATGATCCTATAGTTTACTGAGACACTACATATATATATACATATAACTCTCTATATTCTATGTATGTGTTTACCTTGTTTACTGTAAGTCACTCTGGATAAAGAGTGTCTGATAAATGAGTACATTATAAAACATATGTTTTACATGGACCACAAAATCAAGCATTTGGCTTTTTGGTGATTATATTATTTATATACATACTGTAGGCTACTGACTGCTCTCTTAAACTGTCAATACTATATTAAAAAAATAATTTGTTAGTGAACAGTTAGTTTGTCTCAGTGTTCTTGCAGTGTATAGTATGTATAGTAGTGTATAGTAGTATGTATAGTAGTGTATATTGTATAATGTTAGTGAACAGTTAGTTTGTCTCAGTGTTCTTGCAGACGGTCGTGTTTTCTCTCTCGTTGCAGCAGACATGCAGGCAGACATCCCGGACATGAGAGGTAAAAATCAATGCATTATAAAAAGTTAATAGAAGCAATTAACAAGACTGTATGTCCATTATGACATTAAAACACGGATGCTGATATAGCTGAGTGGTTAAAAAACGCTCTAAAAGAGCACTTACAGGTGGCTGCAGTTCTAAACTGGCCCCTGTAAAAGTCAAAGCCTAGCCCCCCCCCCCCTGAACTATTTACTGTACATGTCTTTGTTTTTATTTTCAAACTGTTTATATGATGTTTTGTATAGTAGTGTATATTTGTATGTCATTAATGTTTCAATGAATTGAGTACAAAGGACCTTAATGGAAACAAGCCACAATGTTTTCTTAGGTTTTAAATCCTCTTAACAGACCTTGTATTGAACTGTACTTTATGTGCTTATTATTTTGCAAAATGCTAATAAAGTATTCAATCAAAGAAAGTTCCAGGTCAAACTCTTACAAGAGGAACCTGGTGAAGGTCTATTGATGACCTTTACAGATTACAATGACCTTGGACATGCATCAACTGTTTAGAGACGCAGTGCATTCTGGTTAAGAATCCACAGTCAAAAGGTTATGTAAATACACATCAAAAACAACACATTATTGGGTATTTCCACAACAAATATATTAGAAAGTAAAAAAGTAAATGAAGGGACAGGAGAAGAAAGGAATGGGTTTGGAACTTTAATCTGTACGGGCTGGCACAGGAACGGGCTCAAATCAAACTATGTTCAGGCCGTTCCCTGACACGGTGCAGTCCTAGAGATGGTTCTTTCCTCTGGGCTTCCTGTGGGCTCAGGGCTTTCCTCTCACATCAAAGGACATGGATGTATTCTAGGTTCATACTGTACTTACTGTACTTACTGTACTTACTGTATCCTGTCCTGTGTGATCCTACTGCCAGGGTCCTTGGACCAGGTCTCTGGCCTGGTCCTACAGGTCCTACTGGTCCTACAGGACCTGTAGGACCTGTAGGACCAGGTCTCTGGTCTTACAGCTGGACCTACAGGACCAGGTCTCTGGTCTTACAGCTGGACCTACAGGACCAGGTCTCTGGTCTTACAGCTGGACCTACAGGACCAGGTCTCTGGTCTTACAGCTGGACCTGCTGTCTGAGCTCAGAGCTGCTCCACAACATTACCAGATGAATGGTAACAGAGACTAGGCTGTTACCATTCCTAACATACAAACATGAGCCGCTTTAATGACTTCAGTCTACATTAGTAGCTTAATGACTAGTATTAACATTCTATTGTCTTTTTTTTTGTATTTGTATTTAAGTTCATAAAGTTAACATAAGTTTAACTAAATGCATTTGAAATTAAATAAAAATTGTACTTTTCAGGATTCCAATAAAAAAATAGCAAAACAATAATTCTGGATTCCAATTAAAAAATTGCAAAAATAGCCGATCTACAAGCTCAAAACGTGTCGCACTGCGACGCATTTTGAGCTTGTAGATCGGCTATTTTTGCAACTTTTTGTGTAATCTCTCAAGAACAGATTCAGAGCTGCGCTTGAATCTGTCGGTAGCCGTGTTGACAACCCATGCCCATTGGCTACAGTGGGCGTCCCATCAGATCAGGAAGCAGGCCGTGCTTTACCCAATCAAATGTAGTGGGCGGGATTTAACATCTGTGCGGCTCGTTCCCCACTGAAAACAAACCGAAACTCATTTAACAATAGCGTCCTCGGAGCAGACAAAACCACGGAAAGTAACATTTTAACTTGCTTTTTCATCATAGAAACAAGTGGGCTTATAACCAAAACCATCCATGTTCTCTGGGAGAAGTGGTGTTAGTGTTCCGTGTAGAAATATTGTTAGTGGGAATGAAAACATAGTCGCACCACTGGAAGTGGAAGGCTGAAGGCAGAACAAACCCTGGTTTCCCTGAGCACGGGTCCTCCGTTCAGCTCCGCCCAGAGCCAAATGAATAAGTGAAAAACAGCAGAGGGCGCTGTTTTGACGATGGGTTCCCAGATTGCTTTTTGTGTGACATAGAATGACGAAGTACGGCATTAATTATGAAAAGATATAAAATACAGAGGTTTCTGCCTGACAGTATATGTAGTGTTCCTCTGGAGTGAGTGTGGAAATATAGTGGTCCTCTACATCATCACAGTTACATCACCACTGATATAGTGTTACAGCAGAGTATAGTCTGTTAGATCAGTAGTGTTAGTAGTACAGTATAGTGTTACAGAGTATAGTCTGTTAGATCAGTAGTGTTAGTAGTACAGTATAGTGATACAGAGTATAGTCTGTTAGATCAGTAGTGTTAGTAGTACAGTATAGTGATACAGAGTATAGTCTGTTAGATCAGTAGTGTTAGTAGTACAGTATAGTGATACAGAGTATAGTCTGTTAGATCAGTAGTGTTAGTAGTACAGTATAGTGTTACAGAGTATAGTCTGTTAGATCAGTAGTGTTAGTAGTACAGTATAGTGTTACAGCAGAGTATATAGTCTGTTAGATCAGTAGTGTTAGTAGTACAGTATAGTGTTACAGAGTATATAGTCTGTTAGATCAGTAGTGTTAGTAGTACAGTATAGTGTTACAGCAGAGTATAGTCTGTTAGATCAGTAGTGTTAGTAGTACAGTATAGTGATACAGCAGAGTATAGTCTGTTAGATCAGTAGTGTTAGTAGTACAGTATAGTGCTACAGCAGAGTATAGTCTGTTAGATCAGTAGTGTTAGTAGTACAGTATAGTGTTACAGCAGAGTATAGTCTGTTAGATCAGTAGTGTTAGTAGTACAGTATAGTGCTACAGCAGAGTATAGTCTGTTAGATCAGTAGTAGGCTAGTTTCTGGGTTCCATGCTAGCGTCTCATTAGTGATGCAAAGCCTCAGTGTTCAGACTGTGTGAATGGAGCTGAATGCTTTGTGTTGTAATTGGAGATAGTTCTGTAAGGGAGGCCTCTCTCTACCTCTCTCTCTAGGTCTCTCTCTCTCTCTCTCTCTCTCTCTCTCTCTCTCTCTCTCTCTCTCTCTCTACTCTCGTCGTCTCTCTCTCCTCTCTCTCTCTAGCCTCTCTCTCTAGGTCTCTCTCTCTCCCTCTCTCCTCTCTCCCTCTCGCATCTCTCTCGTCTATGTCTCTCTGCCTTTCTCCTCCCTCTCTCTCTCTCTCCCTCTCTCGTCTCCTCTCTCTATCTCTGTATGTGTCTCTCTCTCTCTCTGTGTTTCTTGATTGATTGATTAATTGAATTCTCTGTCTCTCTCCCCCCCCCTCCCCTCCCTCTCCTTCCCTCCCTCTCCTCTCTCTCTCTCTCTCTCCTCTCTCTCCTCGTCTCTCATCATCTCTCTCTCTCTCTCTCTCTCTCTTCTCTCTCTCTTCTCTCTCTCTCTCTCATCTCTCTCTCTCACTCTCTCTCCCTCACTGTATTGTATTGTCTCTCTATCATTGTGTAACTTGTTGCATAAAGACGCAGTTCAGAGGAAATAACCCTCCAATCCATTAGTGTCCTAATGACCATAATACAACATAACTCTTATAATGACCATAATACAACATAACTATTATAATGACCATAACACAACATAACTATTATAATGACCATAAACACAACATAACTATTATAATGACCATAATACAACATAACTATTATAATGACCATAATACAACATAACTATTATAATGACCATAATACAACATAACTATTATAATGACAATAACACAACATAACTATTATAATGACCATAACACAACATAACTATTATAATGACCATAACCACAACATAACTATTATAATGACCATAACCACAACATAACTATTATAATGACCATAATACAACATAACTATTATAATGACCATAATACAACATAACTATTATAATGACCATAATACAACATAACTATTATAATGACCATAATACAACATAACTATTATAATGACCATAACACAACATAACTATTATAATGACCATAACACAACATAACTATTATAATGACCATAACACAACATAACTATTATAATGACCATAACACAACATAACTATTATAATGACCATAATACAACATAACTATTATAATGGACCATAATACAACATAACTATTATAAATGACCATAATACAACATAACTATTATAATGACCATAATACAACATAACTATTATAATGACCATAACACAACATAACTATTATAATGACCATAATACAACATAACTATTATAATGACCATAATACAACATAACTATTATAATGACCATAATACAACATAACTATTATAATGACCATAATACAACATAACTATTATAGGAGTCACTCACTCACTGCTGCATTTGACAAGGTCCACCACGATATATTACAGACACTGAAAAGGTTTGTAAAGACACACTGGTCAGTAGTTTATTACATTACATTACATTACATTACATTACATTACAGTCATTTGACACTTCTATCCAAAGCGACTTACAATAAGTGCATTCAACATAGGTAGGCAAGTAAACTACTAATCACCAGAAATATAAGTGCATTCTCTTCTAAAACAAGCAACTAAGAGACAGTCATTTGACACTTCTATCCAAAGCGACTTACAATAAGTGCATTCAACATAGGTAGGCAAGTAAACTACTAATCACCAGAAATATAAGTGCATTCTCTTCTAAAACAAGCAACTAAGAGTATACCTAGCGCTAAGGTAAAAGTGCAATATATCAGCTACCTACTGTCTTACAGATGAGACAAAAAGGAAAATAAAATGAACAAGAGATAAAACAAATAAGCGTATCAAATAAACAAGATCCGATAAAACAAGAGCTTGTGTAATTGACAACAAGTAGGCCAGGCTAAGAGGAAGGGTCTGTGTTTCCTGAAGAGGTGGGTTTTCAGTGACTCTGCTGTCCTGACACCAGAGGGGAGTTCATGACATGTTTATAAAGACACACTGGTCAGTAGTTTGTAAAGACACACTGGTCAGTAGTTTATAAAGACACACTGGTCAGTAGTTTGTAAAGACACACTGGTCAGTAGTTTATAAAGACACACTGGTCAGTAGTTTGTATAAAGACACACTGGTCAGTAGTTTTTAAAGACACACTGGTCAGTAGTTTGTAAAGACACACTGGTCAGTAGTTTGTAAAGACACACTGGTCAGTAGTTTGTAAAGACACACTGGTCAGTAATTTATAAAGACACACTGGTCAGTAGTTTATAAAGACACACTGGTTAGTTATAAAGACAAAGGATAAGGATCATTCCTTTTAACAGGTCGTTCATGAAAGTCCTTGCGGTCTTGTTTCCAATGAGAACCTGTGAGCAATTGGGGTTAAGAGTCTTGCTCAGGGACAAATTTCATATCATCGGCACATATGCTGGGATAGCCTGGAATCGAACCTGGGGCAACCAGGGCCAGCTCTGGTTCCCTAGGCGGGCTCACTAACCACTCAGCTATGGCCGCCCCCACACTGGTCAGTAGTTTATAAAGACACACTGGTCAGTAGTTTATAAGACACACTGGTCAGTAGTTTATAAAGACACACTGGTCAGTAGTTTATAAAGACACACTGGTAAACTATACTTAGTTTATAAAGACACACTGGTCAGTAGTTTATAGTTAGAGGTCAGTAGTTTATAGTTGGAGGTCAGTAGTTTATAGTTAGAGGTCAGTAGTTTATAGTTAGAGGTCAGTAGTTTGTAGTTCGAGGTCAGTAGTTTATAGTTAGAGGTCAGTAGTTTGTAGTTAGAGGTCAGTAGTTTATAGTTAGAGGTCAGTAGTTTATAGTTAGAGGTCAGTAGTTTATAGTTAGAGGTCAGTAGTTTATAGTTAGAGGTCAGTAGTTTATAGTTAGAGGTCAGTAGTTTATAGTTAGAGGTCAGTAGTTTATAGTTAGAGGTCAGTAGTTTGTAGTTAGAGGTCAGTAGTTTATAGTTAGAGGTCAGTAGTTTATAGTTAGAGGTCAGTAGTTTATAGTTAGAGGTCAGTAGTTTGTAGTTAGAGGTCAGTAGTTTATAGTAGAGGGTCAGTAGTTTATAGTTAGAGGTCAGTAGTTTGTAGTTAGAGGTCAGTAGTTTATAGTTAGAGGTCAGTAGTTTGTAGTTAGAGGTCAGTAGTTTATAGTTAGAGGTCAGTAGTTTATAGTTAGAGGTCAGTAGTTTATAGTTAGAGGTCAGTAGTTTGTAGTTAGAGGTCAGTAGTTTGTAGTTAGAGGTCAGTAGTTTATAGTTAGAGGTCAGTAGTTTGTAGTTAGAGGTCAGTAGTTTGTAGTTAGAGGTCAGTAGTTTGTAGTTAGAGGTCAGTAGTTATAGTTAGAGGTCAGTAGTTTGTAGTTAGAGGTCAGTAGTTTATAGTTAGAGGTCAGTAGTTTGTAGTTAGAGGTCAGTAGTTTGTAGTTAGAGGTCAGTAGTTTATAGTTAGAGGTCAGTAGTTTATAGTTAGAGGTCAGTAGTTTATAGTTAGAGGTCAGTAGTTTATAGTTAGAGGTCAGTAGTTTATAGTTAGAGGTCAGTAGTTTATAGTTAGAGGTCAGTAGTTTATAGTTAGAGGTCAGTAGTTGGTGTGAGGAGCAGAGGAAACAGTTAAGTTGAGTTCAGGAGGAACTCAGGAGGATTGTGGGAAAGTTAGGACTGGATGACTGAACACAAACAAACCCCAACGGACCCTCTGGACAAAAGACCCCTCTACCCCCCCCCCCCCCTCCTACCCCCCCCCACACCCCCTACTCCTCATCTATGAATGAAGAGAGGAGAGGAGAGGAGAGGAGAGTCAATTATGTAACCTCTCCAACTTTCCCAGTCATTAATGGGTTCCCAACTAGAGGAGGGGGGGGGGATTGGTCACATGGTCCTGTTTACCACAACACAGAGAGAGAGAGAGAGAGAGAGAGAGAGAGAGAGAGAGAGAGAGAGAGAGAGAGAGAGAGAGAGAGAGAGAGAGAGAGAGAGAGAGAGAGAGAGAGATCTTGTGAGAGTTGATACAGTAAAACTACAGAGGAAGGAAGACAGACAGACAGACAGACAGACAGACAGACAGACAGACAGACAGACAGACAGACAGACAGACAGACAGACAGACAGACAGACAGGTTTCCCAGAGACTCATCAACAAAGTAAGTGTCTCACATGCCTGAACTGACAGCGTTGCCATGGAAATCCCTGACTGACCACAACCATCCTATAATGGAGAGAGAGAGAGAGAGAGAGAGAGAAGAGAGAGAGAGAGAGGAGAGAGGAAGAGAGAGAGAAGAGAGAGAGAGAGAGAGGGGGGGAGAGGGAGAGAGAGAAAGAGAGAGAGAGACACACACACACACACACACACACCACACACACACACACACACCACACACACACACACACACACACACACACACACACACACACACACACACACACACACACAGAGACAGACAGACAGACAGACAGACAGAAAATACGTCCTCTACATTTCAGCAAAACAAAACTATTTTGTTGTATTTATCTATTCTATTTGATCTCTTCCGTTTTATTTTATCTCTTTTATTTTATCTCTATGATCTATTATTATAAATATATAAAGTGACCATAGATCCCACAAGGACAGACAGCACAGCCGACCAATCAAATGCCGTCTAAAAGATGCGTGTGGTGCGTTTCCATGGCTACCGGACTGTCGTGATTCAGTGTGTGTGACAGTCAGTTTTACGGCAGGACGTAGCCAAGGTTCACATGACGCTAGTCTGTCACCAGCGTCATGGAACCACTGGTTCCTGGTTTGAGAGTTTTTCACATTTACAACCCGTACATCTACATAAATGTTCACATTTACAATATAAAGTCCTAACCCCCAAGACACGGATGTAACAAGTTAAAGCGCCTGGGTCTAAGTACCCGTATTTTCCGTATTGTTAAATACAAAGCTTTTTAATCCGATCGCCGGCCATTTTCTTCGAATTTTGTCCGAAGCTTTCAATTGCGTGATCCTATCGGTTGGGAGGTGTATTGCACTCTGATACATTACAAAAATATACAAAGAAATGACTGCCGATCGGATTAAAATACTTTTTATTGAACAAAACAGAAGATACAGGTACTTAAACCAGGGCGTTTTAACTTGTAACATCCGTGACCGTAGGGTCAACACTTTATATTGTAAATGTGAACGTTTATGTAGATGTACGGGTTGTAAATGTAAAACATTCTCAAACCAGGAACAAGTGGGTTCCATGACTGTCATGTTTCAGGGCTTTACGGCAGCACGTAAAGCGGGCTGCCCAATGATTGTAAACATGTGAGTTTATTTACAAACCAGGAGAAACAGAGTTGACTTTAGTTTATATAATAACCTACATGTTTACTCTATCAGCTGTTTGTAACGTTAGTGACAGTAAGGTTAGTATTTTAGCATCATGTTGTATCTAGTAGGTCTAATAGGACAGTAACGTTAGTGACAGTAAGGTTAGTATTTATCTAGTAGGTCTAATAGGACAGTAACGTTAGTATCTATCAGTAGGTCAGTAGGCTGTTTATCTGTAGTAACAGTAGTGTTAGTATAGGCTGTTTATCAGTAACATTAATAAGGTTATTCATCAGTATCATTAAGATGTTATATCTAGTAGGTCTAGGTCTAGGAGATGTTAAAGACATCACAGTTAAAGGTCTGGAGATCATTAAGAAATGTGACAGAGTTTATCTGGAGGCTTATACCTCTATACTGACTGGAGGACAAGAGGCTCTGGTGAGTTATACTGTTTATATAGTGTTTTATATGAGTTTATACTGTTTATATAGTGTTTTATATGAGTTTATACTGTTCATATACTTTACATGTATATGTATATATATATGTATTTGATCGATTCTGACATTTTTTGTATCTACGAGAGTCTTAACTCAACCCCCCCAGTTTGCCTTGGAATGTCACCATAAAGCCTGTATTTCTCCAAACATGTATAAATGATAAATACAAGGTGTTTACCCGCTTGCCCCAAAAGTTAACTAGGTGTCTGCAGTATTTGTGTAATGTATTAGTCCATATTATTCAATAAAGAAGTGTTTTAATCCCGTCTGTGGCCTTTTACTTGATTTTTACATTGAGTGTAATTCCGGCTTTCGCCGGATGCGCACCGTCACTACCCCCCCCCCCCCCCCATTGGGAACTAACGACAGAATCGGCCACAGACGGGATTAAAACCCTTCTTTATTGAACAATATGGTCTAATGCATTACACACACACTCCGGACACCTAGTTAGCATTTGGGGCAAGCGGGGTAAACACCTTATATAAAGCATTTGTTCATGTTTGGAGAAATATGGGCTTTGGACCTGACAGTCCAGGGCAAACTGGGGGGGGGGGACAAACAAGAATCTCTGCTGTGTGTGTGTATATATATATGTGTGTGTGTGTGTGTGT
>NC_137607.1:1065414-1297914 GCF_963280865.1 Gymnoscopelus braueri
GTACTACTCAGCGCTGATTAGGAGGTAAGGTACTTACTAGGTAAGGTCGGGCGGTTGGATGAATATATCGGTTGTCTGTGATTGGACAGCTGTGTGAAGTTTGATTTGTGCTTCGCAGTATAACGGTGTTGTTGCGTATGGAAAATAGCAGACATACAAGCTCACGGCGCGGCGCGTTGCGACGTGTGGTGAGCTTGTAGCTCTGATATTTTCAACACACGACACCATGGTACGACCAATAGGCTGATCTATAAGTGCAGCAGGCTGTCAGAATGAACCCACACTGACATCCTGATAACAACATTAAATGATTATGATGGTTTTAATGGTTGTACTACTTTATCCAAATAATAATATTAATAATAGGCTTAAATGATGAAATAGCCTAATAATGGTTATTTCCCAATGGGCCACGGTGGTGATGTTTGTAATTAACGGCCAATTAAACATTATCGGTCAATGGCCGGTAAATACCGGCTAACGAAAACCCTGACGCGTGCGAACACAGACAGACAGACAGACAGACAGACAGACAGACACCTTCCCGTTTGGGTGAGAAAACGCACTAATAAACACACACACAAACCCTGTTACTAAGCACACACACACACACACACACACACACACACACACGTACATAGATGAACATAACGTAGAAATGTCCATAAACATAAACGTGATGATAAAACAGAAAACCCAGCAGAATGTTCTGTCCTGGATAGAAGCTGGTCTTTGCTTTCTTCCATGTGTTGTGGTTTTCTGGTGGTTTTCTGGTGGTTTCTCCTCGTGGTTTCTCCGTGCCTCCAGAAGGCTGACATCAGCCCGTTCAGCAGCATGCTGACCAGACCAGCGTTCTGCTGGATTCTTTTATAAAGATAATGACAGGGTTGGAGTGCAGGGTAGCGCTGGAGAGAGAGACCAACTGTGTCTCTGTCTTTATAAACCTTTAGTCCTTTAGAGAGACCAACTGTGTCTCTGTCTTTATAAACCTTTAGTCCTTTAGAGAGAGACCAGCTGTGTCTCTGTCTTTATAAACCTTTAGTCCTTTAGAGAGAGACCAACTGTGTCTGTCTTTATAAACCTTTAGTCCTTTAGAGAGAGACCAACTGCCTCTGTCTTTATAAACCTTTAGTCCTTTAGAGAGAGACCAACTGTGTCTGTCTTTATAAACCTTTAGTCCTTTAGAGAGAGACCAACTGTCTCTGTCTTTATAAACCTTTAGTCCTTTAGAGAGAGACCAACTGTGTCTGTCTTTATAAACCTTTAGTCCTTTAGAGAGAGACCAACACTGTGTCTGTCTTTATAAACCTTTAGTCCTTTAGAGAGAGACCAACTGTGTCTGTCTTTATAAACCTTTAGTCCTTTAGAGAGAGACCAACTGTGTCTGTCTTTATAAACCTTTAGTCCTTTAGAGAGAGACCAACTGTGTCTGTCTTTATAAACCTTTAGTCCTTTAGAGAGAGACCAACTGTGTCTCTGTCTTTATAAACCTTTAGTCCTTTAGAGAGAGACCAACTGCCTCTGTCTTTATAAACCTTTAGTCCTTTAGAGAGAGACCAACTGTGTCTGTCTTTATAAACCTTTAGTCCTTTAGAGAGAGACCAACTGTGTCTGTCTTTATAAACCTTTAGTCCTTTAGAGAGAGACCAACTGTGTCTGTCTTTATAAACCTTTAGTCCTTTAGAGAGAGACCAACACTGTGTCTGTCTTTATAAACCTTTAGTCCTTTAGAGAGAGACCAACTGTGTCTGTCTTTATAAACCTTTAGTCCTTTAGAGAGAGACCAACTGTGTCTCTGTCTTTATAAACCTTTAGTCCTTTAGAGAGAGACCAACTGTGTCTGTCTTTATAAACCTTTAGTCCTTTAGAGAGAGACCAACTGTGTCTGTCTTTATAAACCTTTAGTCCTTTAGAGAGAGACCAACACTGTGTCTGTCTTTATAAACCTTTAGTCCTTTAGAGAGAGACCAACTGTGTCTGTCTTCATAAACCTTTAGTCCTTTAGAGAGAGACCAACTGTGTCTCTGTCTTTATAAACCTTTAGTCCTTTAGAGAGAGACCAACACTGTGTCTGTCTTTATAAACCTTTAGTCCTTTAGAGAGAGACCAACTGTGTCTGTCTTTATAAACCTTTAGTCCTTTAGAGAGAGACCAACACTGTGTCTGTCTTTATAAACCTTTAGTCCTTTAGAGAGAGACCAACTGCCTCTGTCTTTATAAACCTTTAGTCCTTTAGAGAGAGACCAGCTGTGTCTCTGTCTTTATAAACCTTTAGTCCTTTAGAGAGAGACCAACTGTGTCTGTCTTTATAAACCTTTAGTCCTTTAGAGAGAGACCAACTGTGTCTGTCTTTATAAACCTTTAGTCCTTTAGAGAGAGACCAACTGTGTCTCTGTCTTTATAAACCTTTAGTCCTTTAGAGAGAGACCAACTGTGTCTGTCTTTATAAACCTTTAGTCCTTTAGAGAGAGACCAACTGTGTCTGTCTTTATAAACCTTTAGTCCTTTAGAGAGAGACCAACTGTGTCTGTCTTTATAAACCTTTAGTCCTTTAGAGAGAGACCAACTGTGTCTGTCTTTATAAACCTTTAGTCCTTTAGAGAGAGACCAACACTGTGTCTGTCTTTATAAACCTTTAGTCCTTTAGAGAGAGACCAACTGTGTCTGTCTTTATAAACCTTTAGTCCTTTAGAGAGAGACCAACTGTGTCTCTGTCTTTATAAACCTTTAGTCCTTTAGAGAGACCAACTGTGTCTGTCTTTATAAACCTTTAGTCCTTTAGAGAGAGACCAACACTGTGTCTGTCTTTATAAACCTTTAGTCCTTTAGAGAGAGACCAACTGTGTCTGTCTTTATAAACCTTTAGTCCTTTAGAGAGAGACCAACTGTGTGTCTGTCTTTATATACCTTTAGTCCTTTAGAGAGAGACCAACTGTGTGTCTGTCTTTATAAACCTTTAGTCCTTTAGAGAGAGACCAACTGTGTCTGTCTTTATAAACCTTTAGTCCTTTAGAGAGAGACCAACTGTGTCTGTCTTTATAAACCTTTAGTCCTTTAGAGAGAGACCAACTGTGTCTCTGTCTTTATAAACCTTTAGTCCTTTAGAGAGAGACCAACTGTGTCTGTCTTTATAAACCTTTAGTCCTTTAGAGAGAGACCAACTGTGTCTGTCTTTATAAACCTTTAGTCCTTTAGAGAGAGACCAACTGTGTCTGTCTTTATAAACCTTTAGTCCTTTAGAGAGACCAACTGTCTGTCTTTATAAACCTTTAGTCCTTTAGAGAGAGACCAACACTGTGTCTGTCTTTATAAACCTTTAGTCCTTTAGAGAGAGACCAACTGTGTCTGTCTTTATAAACCTTTAGTCCTTTAGAGAGAGACCAACTGTGTCTGTCTTTATAAACCTTTAGTCCTTTAGAGAGAGACCAACTGTGTCTCTGTCTTTATAAACCTTTAGTCCTTTAGAGAGACCAACTGTGTCTGTCTTTATAAACCTTTAGTCCTTTAGAGAGAGACCAACTGTGTCTGTCTTTATAAACCTTTAGTCCTTTAGAGAGACCAACTGTGTGTCTGTCTTTATAAACCTTTAGTCCTTTAGAGAGAGACCAACTGTCTCTGTCTTTATAAACCTTTAGTCCTTTAGAGAGACCAACTGTGTCTCTGTCTTTATAAACCTTTAGTCCTTTAGAGAGAGACCAACTGTGTCTGTCTTTATAAACCTTTAGTCCTTTAGAGAGAGACCAACTGTGTCTGTCTTTATAAACCTTTAGAGAGAGACCAACCTCCAGTCCTCAACACAACAGAGCTGCAAACCCTACACTTTAAAGACACTGCAACCCAGCAGCCCTGTTCTGTGAATGTCGGAGAACGTTTCAGTGAAAATAGCAGATCTACAAGCTCAGAACGCGTCACGCTGTGACGCGTTCTGAGCTTGTTATCTTGCTTAGAACTATGCAAGAATATCTAGCTTGTTATCTAAGCTTATTTTATTGTTGCTTAATGTTGAGATATTCTTTCATATAGTTTTACATTGGTCTCTAACACAGCAGTGTCCTCAGTTATTGAATTATTGTCTGAGGAACTTAATAAAACAATCTCCATGAATTCAAGGCTTCATGGGGTGAATAACGGGGTTACGAAAACACCCGCCCCCACCTGCCTCTGATTGGCCTATCGAAAGCCCCCTTCTGTGACACACGCCCCCACCTGCCTCTGATTGGCCTATCGAACGCCCCCTTCTGTGACACACGCCCCCACCTGGCTCTGATTGGCCTATCGAACGCCCCCTTCTGTGACACCTGCCCCCACCTGCCTCTGATTGGCCTATCGAACGCCCCCTTCTGTGACACCCGCCCCCACCTGCCTCTGATTGGCCTATCGAACGAATCGAATGTGTGTGTTTGTTGTGTGTGTTTTCCTGCAGTGTGTTTGTTGTGTGTGTTAAAGGGTAAGACCACTTTGGTAGAGGTTTGGGTTGTGTAGTTACCTTGCCATGATTGTAACAAGTTCTATTAGTATACTTTATAACTTATCGATGAGACGGTCGTGTATCCTTTTAGGTAGCTTTATTGACAACTGGAATGACTCACAAGTATGAATGAATGGGTGTCTCACCTAATGTGTTCCCCCCCCGTAGCTACACACATTGGTTCCTATATATATCTCCACATCTCCCTCTTTTAGTGAAGTGCAACATTTCTTTTTTTCAAACACTGTTCATTTCTTTTACTGTACTTACACAAACACAATTATTTTCTTTTACTTTAACTCAGGAGCGTACAGTATGAAATCAACTATTAAAGAATTCCTCAGAATAACATTTATGTTTCACACAATATAACTTTGCAAATGAATTACTTGTAGTGTCTATTCTCTTTTAAACAAACTACATATGATATGAATTAACTTAAATGTACTGTTCCTATCTAGGGGTCAGGTTAGACTGCCTGAGTCCCCAAAGCTGTGCAGGGATTATTCTGCCCTGTTTATCAACAGCTTTCTATCTAAGACACAGGTTATTATAAGTCCATTCTGACTGGTCTTTTAATCATGCGCCCTGATCTAGTAACTGTAGAAGTCTCTGGAATGACCCTGATGTGGGATCGGTTTCTACGAAGACTTCCAGATGGCAGCTCGATGTTGTAGGACCTTGGTGTCTGGGCTGGACCTGTGATGGTCCCAGGCTGCTCGGTGTTCTTCACCCAGACTCTTTGTCCTGGTCTGAGCTCTTGTCTCGGCTGTGTGCGGTGTCTTTGATTGAAACAGGATGCTTGCTTCTCCTTCATCTGCTGATCCTTCTCTTTGAAAGACTGTAGGTCAGGCCACCTCGGCTCCAACTTCTCCTGACTGACGGGCAGGGGTGTCCTGATGTTTCGACCCATCAGCAGCTGTGCAGGAGATGCACCTTGTGCCAGGGGTGTGGCTCTGTAAGCCATGAGGGCCTTGTATGGATCCTCTCCCTTCTTCAGGAGCGATTTGACTGTTCCCACAGCCCTTTCAGCCTCCGAATTACCTTGAGGATAACGGGGGCTACTGGTCACATGTCTGAAGTCGTACTCTCTGGCAAAGTCTGCAAACTCTGCTGCAGCAAACTGTGGACCATTGTCAGTGACCAGAACCTCCGCGACCCCATGACGTGCAAAGATAGACTTTAATTTCTCCTTTACATGGGCTGAGGTAGTGGAAGTGAGGTGAGCTACTTCTATGTAGCGTGAGAAGTAGTCGACCACCACCAGGTACATAGCTGCATTCCACTGGAAAAGATCTGCTCCGACACGCTGCCACGGTCTGTCCGGCAATGGTGTCGTCAGCAGTGGTTCTGGGAAGTTATGAGCCTCCTTGGCACATATTGCACAGTTTCCCACTTTCTGCTTTATGTGTTTTGACAGACCTGGCCACCATATGGATTGTTGTGCTCTGGCGATACACTTTGTGATTCCCTGGTGACCTTCATGAACTTTGTTCAGCATCTCCTCTTGCGCCTGGATCGGAGCCCTGGACAGTGCGTCTGCTGTAACCAGGTTCTTCCCTGGCACATGTTCGATTTTGTATGTGAAGCGAAGCAGTCGCAGTCTGAATCTCAGGATTCTAGGGGGCAAGTCATCAAGGGCTCTGCTGCCCAGCAGGGAAATGAGGGGTTTGTGGTCTGTCTGTATCAGAAAGTCCATCCCTATTAAATAGGATTGAAAGCGCTCACACGCCCAGGTCAGCGCCAGCGCCTCTTTTTCAATTTGTGCGTATCTACGCTCCGCATCTGTCATGCTGCGTGAGATGAAGGCGGCTGGACGCCATTCGCCTGACGGTTGCCTCTGAGACAGGACCCCTCCTAGTCCAAATGAGGAAGCGTCCGCTGCGACTTTTGTCACTCTGTTCGGGCAGTATTGTGCCAGGACAGCGGCTGAGCTGAGCTCCCGACGCAGCTCCTCGAACGCCCGCTGCTGCATGCTCCCCCACACCTAGCTCAATAAAGAACCTCTCACTCCGCTATACAGCTCCGAGATGAGGTTCTATGTGGTTACCTTCCAGAATCGGGTGAACGTCCGCCAAGGCTCCGCTGTTTACCCTTTTGTATATGTTGTATCCCAAAACTAATGGTAGATTCCAAGCCGCACGGATGTTTAAAGTTTGGAACGGAGCATAATATTTTAGGTCCGAAGCGAAACTACCCGTTTAAATCGCTTATTTAGTCAGCCTGTGGCCATGTTTCCCATTGTAGCCAAACCGGGAGCAGTACTGGCAGCGGACGTAGGGGGGTTTTCCGGGTTGAATGGGAAACATGGCCACAGGCTGACTAAATAAGCGATTTAAACGGGTAGTTTCGCTTCGGACCTAAAATATTATGCTCCGTTCCAAACTTTAAACATCCGTGCGGCTTGGAATCTACCATTAGTTTTGGGATACAACATATACAAAAGGGTAAACAGCGGAGCCTTGGCGGACGTTCACCCGATTCTGGAAGGTAACCACATAGAACCTCATCTCGGAGCTGTATAGCGGAGTGAGAGGTTCTTTATTGAGCTACCCCACACCCAGTCGCTGTCAGCTTTGAGCAGCTCCCTTATGGGCTGTGAGAGCTCTGCAATACGTGGCGAGAACTTCCCTACATAATTCACCACGCCCAAATATCTTCTAACACCAGCGATATCCGTGGGTGTGGGCATGTCCGTGATGGCTTTAATTTTACTTGGGTCTGCTTCTAGGCCCTGGGCACTGACGATGTGACCTAGGAACTTGACACGGTCCACAGCAAACTGGCATTTTTCATCATTGAGTGTCAGCCGTTCCTTCTGTAGTCTCTCCAACACTTTGCTCAGCCTGTGGTCATGTTGTTCACGCGATGACCCAAAGACAAGGATGTCATCTGCATGACACACTGTTCCTTCCAGTCCTGACAGCATCTGTGTCAGTCTCTTCTGAAAGTGCTCGGGTGCTGATGAAATCCCAAATGGCAATCTGTGAAAACAGTACCTCCCGAACGGTGTGATGAACGTTGTCAGGGCAACTGATTCTGGATGCAGTGGCACCTGCCAGAAGCCAGCTGTGGCGTCGAGTTTTGTAAACACTTTCGCTCCTGACAGCTTGGCGAGGGTTTCATCGACTGCCGGCAGAATGAGTCTTTCACGGCAGACGTATTGATTCAGGTGTGTCAGATCTACACAGATTCTGATCTTTCCGTTGGGCTTTGGTGCCACAACAATCCCTGCGCACCACTCTGTGGGCTCATCGATGGGAGCAATTACTCCCAGAGTCTCCATTCTCTGGATCTCCTCTTTGACTTTGTCTATTAAGGGTATAGGCACACGGCGGGGCAGTGACAATGCATAGGGCTTGGCATCGTCTGTTAGCTTAATTTTGTACATGCCCTGTAGGCATCCCAGGCCTGTGAAAACTTTGGGATACAGCCTTTTAATGTCAGCTGTCTGCTCCTGAATACTGTCAACCGTGTAGGCTAACTGCAGTGCTTCAATTGCTGGCAGGCCAAGTAGTGGGGTAGCTAATCTTTGTATGACAAACACTGGCTGTTCAGTTGTCTGCTCTTTGTATTTTATGATGCCATTGAACTGACCTCTCACTTGTAGAGCGTTGTCGCCCGGTCCCAGCAGTCTCTTTGTTGCAGTGGTGAGTGGGCCATGCTGCTTCTTTGAGTAGACTTTAGCTGGAATGGCTGTCACGTCCGCTCCTGTGTCCAGCTTAAAGGTGGTTTTTTGGCCATTCAACATCAGTGTCTTCTGCCATGTTTTTGACTGTCCACCTGCGGACACCTGTCCCAAGAAAACAGTCTCTACCTCCTGTTCCTGGATTTCATCCACGCTGCTTGGCTTTGTTTTACAGAGGGCTGCATAGTGGCCTTTCTTGTGGCATTTACGGCACTCTGCATCTCTTGCAGCACAGTTATTCAGGGAATGTGGTGGTGCTTTGCCGCATCGACCACAGCTCTTCTGCCCTTTTTCATAGTCATTTTGACCCTTGAAGTGGGCACTTTTCCCTGTTTGAGGTTGTTTTTGAAACTTTTTCTTGAACTTCATCATATCCACATTAGCTTCTCTCTGGTCTGGGCTATGTGTGTCACGTACAGTGGGCTGCTGTTTCTTAATCTCTTCGTGTTGCCTCATTTTTAGGACAGTTTTTGCCAGCGTTAACTCACTGTCCATCTGCAGACTCTCTGACAGGCCCTGGTGTCTTATGCCGACCACCAACCTGTCTCTGATCATGTCCTCTTGCAGTGCACCATATTGGCAGTGTTCTGCTAGTTTATAAACTGCAGAAATGAACGATTCAGCCGATTCACCTGGCTCTTGGCATCTTTTGTTAAATCTGCATCGTTCATAGATCACATTATGTTTGCAAACAAAATATTTATCAAAAGCTGCTTTTACTTTACTGTATTCCTTTTTGTCTGCATCACTCAAGCCCAGTGTGCACAGAATGTCATCAGCTTTATCACCCATGGTGTAAACTAATGAATTTACTTGATAGTCTTCATCCTTTTGGTCCAGTCCAGCAGCAACCCTGAACCTCTCAAACCTGCGGATCCAATTGGGCCAGCTTGGAAAGTCTGAGAAATCAAAGTTTTCTGGTGGACTTATGGAGAACAGGGAATCCATCATCTTCTCTCTGTGCTGTTTGGCTCTCTTTTTTTTTGTTGTTTTTTTTAGATTTAAAAAAAAAATTGCTCAAAAAAAAATCTTCTTCCAGGCAAGCAGGACCACGCGATGCCGACTTCAATAGCACTCAGTCTCTTTTTACCCAACTCGGTAGCTATCTGCTATACTACTACTACAGTTTCTAACTGCTAGTTAGCTTATTAGCTTAGCAACGCCGACCGGGACTTTCCATATAAACGTCCGTTTCTGCACTCAACAAACGTTCTTCTTAACGGCCTCCGATAATCACTGTGACGGGACTCGGCACTTCTGACACCATGTAACAAGTTCTATTAGTATACTTTATAACTTATCGATGAGACGGTCGTGTATCCTTTTAGGTAGCTTTATTGACAACTGGAATGACTCACAAGTATGAATGAATGGGTGTCTCACCTAATGTGTTCCCCCCCCGTAGCTACACACATTGGTTCCTATATATATCTCCACAATGATGTAACTCCAAAGGTGGGCAAGAAATCAAAAATAATTGCTCCATTGATTAGAAATTGATAATTCTAAATATGCTCCTCATTGACTTACATTGTACGGTAAAACAGCTCTCAAAGTCACTCTTTTAGCACATAAATGAACCTAAACATAGCTGATTCAGACAATATAGAACATCACCAAACCCAGTACTGTTTGTTTTTTTAATAAAAATATCAACTTCCTGTTGATTTTACTATTTGAAGATCTGGATCCGGATCCGCGGATCCAGTCCAGGTTTTCTACTTATTAAAAATGGCAAAATCAACAGGAAGTTGACATTTTTATTAAAAAAAAAAAACAGTACTGGGTTTGGTGATGCTCTCTATTGTCTGAATCAACTTTGTTTGCGTTCGTTTATGTGCTAAAAGAGTGACTTTGAGATCTGTTTTACCGTACAATGTAAGTCAATGAGGAGCATATTTTGAATTATCAATTTCTAATCATTGGAGCAATTATTTTTTATTTCTTGCCCACCTTTGGAGTTACATCATGGCAAGGTAACTACACAACCCAAACCTCTACCAAAGTGGTCTTGCCCTTTAAATGTGTGTGTTTGTTGTGTGTGTTTTCCTGCAGTGTGTTTGTTGTGTGTGTTTTCCTGCAGTGTGTTTGTTGTGTGTGTTAAATGAGTGTGTTTGTTGTGTGTGTTTTCCTGCAGTGTGTGTGTTGTGTGTGTTAAATGAGTGTGTTTGTTGTGTGTGTTTTCCTGCAGTGTGTGTGTTGTGTGTGTTAAATGAGTGTGTTTGTTGTGTGTGTTTTCCTGCAGTGTGTGTGTTGTGTGTGTTAAATGAGTGTGTTTGTTGTGTGTGTTTTCCTGCAGTGTGTGTGTTGTGTGTGTTAAATGAGTGTGTTTGTTGTGTGTGTTTTCCTGCAGTGTGTGTGTTGTGTGTGTTAAATGTGTGTGTTTGTTGTGTGTGTTTTCCTGCAGAGCGACGACCCACAGTGACCTGGTGCTGAGAGCAGTGCATTGTGGGATACCGTACCGGGTCGTCCACAACGCCTCCATCATGAACGCTGTGGGATGTTCAGGACTACAGGTAGGTCCTGGTAGGACATAAAATATATATATATATATATATAATATACTAGAGGTCCTGGTAGGACATTATATATATATATAAATATATATATAATATACTAGAGGTCCTGGTAGGACATTATATATATATATAAATATATATATAATATACTAGAGGTCCTGGTAGGACATAATATATATATATATATAAATATAATATAATATACTAGAGGTCCTGGTAGGACATAAAATATATATATATATAAATATAATATAATATACTAGAGGTCCTGGTAGGACATAATATATATATATATATATATATATAATATAATATACTAGAGGTCCTGGTAGGACATAATATATATATATATATAAATATAATATAATATACTAGAGGTCCTGGTAGGACATAATATATATATATAAATATATATATAATATACTAGAGGTCCTGGTAGGACATAATATATATATATATATATAAATATAATATACTAGAGGTCCTGGTAGGACATAATATATATATATATATAAATATAATATAATATACTAGAGGTCCTGGTAGGACATAATATATATATATATATAAATATAATATACTAGAGGTCCTGGTAGGACATAATATATATATATATATATAAATATAATATACTAGAGGTCCTGGTAGGACATAATATATATATATATATATATAAATATAATATACTAGAGGTCCTGGTAGGACATAAAATATATATATATATAAATATAATATAATATACTAGAGGTCCTGGTAGGACATAATATATATATATATATATAAATATAATATAATATACTAGAGGTCCTGGTAGGACATAATATATATATATATATAAATATAATATAATATACTAGAGGTCCTGGTAGGACATAAAATATATATATATATAAATATAATATAATATACTAGAGGTCCTGGTAGGACATAAAATATATATATATATAAATATAATATAATATACTAGAGGTCCTGGTAGGACATAAAATATATATATATATAAATATAATATAATATACTAGAGGTCCTGGTAGGACATAATATATATATATATATATATATAAATATATATATAATATACTAGAGGTCCTGGTAGGACATAATATATATATATAAATATATATATAATACACTAGAGGTCCTGGTAGGACATAATATATATATATATATAAATATAATATACTAGAGGTCCTGGTAGGACATAATATATATATATATATATAAATATAATATACTAGAGGTCCTGGTAGGACATAATATATATATATATATATAAATATAATATACTAGAGGTCCTGGTAGGACATAAAACATATATATATATATATATATATATATATATATATATATATATATATATATATAATATAATATACTAGAGGTCCTGGTAGGACATAAAATATATATATATATATAAATATAATATAATATACTAGAGGTCCTGTTAGGACATAAAACATATATATATATATATATAAATATAATATACTAGAGGTCCTGTTAGGACATTAAAAAAAATACATATAAATATAATATACTAGAGGTCCTGTTAGGACATAAAACCATCAGTACTAGAGGTCCTGTTAGGACATAAAACCATCAGTACTAGAGGTCCTGGTAGGAGATAAAACCAGCAGTACTAGAGGTCCTGGTAGGAGATAAAACCAGCAGTACTAGAGGTCCTGGTAGGACATAAAACCAGCAGTACTAGAGGTCCTGGTAGGACATAAAACCAGCAGTACTAGAGGTCCTGGTAGGAGATAAAACCAGCAGTACTAGAGGTCCTGGTAGGACATAAAACCAGCAGTACTAGAGGTCCTGGTAGGAGATAAAACCAGCAGTACTAGAGGTCCTGGTAGGACATAAAACCAGCAGTACTAGAGGTCCTGGTAGGACATAAAACCAGCAGTACTAGAGGTCCTGGTAGGACATAAAACCAGCAGTACTAGAGGTCCTGGTAGGAGATAAAACCATCAGTACTAGAGGTCCTGGTAGGAGATAAAACCAGCAGTACTAGAGGTCCTGGTAGGAGATAAAACCAGCAGCACTAGAGGTCCTGGTAGGAGATAAAACCAGCAGTACTAGAGGTCCTGGTAGGACATAAAACCAGCAGTACTAGAGGTCCTGGTAGGACATAAAACCAGCAGTACTAGAGGTCCTGGTAGGAGATAAAACCAGCAGTACTAGAGGTCCTGGTAGAATCAGAATCAGAATCAGAATCAGTTTTATTGTCACATCACAGGTTTACAAGGTAAAAAAGTGGGTGAAATTTGTTTTTGTACATCATTCCCATCGCAACGTTAGTTCCATAGAAAGAAGAGGGGGGGGGGAGAAGAAGAGGGGTGTGGGGCAAGTGGGAAGGAGATCAAAAACAAGAGAGCAACAGAAGGCCAGAAAAGTTATCTACATATTTACAAAGTACCTGAGATAATAAAAACTAAGGTGCCTGAGCATAGCAGCAATGTATGTATACTGTGCATGATATATACTTATACTGTGCATGATATACTTATGGACGTTAAGGTGCTTAGAGAAAAAAAAGAGCACAATAAAAAGACAAAAAAAAGTCAGTGCGTTATACATGGGATTAAGGTGCAAAAGGTCAATGCGTGTCCACCTAGGGTGGACTGACCCTAGTATAATCCGCAAGTAGCTCCATGAGGGAGTGCAACAAAAAGTCATTTGTACCTGGTGTAGTCCACAGGTATGTCCGAGGGGGAGCTAAGTCCAAGTCATTTGTCCCTGGTATAATAATCCACAGGTGTGTTCAGGAAGAGCCAGAAAGAGTCTGCGACCAGCTGGACAGAAAAGAAGTCTGCGACCAGCTGGACAGTGCCGCCTGTTGTCAGGCTGCTGAACAAGGCTTATGCCTCATTCAGCATTCTGACAACAGCCGGATTAAAACTGCACCAGAACCTGGTGGTGGAACTCTTGATACTGCGGTAGAGCCCCTTGCCCGGTCGCGGTCGTTGTAGGGGTTTGAACAGTTTGTGACTTGGGTGGTGCTTATCCTTGATGATGCGCTTGGCTTTGACCACGCACCGCTTTTTGTACAGTTTTTTGTACAGTAGGACATAAAACCAGCAGTACTAGAGGTCCTGGTAGGAGATAAAACCAGCAGTACTAGAGGTCCTGGTAGGACATAAAACCAGCAGTACTAGAGGTCCTGGTAGGAGATAAAACTATCAGTACTAGAGGTCCTGGTAGGAGATAAAACCAGCAGTACTAGAGGTCCTGGTAGGACATAAAACCAGCAGTACTAGAGGTCCTGGTAGGAGATAAAACCAACAGTACTAGAGGTCCTGGTAGGAGATAAAACCAGCAGTACTAGAGGTCCTGGTAGGAGATAAAACTATCAGTACTAGAGGTCCTGGTAGGACATAAAACCAGCAGTACTAGAGGTCCTGGTAGGAGATAAAACTATCAGTACTAGAGGTCCTGGTAGGACATAAAACCAGCAGTACTAGAGGTCCTGGTAGGAGATAAAACCAACAGTACTAGAGGTCCTGGTAGGAGATAAAACCAGCAGTACTAGAGGTCCTGGTAGGAGATAAAACCAGCAGTACTAGAGGTCCTGGTAGGACATAAAACCAGCAGTACTAGAGGTCCTGGTAGGACATAAAACCAGCAGTACTAGAGGTCCTGGTAGGAGATAAAACTATCAGTACTAGAGGTCCTGGTAGGAGATAAAACCAGCAGTACTAGAGGTCCTGGTAGGAGATAAAACCAGCAGTACTAGAGGTCCTGGTAGGAGATAAAACCAGCAGTACTAGAGGTCCTGGTAGGAGATAAAACCAGCAGTACTAGAGGTCCTGGTAGGACATAAAACCAGCAGTACTAGAGGTCCTGGTAGGAGATCAAACCAGCAGTACTAGAGGTCCTGGTAGGACATAAAACCAGCAGTACTAGAGGTCCTGGTAGGAGATAAAACTATCAGTACTAGAGGTCCTGGTAGGAGATAAAACCATCAGTACTAGAGGTCCTGGTAGGAGATAAAACTATCAGTACTAGAGGTCCTGGTAGGAGATAAAACTATCAGTACTAGAGGTCCTGGTAGGAGATAAAACCAGCAGTACTAGAGGTCCTGGTAGGAGATAAAGGATATAAAACCATCAGCAGTAGAGGTCATTACCACACATTATACACTGTCTGTCTGCTAGGAACCTTGTATCTTCACCATGTTCTCTACTTCCTCATTCTGCAGAGGACATGTTCTCTACTTCCTCATTCTGCAGAGGACATGTTCTCTACTTCCTCATCCTATAAGGGACATGTTCTCTACTTCCTCATCCTGCAGAGGAAATGTTCTCTACTTCCTCATTCTGCAGAGGACATGTTCTCTACTTCCTCATTCTGCAGAGGACATGTTCTCTACTTCCTCATTCTGCAGAGGAAATGTTCTCTACTTCCTCATTCTGCAGAGGACATGTTCTCTACTTCCTCATTCTGCAGAGGAAATGTTCTCTACTTCCTCATTCTGCAGAGGACATGTTCTCTACTTCCTCATCCTATAAGGGACATGTTCTCTACTTCCTCATCCTGCAGAGGACATGTTCTCTACTTCCTCATCCTGCAGAGGAAATGTTCTCTACTTCCTCATTCTGCAGAGGAAATGTTCTCTACTTCCTCATCCTATAAGGGACATGTTCTCTACTTCCTCATCCTGCGGAGGAAATGTTCTCTACTTCCTCATCCTGCAGAGGACATGTTCTCTACTTCCTCATCCTGCAGAGGACATGTTCTCTACTTCCTCATTCTGCAGAGGACATGTTCTCTACTTCCTCATTCTGCAGAGGACATGTTCTCTACTTCCTCATCCTGCAGAGGAAATGTTCTCTACTTCCTCATCCTGCAGAGGAAATGTTCTCTACTTCCTCATCCTGCAGAGGACATGTTCTCTACTTCCTCATTCTGCAGAGGACATGTTCTCTACTTCCTCATTCTGCAGAGGAAATGTTCTCTACTTCCTCATTCTGCAGAGGACATGTTCTCTACTTCCTCATTCCGCAGAGGAAATGTTCTCTACTTCCTCATCCTGCAGAGGACATGTTCTCTACTTCCTCATCCTGTAGAGGAAATGTTCTCTACTTCCTCATTCTGCAGAGGACATGTTCTCTACTTCCTCATCCTATAAGGGACATGTTCTCTACTTCCTCATCCTGCAGAGGACATGTTCTCTACTTCCTCATCCTGCAGAGGAAATGTTCTCTACTTCCTCATTCTGCAGAGGAAATGTTCTCTACTTCCTCATCCTATAAGGGACATGTTCTCTACTTCCTCATCCTGCAGAGGAAATGTTCTCTACTTCCTCATCCTGCAGAGGACATGTTCTCTACTTCCTCATCCTGCAGAGGACATGTTCTCTACTTCCTCATTCTGCAGAGGACATGTTCTCTACTTCCTCATTCTGCAGAGGACATGTTCTCTACTTCCTCATCCTGCAGAGGAAATGTTCTCTACTTCCTCATCCTGCAGAGGAAATGTTCTCTACTTCCTCATCCTGCAGAGGACATGTTCTCTACTTCCTCATTCTGCAGAGGACATGTTCTCTACTTCCTCATTCTGCAGAGGAAATGTTCTCTACTTCCTCATTCTGCAGAGGACATGTTCTCTACTTCCTCATTCCGCAGAGGAAATGTTCTCTACTTCCTCATTCTGCAGAGGACATGTTCTCTACTTCCTCATTCTGCAGAGGACATGTTCTCTACTTCCTCATTCTGCAGAGGACATGTTCTCTACTTCCTCATTCTGCAGAGGACATGTTCTCTACTTCCTCATTCTGCAGAGGACATGTTCTCTACTTCCTCATTCTGCAGAGGAAATGTTCTCTACTTCCTCATTCTGCAGAGGACATGTTCTCTACTTCCTCATTCTGTAGAGGACATGTTCTCTACTTCCTCATTCTGCAGAGGAAATGTTCTCTACTTCCTCATTCTGCAGAGGACATGTTCTCTACTTCCTCATTCTGTAGAGGACATGTTCTCTACTTCCTCATTCTGCAGAGGACATGTTCTCTACTTCCTCATTCTGCAGAGGACATGTTCTCTACTTCCTCATTCTGCAGAGGACATGTTCTCTACTTCCTCATTCTGCAGAGGACATGTTCTCTACTTCCTCATTCTGCAGAGGACATGTTCTCTACTTCCTCATTCTGCAGAGGACATGTTCTCTACTTCCTCATTCTGTAGAGGACATGTTCTCTACTTCCTCATTCTGCAGAGGACATGTTCTCTACTTCCTCATTCTGCAGAGGACATGTTCTCTACTTCCTCATTCTGCAGAGGACATGTTCTCTACTTCCTCATTCTGCAGAGGACATGTTCTCTACTTCCTCATTCTGCAGAGGACATGTTCTCTACTTCCTCATTCTGCAGAGGACATGTTCTCTACTTCCTCATTCTGCAGAGGACATGTTCTCTACTTCCTCATTCTGCAGAGGACATGTTCTCTACTTCCTCATTCTGTAGAGGAAATGTTCTCTACTTCCTCATTCTGCAGAGGACATGTTCTCTACTTCCTCATTCTGTAGAGGACATGTTCTCTACTTCCTCATTCTGCAGAGGAAATGTTCTCTACTTCCTCATTCTGCAGAGGACATGTTCTCTACTTCCTCATTCTGCAGAGGAAATGTTCTCTACTTCCTCATTCTGCAGAGGACATGTTCTCTACTTCCTCATTCTGCAGAGGACATGTTCTTTACTTCCTCATTCTGCAGAGGACATGTTCTCTACTTCCTCATTCTGCAGAGGACATGTTCTCTACTTCCTCATTCTGCAGAGGACATGTTCTCTACTTCCTCATTCTGCAGAGGACATGTTCTCTACTTCCTCATTCTGTAGAGGAAATGTTCTCTACATCCTCATTCTGCAGAGGACATGTTCTCTACTTCCTCATTCTGTAGAGGACATGTTCTCTACTTCCTCATTCTGCAGAGGAAATGTTCTCTACTTCCTCATTCTGCAGAGGACATGTTCTCTACTTCCTCATTCTGTAGAGGACATGTTCTCTACTTCCTCATTCTGCAGAGGACATGTTCTCTACTTCCTCATTCTGCAGAGGACATGTTCTCTACTTCCTCATTCTGCAGAGGACATGTTCTCTACTTCCTCATTCTGCAGAGGACATGTTCTCTACTTCCTCATCCTGCAGAGGACATGTTCTCTACTTCCTCATTCTGTAGAGGGCATGTTCTCTACTTCCTCATTCTGCAGAGGACATGTTCTCTACTTCCTCATTCTGCAGAGGACATGTTCTCTACTTCCTCATTCTGCAGAGGAAATGTTCTCTACTTCCTCATTCTGCAGAGGACATGTTCTCTACTTCCTCATTCTGCAGAGGACATGTTCTCTACTTCCTCATTCTGCAGAGGACATGTTCTCTACTTCCTCATTCTGCAGAGGACATGTTCTCTACTTCCTCATTCTGCAGAGGACATGTTCTCTACTTCCTCATTCTGCAGAGGACATGTTCTCTACTTCCTCATTCTGCAGAGGACATGTTCTCTACTTCCTCATTCTGCAGAGGAAATGTTCTCTACTTCCTCATTCTGCAGAGGACATGTTCTCTACTTCCTCATTCTGCAGAGGAAATGTTCTCTACTTCCTCATTCTGCAGAGGACATGTTCTCTACTTCCTCATTCTGCAGAGGACATGTTCTCTACTTCCTCATTCTGCAGAGGACATGTTCTCTACTTCCTCATTCTGCAGAGGAAATGTTCTCTACTTCCTCATTCTGCAGAGGACATGTTCTCTACTTCCTCATTCTGCAGAGGAAATGTTCTCTACTTCCTCATTCTGCAGAGGACATGTTCTCTACTTCCTCATTCTGCAGAGGACATGTTCTCTACTTCCTCATTCTGCAGAGGACATGTTCTCTACTTCCTCATTCTGCAGAGGACATGTTCTCTACTTCCTCATTCTGCAGAGGAAATGTTCTCTACTTCCTCATCCTGCAGAGGACATGTTCTCTACTTCCTCATTCTGCAGAGGACATGTTCTCTACTTCCTCATCCTGCAGAGGAAATGTTCTCTACTTCCTCATCCTGCAGAGGAAATGTTCTCTACTTCCTCATCCTGCAGAGGACATGTTCTCTACTTCCTCATTCTGCAGAGGACATGTTCTCTACTTCCTCATTCTGCAGAGGAAATGTTCTCTACTTCCTCATTCTGCAGAGGACATGTTCTCTACTTCCTCATTCCGCAGAGGAAATGTTCTCTACTTCCTCATTCTGCAGAGGACATGTTCTCTACTTCCTCATTCCGCAGAGGACATGTTCTCTACTTCCTCATTCTGCAGAGGACATGTTCTCTACTTCCTCATTCTGCAGAGGACATGTTCTCTACTTCCTCATTCTGCAGAGGACATGTTCTCTACTTCCTCATTCTGCAGAGGAAATGTTCTCTACTTCCTCATTCTGCAGAGGACATGTTCTCTACTTCCTCATTCTGTAGAGGACATGTTCTCTACTTCCTCATTCTGCAGAGGAAATGTTCTCTACTTCCTCATTCTGCAGAGGACATGTTCTCTACTTCCTCATTCTGTAGAGGACATGTTCTCTACTTCCTCATTCTGCAGAGGACATGTTCTCTACTTCCTCATTCTGCAGAGGACATGTTCTCTACTTCCTCATTCTGCAGAGGACATGTTCTCTACTTCCTCATTCTGCAGAGGACATGTTCTCTACTTCCTCATTCTGCAGAGGACATGTTCTCTACTTCCTCATTCTGCAGAGGACATGTTCTCTACTTCCTCATTCTGTAGAGGACATGTTCTCTACTTCCTCATTCTGCAGAGGAAATGTTCTCTACTTCCTCATTCTGCAGAGGACATGTTCTCTACTTCCTCATTCTGCAGAGGACATGTTCTCTACTTCCTCATTCTGCAGAGGACATGTTCTCTACTTCCTCATTCTGCAGAGGACATGTTCTCTACTTCCTCATTCTGCAGAGGACATGTTCTCTACTTCCTCATTCTGCAGAGGACATGTTCTCTACTTCCTCATTCTGCAGAGGACATGTTCTCTACTTCCTCATTCTGTAGAGGAAATGTTCTCTACTTCCTCATTCTGCAGAGGACATGTTCTCTACTTCCTCATTCTGTAGAGGACATGTTCTCTACTTCCTCATTCTGCAGAGGAAATGTTCTCTACTTCCTCATTCTGCAGAGGACATGTTCTCTACTTCCTCATTCTGCAGAGGAAATGTTCTCTACTTCCTCATTCTGCAGAGGACATGTTCTCTACTTCCTCATTCTGCAGAGGACATGTTCTTTACTTCCTCATTCTGCAGAGGACATGTTCTCTACTTCCTCATTCTGCAGAGGACATGTTCTCTACTTCCTCATTCTGCAGAGGACATGTTCTCTACTTCCTCATTCTGCAGAGGACATGTTCTCTACTTCCTCATTCTGTAGAGGAAATGTTCTCTACATCCTCATTCTGCAGAGGACATGTTCTCTACTTCCTCATTCTGTAGAGGACATGTTCTCTACTTCCTCATTCTGCAGAGGAAATGTTCTCTACTTCCTCATTCTGCAGAGGACATGTTCTCTACTTCCTCATTCTGTAGAGGAAATGTTCTCTACTTCCTCATTCTGCAGAGGACATGTTCTCTACTTCCTCATTCTGCAGAGGACATGTTCTCTACTTCCTCATTCTGCAGAGGACATGTTCTCTACTTCCTCATTCTGCAGAGGACATGTTCTCTACTTCCTCATCCTGCAGAGGACATGTTCTCTACTTCCTCATTCTGTAGAGGACATGTTCTCTACTTCCTCATTCTGCAGAGGACATGTTCTCTACTTCCTCATTCTGCAGAGGACATGTTCTCTACTTCCTCATTCTGCAGAGGAAATGTTCTCTACTTCCTCATTCTGCAGAGGACATGTTCTCTACTTCCTCATTCTGCAGAGGACATGTTCTCTACTTCCTCATTCTGCAGAGGACATGTTCTCTACTTCCTCATTCTGCAGAGGACATGTTCTCTACTTCCTCATTCTGCAGAGGACATGTTCTCTACTTCCTCATTCTGTAGAGGAAATGTTCTCTACTTCCTCATTCTGCAGAGGACATGTTCTCTACTTCCTCATTCTGTAGAGGACATGTTCTCTACTTCCTCATTCTGCAGAGGAAATGTTCTCTACTTCCTCATTCTGCAGAGGACATGTTCTCTACTTCCTCATTCTGCAGAGGAAATGTTCTCTACTTCCTCATTCTGCAGAGGACATGTTCTCTACTTCCTCATTCTGCAGAGGACATGTTCTTTACTTCCTCATTCTGCAGAGGACATGTTCTCTACTTCCTCATTCTGCAGAGGACATGTTCTCTACTTCCTCATTCTGCAGAGGACATGTTCTCTACTTCCTCATTCTGCAGAGGACATGTTCTCTACTTCCTCATTCTGTAGAGGAAATGTTCTCTACATCCTCATTCTGCAGAGGACATGTTCTCTACTTCCTCATTCTGTAGAGGACATGTTCTCTACTTCCTCATTCTGCAGAGGAAATGTTCTCTACTTCCTCATTCTGCAGAGGACATGTTCTCTACTTCCTCATTCTGTAGAGGAAATGTTCTCTACTTCCTCATTCTGCAGAGGACATGTTCTCTACTTCCTCATTCTGCAGAGGACATGTTCTCTACTTCCTCATTCTGCAGAGGACATGTTCTCTACTTCCTCATTCTGCAGAGGACATGTTCTCTACTTCCTCATCCTGCAGAGGACATGTTCTCTACTTCCTCATTCTGCAGAGGACATGTTCTCTACTTCCTCATTCTGTAGAGGACATGTTCTCTACTTCCTCATTCTGCAGAGGAAATGTTCTCTACTTCCTCATTCTGCAGAGGACATGTTCTCTACTTCCTCATTCTGCAGAGGACATGTTCTCTACTTCCTCATTCTGCAGAGGACATGTTCTCTACTTCCTCATTCTGCAGAGGACATGTTCTCTACTTCCTCATTCTGCAGAGGACATGTTCTCTACTTCCTCATTCTGCAGAGGACATGTTCTCTACTTCCTCATTCTGCAGAGGACATGTTCTCTACTTCCTCATTCTGTAGAGGAAATGTTCTCTACTTCCTCATTCTGCAGAGGACATGTTCTCTACTTCCTCATTCTGTAGAGGACATGTTCTCTACTTCCTCATTCTGCAGAGGAAATGTTCTCTACTTCCTCATTCTGCAGAGGACATGTTCTCTACTTCCTCATTCTGCAGAGGAAATGTTCTCTACTTCCTCATTCTGCAGAGGACATGTTCTCTACTTCCTCATTCTGCAGAGGACATGTTCTTTACTTCCTCATTCTGCAGAGGACATGTTCTCTACTTCCTCATTCTGCAGAGGACATGTTCTCTACTTCCTCATTCTGCAGAGGACATGTTCTCTACTTCCTCATTCTGCAGAGGACATGTTCTCTACTTCCTCATTCTGTAGAGGAAATGTTCTCTACATCCTCATTCTGCAGAGGACATGTTCTCTACTTCCTCATTCTGTAGAGGACATGTTCTCTACTTCCTCATTCTGCAGAGGAAATGTTCTCTACTTCCTCATTCTGCAGAGGACATGTTCTCTACTTCCTCATTCTGTAGAGGAAATGTTCTCTACTTCCTCATTCTGCAGAGGACATGTTCTCTACTTCCTCATTCTGCAGAGGACATGTTCTCTACTTCCTCATTCTGCAGAGGACATGTTCTCTACTTCCTCATTCTGCAGAGGACATGTTCTCTACTTCCTCATCCTGCAGAGGACATGTTCTCTACTTCCTCATTCTGTAGAGGACATGTTCTCTACTTCCTCATTCTGCAGAGGACATGTTCTCTACTTCCTCATTCTGCAGAGGACATGTTCTCTACTTCCTCATTCTGCAGAGGAAATGTTCTCTACTTCCTCATTCTGCAGAGGACATGTTCTCTACTTCCTCATTCTGCAGAGGACATGTTCTCTACTTCCTCATTCTGCAGAGGACATGTTCTCTACTTCCTCATTCTGCAGAGGACATGTTCTCTACTTCCTCATTCTGCAGAGGACATGTTCTCTACTTCCTCATTCTGCAGAGGACATGTTCTCTACTTCCTCATTCTGCAGAGGACATGTTCTCTACTTCCTCATTCTGCAGAGGAAATGTTCTCTACTTCCTCATTCTGCAGAGGACATGTTCTCTACTTCCTCATTCTGCAGAGGAAATGTTCTCTACTTCCTCATTCTGCAGAGGACATGTTCTCTACTTCCTCATTCTGCAGAGGACATGTTCTCTACTTCCTCATTCTGCAGAGGACATGTTCTCTACTTCCTCATTCTGCAGAGGAAATGTTCTCTACTTCCTCATTCTGCAGAGGACATGTTCTCTACTTCCTCATTCTGCAGAGGAAATGTTCTCTACTTCCTCATTCTGCAGAGGACATGTTCTCTACTTCCTCATTCTGCAGAGGACATGTTCTCTACTTCCTCATTCTGCAGAGGACATGTTCTCTACTTCCTCATTCTGCAGAGGACATGTTCTCTACTTCCTCATTCTGCAGAGGAAATGTTCTCTACTTCCCCCATTAGTGAGGACCTATTATATGAAGACAGGTTGAAAATGCGTGAAGTCGTTCTTTAAATGTAATGGAAAAGTAACAGATTTGAACATACCGTACGTAAAGTAGCAAAACTAGCAGATCTACAAGCTCACAACGCGTCGCCGTGCGACGCGTTGTGAGCTTGTAGATCTGCTTTTTTGGGGTATTTTTCTGAATAAAATGTAAGTGAAAGTGTTGATACAGAGTGTGTCTCCATGGGACAGGAACGTCACATTAATGTCCCCACAGCGTCTCCCCAGCGTCCCACTGCGGACCACCCATCTGTTTTCATAGCGGCCCCCCCATCCCATCCATAACGGGGCCCCTCATTGAGCTGTCACACACTCCATTGTCTCCTCTGGGGTCCGGCCGGCCCGCCGGGGGCCCCAGCTGCACAGAGACCCCCCCCCCCCCCCAAACGCACCCCCCCCTCTCCCTGGGCGTCTGTGCCGCGGCTCGTTAAGCCCACCTCCCTTAACACACTCGTTAAGCCGCTGGGGGCGGTTCCTCCTTATGCTAATGAGGGGGAGGGGTATGCAGATGAGATTAGGTAGTTTTAGTTGGTTTGCTGTTTATTCTGTAAGGTGTGTGTGTGTGTGTGTGTGTGTGTGTGTGTGTGTGTGTGTGTGTGTGTGTGTGTGTGTGTGTGTGTGTGTGTGTGTGTGTGTGTGTGTGTGTTAATGTGTCAGGTTGTTTTGACCCCGCCCCCCCCCCCGTACCATGTGACAATAACAGGAAGCAGCTTGGAGCGCGAGGCTCTGTTCACAACCTGGACTTCCTGTTTAAACACACACACACACACACACACACACACACACACACACACACACACACACACACACACACACACACACACACACACACACACACACACACACACCATTTGCAGTGATGTCAGAGTTCTGTGATGATGACATCATAGAACACTCAGATATATATTTATATTTTCCTCTTTTGAAATGCATTCACCATGTTGTAAATATAATAATCTGTTGGAGACTCATAGTGATGAGTTGAGTCAAACATGTTCATGTTAAAGACCCCAAATTAATTCAAATGTATTTGTCCACAGACCCCCATCTGACAATATGTTAAAGACCCCCCCCCCATACAAGATTTAAGTTGATTAAATGTTATATTCCACATTTGTCATGTTTTTCAAGTTTTTCTCATGCCTGTTTCTACGTATCTTGTATAACTGTGTGTGTGTTGGTGTGTGTGTGTGTGTGTGTGTGTGTGTGTGTGTGTGTGTGTGTGTGTGTGTGTGTGTGTGTGTGTGTGTGTGTGTGTGTGTGTGTGTGTGTGTGTGTGTGTGTGTGTGTGTGTGTGTGTGTGTGTGTGTGTGTGTGTGTGTAGTTGTATAACTTTGGGGAGACGGTGTCCATCGTCTTCTGGACAGACAGCTGGAAACCTGAGAGTTTTTATGACAAAATCAAGAAGAACAGAGACATGGGACTACACACTCTGTGTCTGTTAGGTAAGATACACACACACACACACACACACACACACACACACACACACACACACACACACACACACACACACACACACACACACACACACACACACACACCTGATTGGGTTTTAGATTGGTGTTACTGTATTTTAGAAAAGGTGTTTAAAACTAGCACTCGTGCTACAGTATTCTACACTGTAAACAATGCATGTGGTTTGGTGATGTCCGTATCAGATAAATAAACATAACAGAACATAATATAATATAAGTGGTCGTGACCAGGCAGAGTTTGATTGATTGAAAATTTTATTAGGCAAAAGAACACAGTTACATTTATAATACTTTTGTCTAAAAGGTCCGACCAAAAAAGGTCTTTGCGGACTTGTTTCCGTTGAGGTCCTTGGTATTAATTTCATAGACATATATAGTAGCAACAAAACAGTTCAAATCAACATAAAAATACAGAGAAAAAATACCACTATGTACCAAAAAAATCTTGAAAAAAAATATACAAGAGGGTTAGGTCCAGTGTAATGGTGATGTCCGTATCACATAAATAAACATAATATAATATAATAGTCTTCACAGAGGAGTAAAGCTGGAACGAGGCTAATCAGGACAGAGAACAACACTAATATACTTTATCACCTTCACTTACAGTTTGGTCTCTTTCACTTGTTTCATCCTGTATTCTGAGTATTCTATAAATAGCAGATCTACAAGCTCATTGCGCGGCACCGAGTGCCGCGCTATGAGCTTGTAGATCTGCTATTTTTGAAAAGAAATCGTGAAAATGTGTGAAATCTTTTAATATATATATATATATATTTTTTTTTTAAAGCGAACATTTGTAACTCAAATCTTTGGAATAAAATATTTTACAAAATGTTCGCTTTAAAAAAATGACTGAATTCACATTTTCACGATTTTTCAAAAATAGAAGATCTCTATGAGCTTGTAGATCTGCAATTTTTGAAAAATCGAAATCTTTTAATATCATTTTTTTAAAGCAAACATTTGCAACTGTCAAATGTCTCAACAAATGTCTTAATTTTTCTGAAAAAACTATTGTTGGTAGATCAGTGGTTCTCATACTTTTTCCATGTCAAGGACCCCCAAAATTATATGCATTTAGTCGCGGACCCCCATCTAAAAATATGTTGTTCCAGGGACCCCCAGAAGCAAAGATTTGAGTAAAAAATGTTCGCTTTAAAAAATATATATATTCAAAGATTTGCACACATTTTCACGCTTTTTCAAAAATAGTAGATCTACAAGCTCATAGCGCGGCACTCGGTGCTGCGCTATGAGCTTGTAGATCTGCTATTTTTGAATAGCCAAGGAAATTTAAAATGACAGAGTTGCGTTCCCGTTCTCTTAATGTTGTTCTAAACTGTGATTGGATAAAAGTGAAGTATAGAGGAAGGAGGCTCTGTGTATCGTGACGTCTGATTGGATCACAGATGGCTCTGTGTATCGTGACGTCTGATTGGATCACAGATGGCGCTGTGTATTGTGATGTCTGATTGGATCACAGATGGCTCTGTGTATCGTGACGTCTGATTGGATCACGGATGTAAAATGTAGCATTTGGCCGGTAAATGAGAACCTTATCGTCCATGTTGGCCTGTGTTTAGATCATCTTCTACGGTAAAATAATATAAGATAGAGATCAGGATGAATAAAATAATAATACAATATGGACAGTTCTGCTTTCTCTGTCATGATTTATAATTAAATATAATAACCAGCATGAAACTAATATAATATATATAATAATAATATATATATTAAACAGAGAACAGTTTCTGTACACGACACTAGCATGAAACTAAGCATCTCTAATCCATAAACCTAACTTCTAAATGTCTAATCCTAACCTCAACCTTTCTAATAGTAAATGTATCTCTAAACATGTGTTTAATCCTAATCCTCCTAACCTCAACCTTTCTAATAGTAAATGTATCTCTAAACATGTGTTTAATCCTAATCCTCCTAACCTCAACCTTTCTAATAGTAAATGTATCTCTAAACATGTGTTTAATCCTAATCCTCCTAACCTCAACCTTTCTAATAGTAAATGTATCTCTAAACATGTGTTTAATCCTAATCCTAAACTTTCTAATAGTACATTTATCTCTAAACATGTGTTTTCAACTATAAAACTTAAGAACCAGGAACTTAAAACATCTATTTCTCGTATTAGTATAGTGTGGTTGTGGCCATTTGGTACACAAGAATAGACGCACGCACGCACGCACGCACGCACGCACGCACGCACGCACGCACGCACGCACGCACGCACGCAGATGACAGTTGTAGGGGGGGGGGGGGTGTAGGGGGGGTTGTAGGGGGGGTGTAGGGGGGGGTTGTAGGGGCGGGAGGTGCAGGTACTGAATGTAACCAGGGATAATATTTATACAGTATGTTGGTCCTGTCTGCAGACCCCCCCCCCCTCCTCCTCCCCAGGTCCCAAGTGGGGGATCAGCTGTGTGTGTGTGTGTGTGTGTGTGTGTGTGTGTGTGTGTGTGTGTGTGTGTGTGTGTGTGTGTGTGTGTGTGTGTGTGTGTGTGTGTGTGTGTGTGTGTGTGTGTGTGTGTGTGTGTGTGTGTGTGTGTGTGTGTGTGTGTTATTAGGGTCATTAATGTCACATCTGTCTCTCTCTCCGTCAGATATCAAAGTCAAAGAGCAGTCTGTGGAGAACATGATGAGGTAACACACAGACACACACACACACACAGACACAGACACAGACACACACACACACACACACACACACACACAGACACAGCCACACACAGCCACACACACACACACACACACACACACACACACACACACACACACACACACACACACACACACACACACACACACACACACACACACACACACACACACACACACACACAGCCACACACACACACACACACACACACACACACTGGTTTCATGTAAATGAACATGCTGGTCTACACATGTGTGTGCAAAGCATCATGGGAACAGCTCGTTATGTTAATGAGTGTTAATTATGAGGGGACCAGTCACCAGTAAAACCTTTAAATTCATTTCTTTCCGTTTACAAAAAGTCTTCTAATAATTATTTAAGGTGTTTGACCTTTGATCTTTGTCTCTAGACACAAATGACATGTTATTTTAATATGTATATATGTATATATATATATACATTTAATAGGAATATATATCTATAAGATGATTTAATATGTATATATATACATATTAAATCATCTTATGTATATATATATATAATATATCTAAGATGATATTTAATTAATATGTGTATATATATATATATATATATATATATATATATATATATATATATATATATATATATATATATATATATATATATATATAAAAAGATGATTTGTAATATAGAAGACATTTCCAGAAGAATTCTCTTGGAATCTTCAAAAAAAGGTGCTTGACCTTTGACCTTTGATCTTTGTCTCCAGAGGTCGTAAGGTGTTTGACCCGCCCAGGTTCATGTCCGTCACTCAGGCCGCCGAGCAGCTGCTGTCAATCATCTGCAACAGGAGGGAAAAGGGGGAGGAGCTAGGTGAGTGAGTGACAGCTGTCTGTCTGTATATAATGTCTGTCAGTATACAGTATACAGTCTACAGTCTACAGTTTACAGTTTAGGCATTTATCAGACGCTCTTAACACATCGACCGCCAGAGGTTAATCTCATAATGTACTCACCAGTGCCAAGGTGTTTTTGTTGTTTTTTTCATGTCGCCATAGATCTTGTTAAAATCCTTAAGATTGAGATTGAGCCGGTCTGTTTACATCCGCGAGATCTCCCTGTATCTCCCAGTGAAGATCGCGTGTCAAACGGGGCATCCATGTTTGAGTTAGAGCGGATTACGTTAAACAGTGAAATGCGAGGAGAAAAAACTACAGGAAGAGAATTGAGTTTCAGTTTCGTCTGTAGAACGAGGGCGGACGTGATCGTCAAAACCGGATCCCAAATAATTCTATTTCCGGTCATCAAACCGGAAACGGAAGTGGATCAAAAAAATTCCGAAAGTGCACCCGGACCGCGCATGCGCGAAAAGACCGCAGCCCGTAGGGCTACGGTCTCGGCGCTTAACAGTTGGATTTAACGGACCGTAGGACTACGTTCTTGGCGGTTAATGTGTTAATCATTATGATTTACAGTAAGGAAGGACACAAGATAATACATCATAATACAAGCTCATAGAGCTTGTAGATCTGCTATTTTTGAATAGCCAAATAAATGTTAAAATGACAGATGCGTCCCCGTATTGAATGGGTTAATGATGTCATTAATATTAATGAATGTAATTATCTTTGTCGTAGCTGTTACCGAGGAAACGGTGTGTGTGGGCGTGGCTCGGATCGGCGCCGACGACCAGCTCATCACCACGGCGACGCTGCAGCAGCTAGTGTCATGTGACCTGGGCGAGCCGCTCCATTCGCTGATCATCACCGGGAGGCTCCACCCCCTGGAGGTGGACATGCTCCGCCTCTCCGCCGTCCCCGACGCCCTGATTGGCCTGAAGATGACGGACAGCTCGACGTACACCTCGTAGCCACACCCTCCCTGCCATGTGATTGGCCGACAGGCAGGCAGCCGGGCCAATCACCATGCGTTTGTTGTGTACGTCAGTGGTTCTCAAAGTGGGGGTCCTTGAGGGGGTTCCAGGGGGTCCTTGGCAAAATGACTTGATTTAGCATCACAATCACTTTAACCCAGCGGTGATGCAACTTTGATGATGCAGAGGGACACTATATTTACACACTGACTCCAGAGGAACACATTACATATACTGTCAGGCCATTCTATGTCACACAAAAGTAGCAAAAATATCAGATCTACAAGCTCAAAACGCATTTTGAGCTTGTAGATCTGCTATTTTTGCTACTTTTGAATTGGAATCCTGATTTTTTTTTTTTGTGCTATTTTTGAATTAGAATCCTGAAAAGTTACATTTTTATTTAATTTCAAATACATTTAGTTATACTTATGTTAACTTTATGAACTTAATTACAAATACATTGGACATAAAAAAGACAATAGAATGTTAATACTAGTCATTTAGCTACTAATATAGACTGAAGTAATTAAAGTGGGTCATGTTTACATGTTAGGAATCATAACAGCTGAGATCAATAATATATCATTATTCTGATATTAACCTGTGGGCCGTATTAAGTGAAGGTGGGGGCCGCATGTGGCCCCCGCGCCGACAGTTGCCCATGTATGCTTTAACCCCTTATACATTCATATGACTATTTGAAAATGGCAGATTTACAAGCTCACAATGCATCCACAGAACAAGATGAATAAAAAAACAATAAAAACCCTCTGAATATATTGCATGCAGTCAAATTATTTATTGAAATAAAAGCAAAAAGATGAACACTTTAGAAATGATGGACAGGTATGTTTACATGGATGGATGCAAACGGCACGAGTAGTCCTACAGTCCTACAGGCCTACAGTCCTACGGGCCTACAATACTACGGGCCTACAGTCCTACAGTCCTACAGTCCTATGGGCCTACAGTCCTACAGTCCTACAGTCCTATGGGCCTACAGTCCTACAGTCCTACAGTCCTATGGGCCTACAGTCCTACAATACTACGGGCCTACAGTCCTACAGTCCTACAGTCCTACAGTCCTATGGGCCTACAGTCCTACAGTCCTATGGGCCTACAGTCCTACAATACTACGGGCCTACAGTCCTACAGTCCTACAGTCCTATGGGCCTACAGTCCTACAGCCATATGGGCCTACAGTCCTACAGGCCTACAGTCCTATGGGCCTACAGTCCTACAGCCATATGGGCCTACAGTCCTACAGGCCTACAGTCCTATGGGCCTACAGTCCTACAGCCATATGGGCCTACAGTCCTACAGGCCTACAGTCCTATGGGCCTACAGTCCTACAGGCCTACAGTCCTATGGGCCTACAATACTACAGGCCTACAGTCCTACAGGCCTACAGTCCTACGGGCCTACAGTCCTATGGGCCTACAATACTACAGGCCTACAGTCCTACAGGCCTACAGTCCTACGGGCCTACAGTCCTATGGGCCTACAATACTACAGGCCTACAGTCCTACAGGCCTACAGTCCTACAGGCCTACAGTACTACGGGCCTACAGTCCTATGGGCCTACAGTACTACAGTCCTACAGTCCTACGGGCCTACAGTACTACAGGCCTATGGGCCTACAGTACTACAGTCCTACAGTCCTATGGGCCTACAGTACTACAGTACTACAGTCCTACGGGCCTACAGTACTACGGGCCTACAGTCCTACAGGCCTACAGTCCTATGGGCCTACAGTCCTATGGGCCTACAGTCCTATGGGCCTACAATACTATGGGCCTACAATACTATGGGCCTACAGTCCTACAGGCCTACAGTCCTATGGGCCTACAGTACTACAGGCCTACAGTCCTATGGGCCTACAGTCCTATGGGCCTACAGTCCTATGGGCCTACAATACTATGGGCCTACAGTCCTACAGGCCTACAGTCCTACAGGCCTACAGTCCTATGGGCCTACAGTCCTATGGGCCTACAATACTATGGGCCTACAGTCCTATGGGCCTACAGTACTACGGGCCTACAGGCCTACAGTCCTACAGGCCTACAGTCCTATGGGCCTACAATACTATGGGCCTACAGTCCTACAGGCCTACAGTCCTATGGGCCTACAATACTATGGGCCTACAGTCCTACAGGCCTACAGTCCTATGGGCCTACAATACTATGGGCCTACAGTCCTACAGTCCTATGGGCCTACAGTCCTATGGGCCTACAGTACTATGGGCCTACAATACTATGGGCCTACAGTCCTATGGGCCTACAGTACTACAGGCCTACAATACTATGGGCCTACAATACTATGGGCCTACAGTCCTATGGGCCTACAGTACTACGGGCCTACAATACTATGGGCCTACAATACTATGGGCCTACAGTCCTATGGGCCTACAGTACTACGGGCCTACAGTACTACGGGCCTACAGTCCTATGGGCCTACAGTCCTACAGGCCTACAGTCCTATGGGCCTACAGTACTACAGGCCTACAGTCCTATGGGCCTACAGTCCTATGGGCCTACAGTCCTATGGGCCTACAGTCCTATGGGCCTACAATACTATGGGCCTACAGTCCTACAGGCCTACAGTCCTATGGGCCTACAGTCCTACAGGCCTACAGTCCTACAGGCCTACAGTCCTATGGGCCTACAGTCCTATGGGCCTACAATACTATGGGCCTACAGTCCTATGGGCCTACAGTACTACGGGCCTACAGGCCTACAGTCCTACAGGCCTACAGTCCTATGGGCCTACAATACTATGGGCCTACAGTCCTACAGGCCTACAGTCCTATGGGCCTACAATACTATGGGCCTACAGTCCTACAGGCCTACAGTCCTATGGGCCTACAGTCCTATGGGCCTACAATACTATGGGCCTACAGTCCTATGGGCCTACAGTACTACAGGCCTACAATACTATGGGCCTACAATACTATGGGCCTACAGTCCTATGGGCCTACAGTACTACGGGCCTACAATACTATGGGCCTACAATACTATGGGCCTACAGTCCTATGGGCCTACAGTCCTATGGGCCTACAGTACTACGGGCCTACAATACTATGGGCCTACAATACTATGGGCCTACAGTCCTATGGGCCTACAGTACTACGGGCCTACAGTACTACGGGCCTACAGTCCTATGGGCCTACAGTACTACGGGCCTACAGGCCTACAGTCCTACAGGCCTACAGTCCTATGGGCCTACAATACTATGGGCCTACAGTACTACGGGCCTACAGTCCTACAGGCCTACAGTCCTATGGGCCTACGGGCCTACAGTACTACGGGCCAATAGGCCTACAGTCCTATGGGCCTACGGGCCTACAGTACTACGGGCCAATAGGCCTACAGTCCTATGGGCCTACGGGCCTACAGTCCTATGGGCCTACAGTACTACAGGCCTACAGTCCTACAGGCCTACAGTCCTACGGGCCTACAGGCCTACAGTCCTATGGGCCTACAGGCCTACAGTCCTATGGGCCTACAGTCCTATGGGCCTACAGGCCTACAGTTCTATGGGCCTACGGGCCTACAGTACTACGGGCCTACAGTACTACAGTACTACAGTACTACAGGCCTACAGTCCTATGAGCCTACAGTCCTATGAGCCTACAGTCCTACAGTAGAATTCATGAACATGCGTTTAGATCAAGGTCAATGTACAAATGGTCAATGTACAAATTCACCCACAAATGAGCAATCAGTTGAGATGTTTAAATGAACACATGGGTGTGTGGTTAGTGTGTGGTTAGTGTGGTGTCCCTGTGATGAACTGACTTATTTAATTTGAGCTTTCAGTGTGTTTGTCCTGTTGTCAGTTATGTGTTGTTTGTGATGGTCAGACTGGAGCTGTTTGATTGGACTGTAGAGAAACAGATCCACACCACAGACTGATAAACCCACTGCTTTCCAGTGGTGGAAAAAGTACTCAATGTTTTACTTAAGTAAAAGTATCAATACTGCAATGGAGAAATACTCAGTAAAAGTAATAGTTCAAAACTGAGTTGAGTAAAAGTACAAAAGTTCCAGGGACCACCTCAGCACTATGAGCTTTAGATCAGGGACCACCTCAGCGCTATGAGCTGGTCCCTGGAACAAAATATGTTGAGATGGGGGTCTGTGGCCAAATACACTTTGGGGGTCCTTGACATGAAACAGTTTGAGCACTGATATAGAAACATGTGTTTAAAAAAAGAACTGCTAGGATTTAGAAGACATTTGTAGCAAAGATTTCAGTTACAAATGTTTGCTTTAAAAAATATAATATATACATTCAAAGATTTGCACAAATCATCACGAAAAATAGCAGATCTGCAAGCTTGTAGCGCGGCACTATGAGCTTGTAGATCTGCTATTTTGAAAAGCCAAAGAAATGTAAGAATGACACAGATCATTCGTAGCCGGTTTAACCCTTTAAGACCTGAGGACCTGATTGGACACATGTCTTCTAAATCAGTGTTGATTTCGTCGACTAAAACTCTGACGAGAAATGTTGGTCGACTAAATTGTTTCACTGACGAAAACGAAATAAAAGCTAAACTACGACGACTAAAACTAAGACTAAATATATTGTCAATTTCGTCAACAAATAAAAACTAAATTAAAATGTTAGTGAGGGATCTAGTGGAGAAGAGATCTAGTAGAACTAAAAGACAAGTCATTTTATGTTTGGTTGAGCTCGGGTGTTGTGCTCTGAAAACAGCAGATCTACAAGCTCACAACGTGTCGCAGTAGCTTGTAGATCTGCTATTTTCAGCATGCAAACAAGTGTAAAATCAGCCATTACGACGCCATCAAGGCACCGACAACATACCTTTTAGTCGACTAAATCAACTGTTGATTTAGTCGTCTAAAATCTTATGATAGTTAATCGACTAAAACTAGACAAAGAATAAAACATCTCAGATGACTAAAATATGACTAAAACTAAATCAGAATTTGCAGTCAAAATCAACACTGCTGAGGACCTGATTCTACAAATGTCTTCTAAATCTTTTTCTGAAAAACCGAGGTTGCTATATTGGTGGTGCTCAAACTCTTTAATGTCAAGGACCCCCAAAATAATATGTATTTGGCTGTGGACCCCCATCTCAAAATATTTTGTTCCTGGGACCAAAATGAAAAAAGAAAATTTAGTTAAAAATGTATTGTGTAATCTAATGTCAAATGTAAGATTTGCACACATTTTCAAGATAATTTTTTTTTGCAGATCTACAAGCTCATAGAGCTTCTGTTTCTGTTTCTGATCTGCTATTTTTGAATAGCCAAATGAATCTAAAAATGACAGAGATGTGTTCCCGGATTAAATGGATTAAGGCACTTGAAGGAAATCTCACGAGTGTGTCTCTTCCTGTGAATATACCCTTCACACCAGGAAGCATGCATTTACTATATATATAGTAGCTGTGTAATTATAACACATTCCATTAAAACCAGGTTTACAAACTGGAGTACGACCATTGTAAGGTTCCCTAAAGAACATGCAAAAATAGACAGAATTTGTGTTTTGGCACTTAAAGGGGTAGTGCAAGTGATTTTATTTGGTTAAAATAAGTGTTAAAAAGCTCTATTCTGATGGTAATCATTGTTATAGAGTGTTTGTTCAGTAACAGGAGTCTCCACGTCTCTCCACCTATTTATTAAACAGAAAATGCATTTTCAGGTCAGGATACCAATTTTATCCAATCTGGATAGAGAACTCAGTCAGGATATAGATTAAACAAGTGAAATTGGAAGTGATGACACAAAGAAATGAGCAGATACAACATTAGAACTGGAACACAATAAATGAAGCTGATAAATGGGTACTCTCTCCTGATTGGCTGACATTTCATCACCTACTGTACCTGAAAATGTATGTTCTGTTTATTAAATAGCTACTTCCAAAACATTCCACATTTGTCACATGTTCTTTTGTGAGTTTTTTTTAAATAGCAGATTTTTTTTAAAGGTATTAAAAAGATGTTTAAAGTCTTTAACTTGTCACTTTAGAGATGTGCAGATAGTCTGTTTACACTATCTTCAACCTGTAAATAAGTGAAGAAGCAAAAGACGGTGGTATGGAACTCCTGGTTTACTGGGATGGGGTTCAATTCCCTGCGGTGTCTGCTGATTGCAGGTTAAAAGTGTATTTATACTGTAAGTGTAGTTACATTTAAAGGTTAAAAGTGCATTTATATCGATGTATAATACTATGGTACTGACTAAACCACTAAGTCGGTACCAGAACATTATTGTTTTTCAGTTCCAGGAATTAGTCAGCACCAGAGTATTAATGTTTTTTCAGTTCCGGGAATTAGTCATGCCCCGAGTATTAATGTTTTTTTCAGTTACAGGAATTAGTCATGCCCCGAGTATTATAGTTTTTTCAGTTACAGGAATTAGTCATGCCCCGAGCATTATAGTTTTTTCAGTTCCAGGAATTAGTCATGCCCCGAGTATTATAGTTTTTTCAGTTCCAGGAATTAGTCATGCCCCGAGTATTATAGTTTTTTCAGTTCCAGGAATTAGTCAAGCCCCGAGTATTATAGTTTTTTCAGTTCCAGGAATTAGTCATTCCCGAGTATTGTTTTTTTTTTCAGCTCCAGGAATTAGTCATGCCCCGAGTATTATAGTTTTTTCAGTTCGAGGAATTAGTCAAGCCCCGAGTATTATAGTTTTTTCAGTTCCAGGAATTAGTCATGCCCGAGTATTGTTTTTTTTTTTCAGCTCCAGGAATTAGTCATGCCCCGAGTATTATAGTTTTTTCAACTCCAGGAATTAGTCATGCCCCGAGTATTATAGTTTTTTCAGTTCCAGGAATTAGTCATGCCCGAGTATTGTTTTTTTTTTCAGTTCCAGGAATTAGTCACGCCCCGAGTATTATAGTTTTTTAAGTTCCAGGAATTAGTCATGCCCCGAGTATTACAGTTTTTTCAGTTCCAGGAATTAGTCAAGCCCCGAGTATTATAGTTTTTTCAGTTCCAGGAATTAGTCAAGCCCCGAGTATTATAGTTTTTTCAGCTCCAGGAATTAGTCATGCCCCGAGTATTATAGTTTTTTCAGTTCCAGGAATTAGTCATGCCCAGAGTATGTGATGGTGCCAAAAAAACAATTACATACTCGGGGCATGACTAATTCCTGGAACTGGAAAAAGTTCCAGGAATTAGTCATGCCTATATAATGTTTTTTTGGGAACCATTACATACTCTGGGCATGACTAATTCCTGGTACTGCCAGAGTATGTAATGGTTCCAAAAAAAACATTACATACTCGGGCATGACTAATTCCTGGAACTGGAAAAAGTTCCAGGAATTAGTCATGCCCAGAGTATGTAATGGTTCCAAAAAAAATCTGCTCTAAAGTGACAAGTTTGAGAACCACCGGTTTAAACAACAGAAGGTAGCCCAAAAAACGACAACCACCACTATTTATAAGCCACTTTGCAGACAAACAAGCCCAAAGTCACATAATAAGCAGACATGGCAACACTGATCACAGGTTTCCGTTGTGGCTGTTCTTCAGAATTTACTACAGACTAATTCTACAATTACTTCAATTAGTCATGCCCCGAGTATTATAGTTTTTTCAGTTCCAGGAATTAGTCATGCCCCGAGTATTATAGTTTTTTCAGTTCCAGGAATTAGTCAAGCCCCGAGTATTATAGTTTTTTCAGTTCCAGGAATTAGTCATGCCCGAGTATTGTTTTTTTTTTCAGCTCCAGGAATTAGTCATGCCCCGAGTATTATAGTTTTTTCAGTTCCAGGAATTAGTCATGCCCGAGTATTGTTTTTTTTTTTCAGCTCCAGGAATTAGTCATGCCCCGAGTATTATAGTTTTTTCAACTCCAGGAATTAGTCATGCCCCGAGTATTATAGTTTTTTCAGTTCCAGGAATTAGTCATGCCCGAGTATTGTTTTTTTTTTCAGCTCCAGGAATTAGTCATGCCCCGAATATTATAGTTTTTTCAGTTCCAGGAATTAGTCACGCCCCGAGTATTATAGTTTTTTAAGTTCCAGGAATTAGTCACGCCCCGAGTATTACAGTTTTTTCAGTTCCAGGAATTAGTCAAGCCCCGAGTATTATAGTTTTTTCAGTTCCAGGAATTAGTCAAGCCCCGAGTATTATAGTTTTTTCAGCTCCAGGAATTAGTCATGCCCCGAGTATTAGTTTTTTCAGTTCCAGGAATTAGTTATGCCCCGAGTATTATATTTTTTTCAGTTCCAGGATTTAGTCATGCCCCGAGCATTATAGTTTTTTCAGTTCCAGGATTTAGTCATACCCCGAGTATTATAGTTTTTTCAGTTCCAGGAATTAGTCATGCCCCGAGTATTATAGTTTTTTCAGTTCCAGGAATTAGTTATGCCCCGAGTATTATATTTTTTTCAGTTCCAGGATTTAGTCATGCCCCGAGCATTATAATTTTTTCAGTTCCAGGATTTAGTCATACCCCGAGCATTAGTTTTTTCAGTTCCAGGAATTAGTCATGCCCCGCGCATTATAGTTTTTTCAGTTCCAAGAATTAGTCATGCCCCGAGCATTATAGTTTTTTCAGTTCCAGGAATTAGTCATGCCCAGAGTATGTGATGGTTCCAAAAAAAACATTACATACTCGGGCATGACTAATTCTTGGAACTGGAAAAAGTTCCAGGAATTAGTCATGCCCAGAGTATATAATGTTTTTTTGGGAACCATTACATACTCTGGGCATGACTAATTCCTGGTACTGCCAGAGTATGTAATGGTTCCAAAAAAAACATTACATACTCGGGCATGACTAATTCTTGGAACTGGAAAAAGTTCCAGGAATTAGTCATGCCCAGAGTATGTAATGGTTCCAAAAAAAATCTGCTCTAAAGTGACAAGTTTGAGAACCACCGGTTTAAACAACAGAAGGTAGCCCAAAAAACGACAACCACCACTATTTATAAGCCATTTTGCAGACAAACAAGCCCAAAGTCACATAATAAGCAGACATGGCAACACTGATCACAGGTTTCCGTTGTGGCTGTTCTTCAGAATTTACTACAGACTAATTCTACAATTACTTCACAATACAATGGTGGTGGTTGCCTTAAAGGAGGAGTTCACCCCAAAAAAATACTTATTTTCTATCAATTACACACCCCATGAAGCCTTGATTTCTTGGATTTATTTTTGTTTTTGTGGCATTCCTAAGACAATAATTTGATGACCGTGTGTATTTCCGGTAGGAGACACAAATAATCTACTTTGTGTCTCCTACCGGATACATTAGCCGGTAGGAGACGGGAATCAAATTATTAGCTAAGGAATGCGACAAAAACAAAAAAGAATCCATGGATTCAAGGCTTCATAGGGTGTGCAATTGATAGAAAATAAATCATTTTTTGGGTGAACTCCTCCTTTAAATAAGTCTTAATGTGATGAGCGGTGTGATGAACAGTTGCCCTTCAACAACAATAATAAACCAGAAACAACAAATGAAGATCTACAAGCTTCTAGCCTTGTAGATCTGCTATTTTTGACGAATGTTTCCCCCAGAATAAAAAGTTAAGTATAAAGTTATTTTCAACTTGTGTTTTTCAGTAACAGGAGTCTCCTAGTCTCTCCAGCTCTTTAATAAACATGTTCAGGTAGGCAACAAAAACTCTAATCAAGAGAGAGTACCCATTTATACAGTGTTCCAGTACTCAAATGTTTTACTTAAGTAAAAGTATCAATACTCAAAACCTTTCAGGCAATCATTTACCTAAAAAGTTAAGTAATCAGAACTTGAACTTTTTTTGTTAATTGTACTTCTATATATAGATTACCAAACTCAAAAGTCAGATGTATTCAGAGCTGAAACCTCTGTTACTTGTACTTCTGTAAATCGATAACCATGATTTATTATCGTTTACTCAAATATTTCGTAGTTACATGTACTTTTTATTCATGATTAATTAAATATATGTATTATATCAACTCAAATATTATATTTGAGCTAAATGGCTACGCTGAGCTTGATCGCCACATCGCAAATTAGCAGTCTTTACGACTTCAGGATTATTATTGCATGAATTTAATGACTAGAATGTCATATCAGAAGACAGAGCCGTGCAGCGTAGAGAATACCCTTCCAGACAAGAGTCATATCCCGGCGGACACAGTCGTCTTCAAGGCAAGAGTCAAAGTCAGAATGCAACATATACCTTATAGACGCCGGTAGGGAGGGGCAACTATTATTCGCTTATAGATTCCAAGGACTTGGAATCAATACTCTATTAATGTTGGAATCAATACTCTATTAATGTTAGAACATAAGCCTAACAACACACTTCCCTAAAGGCTCCTTTCGGTCATCTCTGCTTTCAGAGCTCGCTCTATCGGGACGGACATAGGGTCCTTCAAGACATAGGAGCTCTGACTGGAAGGGTATAACTATTCTTTACGCTGCGAGGATCTGTCTTCTGATATGACATTTTATAAAAAGTACACATGTGAAGCTAGAATTATGGGTATTGAATTCATTGTTATATGGGTATTGAATTCCCATTATATGGGAGCGCCAATGGAGTGGGAAGGCTGCTTCCGTACACGCTCCTCAGCGTGGCAGCGTTTTTCCTTTTTAGTATTTTTAAGCCTTTTCTTTTTTTCCTACACCGTCGGGTGTCTAAGGAGCTATAAGGAGCTAAGCACTTCTGGACATTAGCACAGCGATCGCACACAGAATTCTGGACTTTTTCGCGGAAAACCCTCCACCCAGTTGGGTGGTGGGAGATCTTCCCTTTGTCTCGGCAGGGATCATAGCGTGGAAACGGCGAAAGAGGCGAGCACGTCCTGGCCGTCGGGGGACAAGAGCGGGCCTTCGAAAATGTTCAAAAATAGCAGATGTCCAAGCTCACAGCGCGGCACGAAGTGACACGCTGTGAGCTTGTAGATCTGCTATTTTTGAATAGCAAACATATAAATGGATAAAGTGGTGAAAATTTTTATGATGCTACCTTAACTACTTTAGCTACCCCCTGAAATCCCCTCAAGGACCCCTGGGGGTCCCCGGACCCACTTTGAGACAGGCTAAGAGCTTGTAGCTGCGTTAGCATTTGGAACCGTATCCATCACACTGTCAGAGCTGGTGTGTGGTCTGATAAACCATTACAATTCCAGTGGTCCTCAAACTTTTACATTTCAAGGACCACCATTTGTACACTAAAGAGTTACAGACCTGTAATGGTCCATTTGGTCATCAACAATTATAATGATAATGAAGGATCCCAACTCTACACAATGAACATAAAGAATAAACTAGGTAACTACAACACAATGAATATAAAAATAAAACAAACCATGTAAGGGTAAATACAACAAAATGAACATAAATAATAAAACAAACCATGTAAGGGTAAATACAACACAATGAACATAAAGAATAAAACAAACCATGTAAGGGTAAATACAACACTATGAACATAAATATAAAATAAACCACATAAGGGTAAATACAACACTATGAACAAATAATAAAACAAACCATGTAAGGGTAAATACAACACAATGAACATAAAGAATAAAACATAAAACCATATAAAGGGTAAATACAACACTATGAACATAAATAAAACAGACCATATCAATGGTAAATACAACACTATGAGTAGGGCACTGCAGGGAATTGAACCCCATCCCGGTAAACCAGGAGAACCACACCAGAGCCTTTGTTTTTGTGTTTACAATCACATGGTAACATTCACACTCATTTAAAACAAATCACATGGTAACATTCACTCATTTACATTTCAACAGTAAAGTCACTTCACAATTTACAATGTAGATATTCATCTATACTCTTTATCCAGAGTGACTTACAATAAACAAGGTAAACACATACATAGAATGCAGAGACATTGTAGTGTCTCAGTAAACTAGGATCACAGGTAAACCAAGAACCTAGCATCAAACCTTTAGTTACTTTGTAGATTTTGATTATTACTACAAAACATACACACACACACACACACAAACATTAACCCTATTTAAACTTTGGCTATTTGAAAATAGCAGATCTACAAGCTCAAAATGCATCTAAGTGCTACAGGCTGAGGTGGAGTCTGAAGAGGAGAGTCTTCACATTACAACAATGAGTTACGCTGTTGGTCACATGACGACCAAGAAGAAAAGAGGAAACAATAGCACAAAATACATGTCAATAATTAACAGTACAACAATAAAAAAGGAGAAAAACTTACAGATAAGATACAATAAATTACAGATATTCAAATTAATATTTGCAACAAAAAAAACTCTTGCTGACCTCCCTCATCTATCCCGTCACAGTTCATCCATTTACCAATTTAGTTTATCCACTTAACAAGGCTGCCATGTTAACACCTGACATGTTAAAGGACAAGTCTGGACTAAAATAACAGCCTTTTTTCCTACTTATATTGATCCCAAATTACTGGCCATGGAAAATTCATGAACAGACCATAAATAGGTAGCCATGTTTTCACTCCACAAAAACCTCAAGGAAAACTCCTAAGATAGAGACTAAGAAAATATATTAGTGTTTTATTTTGTCATGCTCATAAAGAGCTCCAAGTGCTAAAAGTGAAAAGTGCAGCAGCAAACGTTTGGGTCAAAGGACCATCGTCAGTGCCTCGCCTACTGACCGGCGTGAATAATGAAGCTTTACCCGCAAATGACAACACATAAATCCACATCACATACAGGGCCTATGGTCATATGTGATGTGGACTGACGTGATGAAGACTTACCTTCAAATGACTTAAGTGATGTGAAATGATAAGACGAGACGCAAATCAAATTACACGAAACGATACGAGACATAAATCCACATCACATACTACACTACACTACACTACACACTATGGTCATATGTGATGTGGATTGACGTGATGAAGCTTTAACCGCAAATGATTAGATCTGATGATATAGCACTGACGATGGTCCTATGACCTAAATGTGTGTTCCTGCACTTTTTACTTGGAGCACTTTATGATCATGAACAAATAAAACAAAAATACATTTCTTAATCTCTAAGGAGTTTTCCTTAAAGGGGCCACACCATGAATTTCATTTTTTTTTGGGGGGGGGGGTATTTTTTGGGCTCCCCAGTGTCTCTTGTACCCCAAAAAAAAATTATTTTTAACATTCAGTCATTCATTCTCATTTCAGAGATTTTCAGAATGGGCGTGTCTGAACAGGCCATTTCAGAATGGCAATGCAAGTGACATCACTTGCATTGCCATTGCATTGATGATGGCCAGACAGAATTGCTCAGTAGCCCCCCCCTGCCCAAAAGGACGTTTTTGCTGTATAAGCCAGAGACAATTGACTTGGGATGAGTATATCTGAGTGATGATTTAGGCTCAAACCTTTTGAAAAAGGTTTGAGGAACATACACCATATGATATTAAATATCAAATATTTTTTTTAAATTCATGGTGTAGATCCTTTAAGGTTTTTGTGGAGTGAGTCTTTATTTCTGCCAGTTTTCCTTTGTTTTTGAGACCAGCTACCGTCAGTAAATATTCCTCTTTTTCCTTTTAGTTTCCTACAATTTTTTAAATAAAATAAAACATTTACAGAAATAAAGTCTCATATTTCAAAAGAACCTCATACATTTAAGGCAACAAATGGACCCTGGTCCGCTGTTTCCCAAGTTATGGGTCGGGACTTGGGGGTCGTGGACACATTTTCTTGGGTCATGAGTAAATAAACCCCCCCCCCCCGAACCTGTTAATAAAGTATTCAATCAATCAAAGCTTCCAGCAGGTAATTGGCCGTGGATTAAAGTTCATTGAACATTGTAATTTATTAAATACATTTGAAAATGATAATCGGTTTGTTCTGCACGGAGCAGATATGACATATTGGAATATTGTTGCTGTCCCAAAAACATTATGAAAAGTGAAAATAGCCGATCTACAAGATCAATGTCACGGAAATAATCAAAAACATTCAAAAGAATGTATTTTAAGAAAATGCTAAATAAGAAATTCCATAAAGAAAAGAAAATAGAGTGAAAATCTCCAAGAGTGAAGATCTACAAGCTCACAAGCACAAACGCATTTAATAAAGTAAAAAAAAAAAAGAAGCAATTCCATGAAGTAGGGAAAAAAATATTAGCAAACATTTATTTATTTTCTTCATTTGTTTAACATACAACTTACATTTAGTTGAAATTTAAACCAGTGATTCTCCGTCCAAGTAATTGTCAAAAACATTAATATTTAATATAAAAAAGTGATACCAAATAAATAAGTTAGTTCCAATGGATTGATTGGTCATTAAAACATGCTCTGAAAAGGCCCACCCATCTGTCCACTTAACACGGCTGCCATGTTAAGCGGTCAGATCCAGAATAAGGTTGAGAAGCACTGATTTACACATTTCAAAGATCTACAACATCAAAACATAACCTTATCGATTAACGCTCTGTACATGAGCAAAATGTTATTAAAGGTATAGTAGGCAACATTAAGCCTATATTTGAAAAATACCTCTATATATATATATTTTGCATTTTTTCCCCTCTATCAGCCACTATATAATGATGCTGGGGTGTTTTCCTGCATTGAAAAACACTCCTCTTTCTGAAATCCGTATTTTCCCTACTATTTAGGTTACACATCCGGGTATCCGGTGCGTAAATTCACGCACGCATGTGCGCATCCGTGCGCGTCCGTGTCCGTGTGAACATTTTACTTTCGGTTTTAAAATGCTCTCAAACTTCGTTTTTTAGGCACATAATTTACTTTTCAAAAAGCGTTTGGATAGAATTTAGTTGTTTAACTTCATATATGTGGTCAATTTGTCATGAAAGAGCCTATTTAAAAATAAAAATTCAGAGAACCGTCAGGGGCGGGCAGTTCCGCGAATTATATCCGAATAAAGTAACCTATATTCGGCATGGCCCGTTTAGAAGTCTGCTTACTCTATGGAAGTCCTCCGTGCGTCACCCCCTGGTGGTCGGGGAAACGAACTGCTGGATTTTTTTCCTTTGTTTATCTCTGAATCGCCTACAATCCCTTTAAGTTTCACAATTAAGATATTTTTTAAAGGAAAAAATATTTTATTCAACACTTTTTTAAAAGCTCTGTGGATTTTTTTTTTTTTTTTAAATAACCTGATAATGCTTTTAATAATCGGGTAAACAATAGATCATATTTTGTATAAAAAAACAGAAGCAAAAATATCCACAGAACTTATAAGTGTGAAATACAATCTTGACTCTTCCAACCAAAAACATTTAGAAATTTGTAATAATTTAATCATTTACAGACCATAATGGGTAGCCATGTTAACATCTTTATACAAAAGGAAAACCGGTAGAAGAAAAGACTCACTCCACAAAAACCTTAAGAAAAACATCTTAGACAGAGACTAAGAAAATATATTGGTGTTTTATTTTTTCATGCTCATAAAGAGCTCCAAGTGCTAAAAGTGAAAAGTAGAGCAGCAAACGTTCAAAGGACCATCGTCAGTGCCTCGCCTACTGACCGCCCTGAATAATGAAGCTTTACCCACAAATGACAACACATAAATCCACATCACATACTACACTACACTACACTACACTACGGTCATTATGTGATGTGGACTGACGTGATGAAGCTTTAACTGCAAATGATTAGATCTGATGATATAGCACTGACGATGGTCCTATGACCTAAATGTGTGTTGCTGCACTTTTCACTTTGAACACTTGGAGCACTTTATGAACATTGGAAAAATAAAAAAATAGATTCTTAGTCTCTGTCTAAGGAGTTTTCCTTAAAGTTTTTATGGAGTGAATCTTTATTTCTGCCAGTTTTAATTTGTTTTTGAGATCAGTCAGTAAATATTACTCTTTCCTTTTAGTATCCTAAATTTACAAGAATAAAATAAAACATTTAGAGAAGTAAAAAGTTTGTTTCAAAAGAAACCGATACATTTAAAAACAAAAATCAAAGAAATTCCATTTAAAATATTAAAATAAGAGTAATGAAAATAGCAGATCTACAAGCCAAGCTTGTAGATCTGCTATTCTCACTAGGTCCCAGGGAGAAATCACATTTCTCTTTTGGGTCTCGAGCTAAAACGTTGATAATCTTTACACTGAAATGTTTACATCCCAGTGTGTTTTTGCCATTGTTTGTTAATTTCAGATCCAGATTCATTAGTGAATATTTTTCCTGGGGTCAAATAGTAAAGTTAAAATGAATAAAAAGTACATATAAGAAGCAAGCAAAAATAGAACATGTGCCATTTCGTGAAAACAGATCTAAGCAATAAATTAGAAACCAAAAAAAAAGAGGTTGTGAAAATAGATTTACAAGCTCGTTGTGAGCTTGCAAATGTATTATTTTCACTAGTTTGGGTCCTGAGCTAAAAGGTTTGGTAACCTCTGCAGTGGCACAATGCCTGGTAGCAGTTAAATATAGAGCTTACACATTTTGAATGACATCAGTTATGATTGTAATGTTTAGAATGCAATCACAGTTATGATTGTAATGTTTAGAATGCAATCACAGTTATGACTAATGTTTAGAATGCAATCACAGTTATGACTAATGTTTAGAATACAATCACAGTTATGACTAATGTTTGAAAAGCAATCAGTTATGACTAATGTTTAGAATGCAATCACAGTTATGACTGTAATGTTTGAAATGCAATCAGTTATGACTGTAATGTTTAGAATGCAGTCACACAGTTATGACTTATGTTTATTTTATTTTCCAGAAGTAATACAGTGTACAGTGACTGAACTGCCTCTTACACAGCGTCACAGTGGCTGCTAGCTGATGCCTATGAGTTCAATTCAAAGTTTACAATTTAAATGGTGCATTTATCTATAGTAGCTTTAACCAAATCACTTTGTGATGTGCATTACATTCACCAACCTACTCACCAGGGGGAGAGATAGAGAGATGAGAGGGATAGAGAGATAGAGAGATACTCGTATAATTTACGTCATTTGTGGACGATTGACATAAATGATACGAGGCGCATATGACGCAATGGCAGCAGCATTCTTTGCTTCATGTTCTCTGCATCGTCTCAGTCCAGCATCAGTCCTTTACTTCATTCTTCTGCCAAATGACGAGCATTGTCCGCAAATAACGTGAAACGATGTCCACATCACATACTGGTCATATGGTCGTATGTATATATATATATATATATATATATATATATATATATATATATATATATATCATTTTTTATTATATTATTATTATGTGATGCGGATTGACGTGATGAAGCTTTACTCGCAAATGACGGCACAAATAACGAGTAACTAACGTGATGCACATGCCGACATCCGTCACACACCTTCACATCACATACTGGTCATATGTGATGTGGATTGGCGTGAGTAAGCTTTACCGCAAATGACGCAACGCAAAATCAATTGTGCCAATATTTGTCAGCAATACATGAACATGCAACACTATGAATGACATCAGTACACAACATACAACACTATGAATAACATCAGTACACAACATACAACACTATGAATAACATTAATACACAACATACAACACCAGCAACAGGAATAACCAAAGTGATTAAATGCATATGATATGAATGATAGCCCTACAGCTCTTCCTGTTCTGACCTAAACAACGGCGTGTACCTCGCCTAAAAGAAAAAAATGCCGACCGATGTGAATGACGAGCTATCCGCAAATGTCGTTAAATCACAAAATCACGTAAATCCACATCACATACGACCAGTAATGTGATGTGGCCTGACGTGATGATGCTTTACACGCAAATAACCTGAAACGGTACAACGCCAATCAAATGACGTGAAGCGACACGAGACACAACGCAAATGACGACATGCATCACATACGACGTGGACTAACGTGATGAAGCTTTACCCGCATATGTTGTGAAATGACACAACACATACATCACATCAACCCACATCACATACGGCCCTGTATGGTCATATGTGATGTGGGCTGACGTCATGCAGCCTTACCTTCACATGACGGACGTGACGTGAAATGATAAGACGAGACGCAAATCAAATGTGATGAAGGTTTACCCGCATATGTTGTGAAATGACAGCACATACATCACATCAATCCACACCACATATCTACACTACACTACACACACACTACGGTCATATGTGATGTGGGCTGACGTGTTGAAGACTTACCTGCACATGACGGATGTGACGTGAAATCCTGAGACACGGCGCAAATCAAATTACGCAACGCAAATGACGCGAAATGCTACGAGACATAAATCACACAAATGCTGGCCGTGACCCAATAATAAAAAAACACTGGTCCAGTCCTTTCTTACTTAATATTCTTCACAAATGACGGGCATTGAACGCAAACGACGCAAAACGTTGGCCCGTCACCCGTTAAGTGACGCAACGCAAGCGGCGCTACGCGAACGACGCTGATGCAAATTTTACGGTTAAAACAAAACATTTTTTACTTGATACTATGACAGGGCAAAAAAAGCTATATTTTGAACTTTATCAAAAATAGCTAAAGCACAAATAGGTTTAACTATGTGAGTTTGCTATGTGACCAAGAGCCACAATACTGTACCCTGTGACTATATTATACAACCTAGTATACGCATACTGTACCCTGTCACTATATTATACAACCTAGTATACGTATACTGTACCTATATTATACAACCTAGTATACGCATACTGTACCCTGTCACTATATTATACAGCTTAGCGTAGGCCTACATATACTGTACCCTGTCATTACATAAACAGCCTAGTATACGTATACTGTATGCTGTCAGTACTACAAATGGAACCAAATGGACCAGTGACGGGTCCATTTGGTTCCATTTGTACACGAAAACCACTAGTGAAGAACTAGTAGAATAGACGGGCAAGAAGAAATAAATAAGAAATAAGACTTTATAAAGAGTGTCATTCTGAGTAATCAAAGACACTAGAAAACAAAAAACGAATAACTTTATTAAAGTAAATAATAGAGAAGAGAAGAGAGTGGAAGTTAAAGTATGGAGGTCAGGTTGGTAGAAACCTTGTAAGTCCAAAACTGTTACTTTTTAAATGGACACAAACAAGACATAACCCAGTCATGTATACCAGCTTGCTATCTGTTTTCTCTGATTTGTCTCGCAGAATCTGGCAACACTGCTAGTGGCTCCCCATTGGCTTAGACCTGTTGCTTATTTCTCCTCATAGAGGCGAGAGGCGTGTCTAGTACCATAGCTTGGGAGTTCAGAGTATGGGAAAGTATCCCCATTGGCTTAAAGGGCAGCCAATGATTAGAAAGTGTTGACTAGACTCTTCTTAGACCAGCATGCTTTGCAAGCTGGTAAAAGAACCTGTGTTCCAATGGATCCAATGTAATTATCATGATCTTTGCGTTGTGAGCTTGTAGATCGGCTGTTTGTACTACTTTAGTGTGTGACACTGTAGTATGACCAAGTAAAGAAATGTATTGTTTAAATATGGAGATACAAGGTTTCTGCCCGACAACCAATGATAGACCGTGTCACTACTATCACTTACCTTCAACAGCAGCCACGACTCAAACAGCAAATAAAAATAAAACACTAATAAAGGAAGCAAATGACACAACGGACATCATTTGCTTTCTCTGTTAGTTTGCACAGACCTACAGCATAGACGGCTGTAAACACAGGGTTAATGGGGCTACATGTGGACCGACGTGACCAAAGCTTTAGCCGCAAATTACGTGAAACTATAAATAAATCACATACAGGGCACATGGTCCTATGTGATGTGGACCCACATGACGAAGCTTTATCCACAAATGACGCGACGCAAAACGATACGATAGACGACGCAAATGACAACATGCATGGTATGGTAGCATGTAGCATGTAGCCCCCTTAACAAGCAGCAGCTGCAATCAAAAGGTTCCTACCTTCCTGCCATCTTCACTGCACACAGCAAGCAGCAACAGCAGCTTAGAGTTCCTACCTTACGGACGTCTTCTTCTTGTCATCTTCATGTTCTGTAAAGACACAAAAACAGAAGAAAACAAAAACGTTGAGTTGAGCAGGTCTACAGGGTGACATTTTGGAAGCCATGATGGTCTATAGAGCCATATTGCTGGTCACTGACAGGGCTGTGTCACCATTATGGCATTTTACTGGATTAATTGTCACAAATAATTGCGATTAACGACTTAATTGTGGCATTGAACATAATTTAAAAAAAATACTGGCATTTAAGCTTCGTAAACAGGGCAGATATGACAAATAACTTCAGATTAATTGAATGGCATATTACCTGACTTGACTTTGTTTTTAGATTTTGGAAATCTACAAGCTCACAACGCGCTGTGATCGCGGCACGCTGTGAGCTTGTAGATCGGCCATTTCCTCCATTTTATGAACATGTTTGAAAATGCATTAAAAAAAAAATTCAACATGGAAACGAATTGCGATTACCTCAAACCAAATTTGATTGCAAATGTTGTAACCAGAAAAGTGGGCACTTCAATTGGCCATTTCTATTTCTCAAAGTAAGTAATTAAAGGGATATTTCACTTTCAAAAAAACTTTGGGTCATTTTATCATCTACTCGCGCTTTAGTGAGCCCCCCAGACCATTTTTAAGTTGCTTGATTCATTATTTAGATATTTGATATTCATTTTATCAGACACGCCCCCTTCCTATACAAACCCATTATAACTTCAAACTCCATTTTAACATGTTAGATTAATAAATAAAAAAAACGTCCTTGGTTCTGGTGACTCACCCTGCCCTCCTAATACGCGAGGGGGCCGGGTTTTTTCGATAACTTTTTTCATTTATTTTTAATATATTCTTTTGAAAATTTCAAAAATTTCAAAGATAAAATAAATGAAAAAATATATAAAAAAAACACGCCCCCCTCGCGTATTAGGAGGGCGGGGTGAGACACCAGAACCAAGGACGGGTGTTTTTGATGAATCCAACATGTTAAAATGGAGTTTGAAGTTATAATGGGTTTGTATAGGAAGGGGGCGGGTCTGATAAAATGAATATCAAATATCTAAATAATGAATCAAGCTGCTTAAAAACGGTCTGGGGGGCTCACAAAAGCATGAGTAGATGATAAAATGACCAAAAGTTTGACAATTGAGGCCTAATATTTCTACAATTGCTACAAAACCTCTCCTACAGCCACTGTGGGCATAAAACAATAAGTAGAAGGTACGTTTAGATCTGATAATGATGTACCGTACATGTTTACATCATGTATACTTTACATTACTTAAAGGGATAGTTCACCCAAAAACATACTTATTTTCTATCCATTAGTCACCCCATGGAGACTTGAATTATGGCAGCGGTTCCGGTAGGAGACACAAAGAGACACTTTGTGTCTCCTACCGGAACCGCTGCCGGTCATCAAATTATTGGTTTAGGAATGAGACAAAAACTAAAACATATCCATGAATTCACGTCTCCATGGGGTGACTAATCCATAGGAAAAATAAGTCATTTTGGGGGTGAACTATCCCTTTAACACCATTTTGCTAATTCTTCATTTGTTTTACATTTTGGGAGAAAAATAACCAATTTAACAAAGAGGTGCGTCTGTTCCTGTATCAAACACCATGTTCAAGTAAAGTCTACACAATGCTTATATCATTTCATCAAGTTTCAGAAACAACTAAAGACAGCGGCTCTCAAAAGTTTTCATATCAAGGACCCCCTAATGAATATTCATTTGGCCAAGGATTGGGCCTCTTCCTTACTTCCTTCACATGTGTTACCAATGATACTAATGAAGGCTCTGTTCTATTTAGTGTAGCACAGTGGTTCTAATGAAGGCTCTGTTCCATTTAGTGTAACACAGTGGTTCTCAAAGGACACCCATAACTCAGACAGTACAAATGGAACCAAATGGACCCGTAATTTGTTTCCATTTGTACACTTAAGAGTTAAACACCCGCAAGGGGTGTTTGGAACAGAGCCTTCATTAGAACCACTGTGCTACACTAAATGGAACAGAGCCTTCATTAGAACCACTGTGTTACACTAAATGGAACAGAGCCTTCATTAGAACCACTGTGTTACACTAAATGGAACAGAGCCTTCATTAGAACCACTGTGCTACACTAAATGGAACAGAGCCTTCATTAGAACCACTGTGTTACACTAAATGGAACAGAGCCTTCATTAGAACCACTGTGCTACACTAAATGGAACAGAGCCTTCATTAGAACCACTGTGTTACACTAAATGGAACAGAGCCTTCATTAGAACCACTGTGTTACACTAAATGGAACAGAGCCTTCATTAGCATCATTGGTAACACCTGTGAAGGGAAGTGAGGAAGAGGCCCAATTTATTTCTAATATGGCCGCCGATTCCAAAACTCAGTTTGTGCCTCCCTCCTACAATGGTGGTGTTACAGTGAAATTGGTGACCTTCAGAAAACATGTGACCATCTCGTAGACTTCACACAAACATCAATGTGACAGAGCAACTCTGTTCATAAACTAACAGCAGTGATTTACTTTGGATGTTTGACATAACGTGAAGTCCACAAGATGGACACATCTTTTGTCAGGTCACCAATTTCTCCATAACACTGGAGTAGGCAGAATGTTGAGGGTTGGAATTTGAAACAAACTCTAGGGTTTACTAGACCTGTCACAATGACATACATAATGCTCACAATGTTTTGCACAATCCTCATAATCGTTACCATGTTTAAAATGTTCATACATTTTCAAACATTTCTTCTTGTGGGAATAGCAGATCTACCAGCTCCAAAACGTGTCACGTTGGGCTTGTAGATCGTTCATTTCCACTAATTCCACTATTAATGTGTTTTTTTAAAGTATAAAAGTAATTAAATTATGTATATTATTTGTCATATCTGCCTTGTGCAACTTGTGTTTACAAAGCCCTAAAAGCGAAAAAAAATAATAATTGCATTCACATGTTCCAATGTTCAACGCCAAACACAATTAAATCATTAACCCTTTAAGACCGGGAACGCATCTGTGTCATTTTTAGATTTATTTAGGCTATTCAAAAACAGTTTTTTGAAAAAACGTATGTTGCTATAATCAGTGGTTCTTGAACTTTTTTCATGTCAAGGAAAGGACCCCCAAAAATATGTATTTGGCCGCGGACCCCCATCTCAAAACATTGTTCCAGAAGTAAAGATTTTAGTTAAAAATGTTAGTTAAAAAATATATAAAAAGATTTGAACAAACTTTCACGATTTTTCAAAACATAGCAGATCTACAAGCTCATAGCGCGGCACTATGAGGTTGTACATCTGCTATTTTTGAATAGCCAAATCTTAAAATGACAGATGCGTTCCTGGACTTAATAGGTTAATCGCAATCATTTGTGTGACAATTAATAGTCAACGTACATTTTATAACGGTGACACAGCCCTATAGTTTATAGTGTTCAGGTGTGATCCAGGTACGTACCGTGTGAGGTCTTCCACCGCGTGGTTGAAGATAGCTGGTATTAATAGAGCCGTGTGGTTGAAGATAGCTGGTATTAATAGAGCCGCGTAGGTTGTATGGCACCACGTCCCGAGCACCGTACGCCTTGTATCTCGGACGGAGAGCGTTCGTTGGCACCGTTATACGTTTCAGCTCTCAGGGCTCGTTGCTGCGTCGACTCCATGGAGGTTCCATCTTCAAGCCCCTTGTCCTGAGTTACAGACACTCTATTACCAGCTATCTCCTGATGACTCCATCCATCCAGGACCTTCACTGTAGAACTCATACAGAGAGTCAAACGCTGAGTCATAGCTAGAAGCCATGACTCAGCGTTTTTAACTCACTGTATGAAGTAGATTTAGTCCACTCTGCTGAAGGTCACCCTCATGATTAACCTGCAAGACACAGATATACACCAACATTACATTTAATATAGAATAATAATAATAATAATAGAAAATATAGTTTTTAAGTAGGCTATAGTACAGGGGTGATGTAACATGATGCAGAGGACCACTATATTTCCACACTCACTCCAGAGGAACACATTGTATATTGTTGTTGTCGGGCAGACACTTCTTATCTCCTTATTCTTTACTTTTTTCATAAATTAAATTTGTCATTCTAGTATGTCACACAAATGTAGCAAAAATATCAGATCTACAAGCTCAAAACACAACACGTTTTGAGCTTGTAGATCTGCTATTTTTGCTATTTTGGAATTGGAATCCTGATTTTATTTTTTTTATTTTTTAATTGGAATCCTGAAAAGTATTTTTTTAATTTAATTTCAAGTACATTTAGTTATACTTAAGTTAACTTTATGAACTTATATACAAATACATTGGACATAAAGTCATTAAGCTACTAATATAGACTGAAGTAATTAAAGCGGGTCATGATTGCATGTTTGGAATTAGAACAGCTGAAATCAATAATATATCACTATTAACCTGATATAATGAATAATATATCACTATTAACCTGATATAATGAATAATGTATCACTATTAACCTGATATAATGAATAATATATCACTATTAACCTGATATAATGAATAATGTATCACTATTAACCTGATATAATGAATAATGTATCACTATTAACCTGATATAATGAATAATGTATCACTATTAACCTGATATAATGAATAATGTATCACTATTAACCTGAATGAATAATGTATCACTATTAACCTGATATAATGAATAATGTATCACTATTAACCTGATATAATGAATAATATATCACTATTAACCTGATATAATGAATATTATATCACTATTAACCTGATATAATGAATAATATATCACTATTAACCTGATATAATGAATAATATATCACTATTAACCTGATATAATGAATAATATATCACTATTAACCTGATATAATGAATAATATATCACTATCAACCTGATATAATGAATAATATATCACTATTAACCTGATATAATGAATAATATATCACTATTAACCTGATATAATGAATAATATATCACTATTAACCTGATATAATGAATAATATATCACTATTAACCTGATATAATGAATAATATATCACTATTAACCTGATATAATGAATAATATATCACTATTAACCTGATATAATGAATAATATATCACCATTAACCTGATATAATGAATAATATATCACTATTAACCTGATATAATGAATAATATATCACTATTAACCTGATATAATGAATAATATATCACTATTAACCTGATATAATGACTAATATATCACTATTAACCTGATATAATGAATAATATATCACTATTAACCTGATATAATGAATAATATATCACTATTAACCTGATATAATGAATAATATATCACTATTAACCTGATATAATGAATAATATATCACTATTAACCTGATATAATGAATAATATATCACCATTAACCTGATATAATGAATAATATATCACTATTATATATTATATATTATAATTATAATTATAATATAATTATATATCACATAAAAGCATCAACAGTAGCAGATCTACAAGCTTGAAACGCACAAAGCAACACGTTTTGAGCTTGTAGATCTGATACTTTTTGCCATTTTTGAATCCTGAAAAGTAACAGTTTTGGACATTCTGAGGTTTCCTCCCGATAGAGACGATATTATAGTTTCATCTTAGCATTAGATCAAGACTCAGATATTTAGTTTAGATTAATTATTCTCCTGCCTGAGTGTTATTTATCTTATGTTACAATTTAGCTCAGTTTAATCTCCATCCTTAGGCTTTTACATTGTTTTGTTCTAGATATTTTATGAAAAGTATGAAATGTGAAAAGTGCTGTACAAATAAAATGTTATGATCTCATCTATGACATTCTTGAACACTCTCCAATAATAGTGTTTGGAGTTAGTTCCATGTTAAAGTCTCAAACATCTTGATAAATGTATATTACTCTATATATAAAGTGTTTATATCAAAGCCACTGATGTTATCCCACCATACAGACCCTTTATGTTCAGTAATATTAATATACAGATGTTATCTCACCATATGGACCCTTTATGTTCAGTAATATTCCACATTATTCAATGAATAAATGGTTCAATCTGGTCTGTCTGAACATCACTGTCATCACTATCATTCAATGGGTGTAAGTGGCGCTGTTGCAGCAGGTGAACACCGGTATTACACCCCATGTAATCCAGGAAATACAATGACGTTCATCCACAGACGGGATTAAAACACGTATTTATTAAATTATACTGAACATGAACTGAACACTAACACCCCGTATGTACGGATAACATCTGTGGCTTTAAGATAATCACTTTATATTTACAATGTATACATAAATGTAGACGCACGAGCCTTAAACACAGAACTACAAACTAATTGAGAAAGTGGCGCTGTTGCAGCAGGTGAACGCAGGTACTACACCCCATGTAAATGAGGAAATAGAACGGCGTTCAGACACACACGGGATCAAAACACATCTTTATTAAACTCTACGTAATATTATGGAACACAACAGACCCGTATGGACGGGTAACATCAGTGGCTTTGGGTTTAAACGTTGAACATGTGTTGGATTGGGTTCATTTATCGGGATTTATGAGCCGTTTAAAACTACCAACAAACATCAGACTCGATCACCATAAATAAAATCCCTGACCGTCTTGATCCAAGGCTTAAATAGATTATAAACGCACATTAATGTATATATGGCGGGATTAGATCTACAAACCCCCTCACAGTGAGTGTGGTTTAAGGTTTAAACTTTAGGTGACAATTTAGTTTAGTGATCATTTGGAACAAATGTTTGTTAGATGCTATAGCCTGGCCTTGAATCAAGACTATAATAGATGAATATAATCGATTTATACATTTGCATATTATATCTATGAAGTAAAAGTCAAGACTCGATAAAAATGACTAGTTTGATGCATTTTCTCCCTCGGTTATAAAACACAATATTTCACATATTTATCCATGTTGGTGTCATAATAACTCACAGTCCTACAACACCTCGAATGCTTAAATGATAATAGTGTTAAATATTAGTGGATAAAAACGTGTCATGTTGATATAAATCAAACATCAGTTTACCTTCTATAATATATATATATATATAAATAAATACCTTCTATAATATATGTATATATATATAAATACCTTCTACAGAGTGGCGTGGCGCGTGACAAACCAAACTATTCAAACCAAACGAGCTTTGTGCGCCTGCGTCCATTTTAAACCCGTATTCACATCCGGTCTAAAGCCCCGCCTACTGGATCCGGCGTGTTGAAGACGTTCACCAAACATGGACGCACCATTTCCGTTTCCGTTTTCTGACCGGATGTTCAACCTGCAGAGTGAATTGATCCCCAGACTGCTTTCAGTCATCAACACTAAACCATCTACACCTGTGTCACAAAGCTCCACATTTGATACTTTGGTTTTTCAAAAATATCAGATATTCAAGCTCACAGACACAGCACGTCACTTCGTGTCGTGCTTGTTTTTTTTAAAACGTTTTGAAAAATCTCGAAAATTTTTGGAAAAGTTTGAATAATGTTGAATTTCTTAACATAAATCTTCTCTTGTGGGGGTCCCTGGCACAACATATTTTCAGATGGGGGTCCGTGGGCAAATGCATACATTAATTTGAGGGTCCTTGACATGAAAAAGTTTGAGAACAACTGATTTATAGATCCATAATAATCTCCAGACACATGTAGTGTCTGCTGATGGCCACTAGAGACAGCAGTTTTCCTCTCTGTCCATTGTTACTAAGTGAGTAAAGAACATTTACTCAAGTACTTAAGTACAATTTTGAGGTATTTATGGAGTATTTCCAACAATTTCAGACTTGAAGGAAATCTGTAGGAGGAGGAAAAAAGCGTGTGTAAAAGGCTTTTGAAAATAGCAGATCTACAAGCTAACAAGGCATCGCCATGTGACGCGTTGTGAGCTTGTAGATCTGCTATTTTCAAATAGCCAAAGTTTATATAGGGCTGAAGTGGTTAATGTATGTTTTGGAATGATAATCTAAATCTACAAAGTAACTGTCCCGCCTGGACTACTGCAACTCCCTCCTTGCCAGGGACGCGGGAAGTGGGGTGCTGAGGGTGCTGCAGCACCCCTGGTGGTGGGGAAGAGAAAGAAAAAAATTTGAAAAAAAATTGATTTTTTTTTTTTTTTTTGTAAATTAAACAAATATATATCATTTTAAAAGTCTATATACACACTTATATATTAAAACAATGATGTATTTAACTTTGGGGAATCAAATATTTGTTTCGCGCTTCGCGCGCGTGCGGAGTCCCCCGCCAAACCCAGCCCCCCTTGGCATAAATGACTTCCAGCGTCCCTGCTCCTTGCTGGTGCTCCGGCATCTGCCATCAGACCTCTGGAGCTTGTTCAGAAAGCTGCGGCTCGTCTGGTGTTCAACCGCCCCATGTTCTCCCACACAACCATCCTTCTCCGTTCTCTACACTGGCTCCCCGTAGCGGCTCGCATCCAGTTCAAAACCCTGGTGCTAGCCTATAGGGCAGTGAAAGGAACAGCTCCTTCTTACCTCCGGGCTATGGTCGATGCCTACACCCCTGCCCGACCACTTCGGTCTGCCACCTCGGGGCGACTGATTGCCTCGTCACTCAAGGGTCCTTCTGGCCGATCCACACGGTCACGACTCTTTTCTGTTCTGGCCCCACAGTGGTGGAATGAACTTCCCACTGATGTTAGGACAGCAGAGTCACTGCCCATATTTCGCCGCAGGCTGAAAACCCACCTCTTCAGGAAACACTACCCTTCCTCTCTGCCTGACCTACTTGTTGTTAACTAGTTGTACGAACGCTTGTTTTCTATTGTTGTATTGTTTATTGGATCTTGTTTAGTCGATACACTTATTTGTTTTAGCTCATGCTCATTTGATTTAGCTATTTTGTCTCATCTGTTTAAGGAAATAGGTAGCTGATATATTGCACTTTTACCTTAGCGCTAGGTATACTCTTGGTTGCTTGTTTTTGCAGAAAATGCACTAAAGACTTCTGGTGATTAGTAGTTTTCGTTCCCTACCTATGTTGAATACACTTATTGTAAGTCGCTTTGGATAAAAGCGTCTGCTAAATGACTGTAATGTAATGTAATGTCATGTAACTGAAGTTTTCAAATAATTGTAGTGGAGTAAAAGTTCAATATTTGTATCTGAGATGTAGTGGAGTAGAAGTAAAAGTATAGAAAAATGGAAAGACTCAAGTAAAGTAAAGAATCCTCAAAATTGTACTTTAAAGTACTTGAGTACATGTACTTAGTTACTGTCCACCTCTGCCTAATAGGGAGACCCTAAGGTGCACATAATGGTGTCCATAATGGTGTACCAAAGGAACATCACTGAGCCCTGTCTGTATCAAGACCTTTTTTTAACCCTTTTCTCTGTTGTACAGACAGACAGCAGTTGTAAAGCAGTCACTGGTTGGCCCGATCATTTTCTGATTTCTCTAAATCAAAATGTGATTTCTCATACTCCTAATCAGGAGATAGTGACCTACCCAGAGGCAGAGCCACAACATGATTTACCATTCTGTGTCTATCGGTACAGCGTCACAACGTTCAGCACGGCAACTCGCTGGCTTTAGCTCACTCTGTGGTGCTTCACGTGGCTCCAGTTGGCTTGAGACTGTGCTCCTCCGTCATGGTCCAAGACTAAGTCATCTCCGTCGGTAGGTCAGTATGTCTTGATAACAGTATGTCGTCTACTTAGACCATTGGTTCTCAAAGTGGGGTCCGGGGACCCCCAGGGGTCCTTGAGGGAGTTCCAGGGGGTCCCCAGCTAAATGATAGATTAGGCACCAAATGGACCCTTATGGGTCTGTTACATTGACATAGATTTTACAATATAAACTGGGGTCCCAGAGATATAAATGCCATTAAATGGGGGTCCGCAGCCCTAATGCATGTCAAACTGGAGGTCCTTGAAATTAAAATGGTTGAGAATCACTGCTAAAGCCATAAAAATGTTCTCTTATAAGGGGTCCCTGGCTTATCTTTTCCAATGGGGGTCTGAGGGCTATTAAGTGTCAATTTGGGGGTCCTCGACATGAAAAAGTTTGAGAACCACTGACTTAGACCATTCAATGGTCTGATAAAACGTGATAATGACCCATTCAGTGCATTGATAGCATCCGAATAAGGCATATGTCACAGGGCCTGATATCCCTGTGACAGGGCCTGACAGGGATGTTTACCTTGTTTTCATAAACATAAATAATATATAAAACAAGACCAGGAGACCTTGTTCTGCCAGACCCAGAATAAGTACTTATTAGCTCTGATCTTACTTTATAAGATCAGAGCACTACGTCACGGCTAAGCCGGACTTCACATGACGTGTCAGCCTGTGTCTATGCCCATGTATGGACGAAAGGGGGACAGACTTGCCCATGTATGGACGAAACAGATACAAAGCCTCATGTAAGCCCGACCCCTTGGGTCTGGCAAACATAATATGTGTGATTGTGAAACAGACTGAGAGCTGAACACTTTATGGACATTATGTTTATAAATGATAAATATTCACACTTACTTCATAATAAACTGTTTATGTTCTATGTTTTCTTGTAGCATTATTGCTTTGGCACAGGAAAAGATGCTCCGTTTGAATAAACCGTGATTTGATAATTATGTGGTTGTCATAGTAACATGTAAACATACCGGTCCTGACAGACAAACAGCTGCGGGGAATTAAAGGGACATTTCACATACAATGAATGTAGTACGCATACTATAGTATGCATTCTACATAGTATGCATAATATGTAGAATGCATACTATGTAATATGCATTCTACATATCGTTGCTGTCGGGCAGAAACCAGCTTCAAACTCCATTTTGATGCTTTTGCATTTCTTTTCCATAAATCAGTGCTATTGAACACCCTTACGTCTGTGTGTTGGTAAAAATTGGATCCTCAAACTTTCTGCTAAACCAGCTAGGTCCACCAAAGGGGGGTGGAGTTAGCTGGTTTCTCCCCGACAGCAGAGATATGCATTGTACCAAACGCAAACATTTCAGAAAACATTGAAGCCTTTTGACACACTGTCTATACTTCATTCACACTCTGTCACATTGTAGCCTTTTGACACACTGTCTACACTTCATTTACACTGTGTCACATTGTAGCCTTTTGACACACTGCCTACACTTCATTTACACTGTCACACGACAGTCCATCTGTTTATTTTGGGGGCGAGTGACACCGCGGTACTACAGAAGTATAACGTAGGCCTATCAACGCTGGAGATGTGAGTCTGAATGTAGCATCGTCTTAGAGATGTGAGTCTGAATATAACATCGTCTTAGAGATGTGAGTCTGAATGTAACATCGTCTTAGAGATGTGAGTCCTGAACATTGTCTTAGAGATGCGAGTCCTGAATGTAGCATTGTCTTAAATGTAGCATCGTCTTAGAGATGCAAGTCTGAATGTAGCATCATCTTAGAGATGTGAGTCTGAATGTAGCATCGTCTTAGAGATGCGAGTCTGCTGGTCCTACTACTCCTTGGAAAGTCAGAGGTAAAAAAAAATGGCAGCTCCCAAAGCTGCTACTTTCTGAGAGCAGTAACTAGTAACTATACTAGTCAACTAAAAGTAACATTTCAATAAAATGCATTATAAACTACTTTCCGGCACAATTATATTGTTTTGGAATGTGAAACAGAGTTAAATGAACACAGGAGATTATAATGTACTAACTAACTAAGGACTCCAATTTAAACCAGCCATATGGCTTGCTTGGGTTTTTTATCGTCTGCACTTCTAAATAAAGTAAAGGTTTCAGACAATGACATGCAAATTAACTGGTCTAGCACCTTGGCCATCACTTGGCCAACTTAGGCCCTCACAATGGACTCAGGAGCCCAGGAGTTGTGATCCCCCAGCTGTAACATCGTCTTAGAGATGCGAGTCTGAATGTAGCATCGTCTTAGATGTAGCATCGTCTTAGAGATGTGTCTGAATGTAGCATCGTCTTAAAAGTAGCATCGTCTTAGAGATGCCCGATATTGGATATTATCGGCCCATATTAACATACAAATGTAATATCGGAAAATATTGGTTTTCTGTTGTGGAATGAACACATTATGACTAATTTGATTATAAAATGATTCATAATGTGTTAATTCCAGGACAGGAGATATATGTTCCCTGACATTAGTTTTGGTGATAAAAAGCATCCATCGTTATCGGTTGATATCGGAATCAGAGTTGGACAATATCGGAAAATCGGCAAAAAAGCCAATATGGGACGTTCCTACATGGTATGGAAATAAAAAGCAGTCCTCACTCAAAGCTAGCGTTTATTTACCATCATGAGAACACTTCTCTCTGTCAGGTACAAAACTTACATCCATGATTCAATGTTTTTGTTTTTGTAAATTAAAGTGTTGCGCAAAAGTAGTAAAAATAGCTGATCTACAAGCTCACGACACATCGCAAACGTGAGCTTGTAGATCTGTTATTTAACACGCTTTTTTAAGTCAAAGTGGGTAGTGTGTGTGTGTGGGGCTTTTATAAATATTGAACCAATGAAAAGTATTATCTTGTGACTAAATGATTTTCATAACAATAAGAGTTTTGGACGTGACAGAGATGTCAAACAGCAGGATTTTACCAGCTGAGATTGAAAAAGCATAAAGCCAAAAAAAACAAACAGAAAAGAAGATTCCTGGGGGATTGAGCCTTTAAATCCAGCATGTTAATAATGAGATGGTTTATATATAAATGACACAGTTCAATGATTTAACCCATAATTATAAAATAACCATTTTTACAACCAAACATGGAATGAACGTAAACAAACATCAAGATGGGTTTTGGTTGAAATGTCCCTTTAAGACGTCAACTTAACCGCTCTGTTTTAGTCCTTCTTCTGTTGGGGGGGGGCTCACATCATGTGACAGGAAGTCCGGTGGTCCAGTGGGAGGAGCTTCCGATTGTCTCCGATTGGTCGATGAAAAAGGCACTTAAACATTGATGAGATGAAAACAAAAGAGAGAGAGACGGCTCAGAGGAATACGGTGTCTCTCTCTCTCTAGACTAATCCTAAAACTGTCATTTCTGCCTCCTGTCCTCCAGCGTGTTACAGGGACATTGGTGACCTGCAGAAATATGTGACCATCCTGTGGACTTCACATTGATGTCAATGTGTGAAGGTTTGTTTAGTAACACTTTAATCTGGTTGGACGTGAACACATGAACCTGGTTTAACTGTTCCTGAACAAACCGTTTATAAACATTAACGGCTGACATTTTTCAAGATGGTCACATATTTCCGCAGGTCACCAGTTTCACTGTAACACACCAGAGGAGGAGGAGGCAGAAATGTGAGAGTTGTAACTTTTTCTCTTTAGGTACGTCGTCCACACATACGTTCCATCCACTCCCATTAGATGGGCTTTTCCCACACATAAGATACAAGTCCCATCCACTCCCATGTTATAGGAAAAACTGGAAATGCACCATATGATGATATAATGTATTATTTCATGTGTGGACGCACCATATGATGATATAATGTATTATTTCATGTGTGGATGCACCATATAATGATATAATGTATTATTTCATGTGTGGATGCACCATATGATGATATAATGTATTATTTCATGTGTGGATGCACCATATAATGATATAATGTATTATTTCATGTGTGGACGCACCATATAATGATATAATGGATGGAACTTCCGGCCACTTGTCACGTATGTGTGGACGTTCCTTCTCACTGTCGGCTGGAAATGAACCGACTGCTTCCTGTCTCAACAGGAAGTACAGGATGTTCCCGTACCTGGTACTTCCTGGTACGTCTGGTACTCAAGTCACTGGGTACAGCCACACATGTCCGTAAAGCGTCCGTCAAGTTGCCGTACGGACGCCGGAAGTCCCATCCACTCCCATGTTAAAAAAAAAAACGGAACGGTACTTCCGGTTTTAAACTTAACATGGGAGTGGATGGGACTTCCGCCGTCCGTACGGCAACTTGACGGACGCTTTACGGACATGTGTGGCTGTACCCACTGTCAGGCAGAAACCTTGTATCTCCACTTTGTGGCAGAAACCTTGTATCTCCACTTTAACTCGTTATGTTTTTGTTTTCTTCCGTTAATTAATGCCCTTTTACATCATACTAACTAGTGTCACACAGAAGCAGCAAAAATAACCGGTCTAGACCGGTTATTTTTGGGAAGAAAAAAAAAAGAGAAAAAAATCAAATTTAAGTGATTAGTTTGTGTTTGGGTTTTATAAATATGTATTATTTTGGCTATTAAAAAATAGAAGATCTGCAAGTTCATGGCGGAGCACCGAGTGCCGCGCTATGAACTTGTAGATCTGCTATTTTTTTTTTTTTATCGTGGAAAATGTGTGCAAATCTTTGAATATATATTTTTTAAAGCGAACATGTTTTAACTCTGTTACAACTTCTGGGGGTTCCTGGAACAAAGATTTGAGTTACAAATGTTCACTTTAAAAAATACATACATTCAAAGATTTGCAAAAATGTACACGATTTCCCCCCCCAAAAAAAACAGCAGATCTACAAGCTCATATGGCGGCACTTAGTGCCGCCATATGAGCTTGTAGATCTGCTGTTTTTGAATAGCCCAATAAATCTTAAAATCACACACAGATGTTCTGAAAAGTAACCGTTTTAGACACAAGGTTTCCACCTGACAGTTCCTGTACTTAGACATTTTTTTTTTATTTATTTAAAATGTTCATGTCCATTTATGGAAAGGAGGTTTAAGCTCCCATCGCCGGCCAGTCTGTGTCCTTCTATTGGCCGTCCTGCTTTGTCATTGGTCCGTTGGGCTTTGGCTTTGGCCGGGGGGGGAGGGGCGGGGCCAGCCAGAGCCTTATAAAAAGGTGGAAGGGGGAGGAGCCAGGGGCGGAGCTTCTCCACAGACAGCAGCACAGAAGGGGAGGGGCTTTGGTCCCACAAGGTTCACAAAGAACCTTATTTTATTACATCGACGCCACGTCGATCTGAATGTACAGCTGTCTCACACCCACCTACACACACACACACACACACACACACACACACACACACACACACACACACACACACACACACACACACACACACACACACACACACACACACACACACACACACACACACACACACACACACACACACACACACACACTATTAGAATACTTGTGAAGACATCATTTTAAGAGAGTGAATGAATGCCATTTTTAACCTTTACAACTAAAGCCGAAAAATAGCTGATCTACAAGCTCACAACGCGTTGTAGTGAGACGTGTTATGAGCTTGTAGATCCGATATTTTTCGGTGCACGATGCAACGTGTTAATCAGGCATAACTCTATCTCTAATCCTAAACCTAACTTCTAAATGTCTCATCATAAACCCAAGCTGAATCTTTTTTTAAATTGTAATTTAAACGTATCTCTAAACATATTTTTTTCAACCATGAAACACATCTCCCCCATTTTACAAGGATTCCCCTTTAAACTAGCGGAGATGAGGTTTGACTTAAGTTTCCCCTCATGCAAGAGAGACCAGGGTTCAAATCCAGGGTGTTACACTGACACGGTCAAGGTCAAGGTCTTTATTAATGTCCCAGAAGGGCAATTAGGTTTACAGCAAGAGTAGTGGTTTAAAACATACAGACAGTACAGGACAACAACAGACATGAAATACCATAGCATAAAACATAAGTCTGGGCGCATCTAGTGCAAGAGATCAAATAAAAGGCTACATTCAGAAATATAAAGTGCCGGCATAAAGTGCGTGTGCGTGTGTGTGCGTGTGCGTGTGCGTGTGCGTGTGTGTGCGCGTGTGTTGGGCTGGGTAGGGTCTAACTCTGAGGCGATGGCTGTCTCGGAGGACTTTATATCTGACTCCAGTATTTCTGTCAGAGCATCTATGACTGTGTGTGGAGCAGAACACCAACTCCCACTGACTAATGCCCGAGGTCGCCTCTTATGGGCACAACAGCAAAGGCAGCAGCAACACTGGACCGAGCTAAGACTGCATGTCTCCCTGCTGTCCATTCTGTCTGTCTCTCTGTCTACAAAAATGTTGCCTTAGACGAGTGCATTGTTGTCTTTACTCTGAAAGCGAGGTTGCAGGTTTTACCATCTAAACTTAACCTCTCCATCTGGTTTCCAGGCAACCATGCTCCTCACTGTATATATCATGGTCATGAACAAATAGCTGAAACCATGTCCCACATCTTAAATGGGTGCCATGTATACAGGGAACTCTACATAAGTAGGCATGACAGAATAGTGGATTTAATATCAAAAGATATCACTTCTATTTTCAGGTCCTCCATCATGCTGTAGAGACATAGGGAGGTGTTCATTCTGGAGGTCGGCTGTACTTTTGATTACAGCTTAGAGGAAGCCTTACTAACCAAAGTGCTAAAATACCATCAGCTAGAGCAGACCATCTCTCAGCTAGGCTACAGATGTAAACTTTTGGTTTTTATCTTTGGTAGTCTAGGACACAAGTTGGTTGTGAGCGGCCTTCAAATGGCCGGCCTCTCCAAAAGGAGGGCTAAACAATTAGCAAGGTACTGCTCAATATCAGCTATTATAGGAAGCCGCTCTATTTGGTGTCAATATTCTGCCTTACATGCACTTTGTAACTGGCTGTTTTCCCATTATCTGGCAGTGTTTATGTGCTTTGTACAAGGCATTCTAGTACTTCTGTTTATGTGGACATAAATATTTCAAATGTGTGTGTGTGTGTGTGTGTGTACCTGTGTACACAATGTGTGTGCGTGTGTACCTGTGTGATGATGGGGTGTGTGTGTGTGTGTGTGTGTGTGTGTGTGTGTGTGTGTGTGTGTGTGTGTGTGTGTATAGTGTGTACCTGTGTGAAGATGTTGTGTGTCTGGCTGAGGACCCATCGTGTATCGGCATCGGGAGCGACCAGCAGTTTGATGGTTCCGATGTAAACGTCTGTGCAGAGAGTCCAGAAATGAGGCTCCTGGATGTTATACACACCCTGGAGCTGTTGTACCTGCACACACACACACACACACACACACACACACACACACACACACAAAGTGTTACATTCAATTACACAGTAATCTCACGACCGGACACATTCTTTTTCCTCTACTACGACACCCCTGTGTGTAATGAGCTGATCTCTGCTGTGATTGTGAGCGGACTCCTTTTCACTGGCAGCAGTGGCACACTATTACACTATTACACTATTACTCTATTACACTATTACTCTATTACACTATTACACTATTACACTATTACACTATTACTCTGGCAGTTAAAGAGTTAAAACCCTCATGTCATGTGACACAACATAGTGTAATAAACTGTCACAGCACAACTAACCCTGTCGTCAAAAACCATGAAAAGATGGGTTTAGATTTGATGACATTTTTATTGACGCAAATGTATATGAATAAACATCTGTCCAATGTGTTCCTTTGTGTAGTCTGTGTGTGTGTGTGTGTGTGTGTGTGTGTGTGTGTGTGTGTGTGTGTGTGTGTGTGTGTGTGTGTGTGTGTGTGTGTGTGTGTGTGTGTGTGTGTGTGTGTGTGTGTTGGGAGGAGAGCAGACATAATGATTACAGATTTTTTTAATCAATAATGAATTAATTCATACAATTTCCAGTTAACCAAACAACTAAAATAAGATGATAAACATGGTGTAATACATATGAATATACATGTTCTTACCCTCTGGTAGCACTCAGGCAGGGTGTGGTCTAGAGAAGGAGGAGTTCTCTGCATCAGGATCCCGATCGACTCCCTCAACAATGGAATCACACTGAGGTCAAACACAAAGGTCAAAGATCACACAGAGGTCAAACACAAAGGTCATGAACATAGATATATAAACCTAGACACCTCATTGGTCTCTGGAGTTCATAGATATATAAACCTAGACACCTCATTGGCCGATGCAGTTCATAGATATATAAACCTAGACACCTCATTGGCCGATGCAGTTCATAGATATATAAACCTAGACACCTCATTGGCCGATGCAGTTCATAGATATATAAACCTAGACACCTCATTGGCCGATGCAGTTCATAGATATATAAACCTAGACACCTCATTGGCCGATGCAGTTCATAGATATATAAACCTAGACACCTCATTGGCCGATGCAGTTCATAGATATACAAGTAAGACGCGCGAACGCGGGAAGCGAACGCAAAAAATAAAAAATAAATATGAAAAAAATAAAAACAAGAAAAAGTAACAAAAAAAAATAAAAAAATAAAAAAAAATCTGCGTTAAAAGGAGCATCTTAGAAAAATACAAATTCACCAAAAAAAAACTTTGAATGTTTTTGAACAATTCAACAAAGTGTTTGAAGTGCCTGTTTCACCCACTTCCGGGGGGCGGAGCCAAAATCCGAGCTCGAAGTATTTGTTCGTAGACCCCCACTTAGAAAGTTTCGGAGCGATTCGGGCACTTTTCATTTAACATGGGGTTTCAATGGGGAGTTTTTAGGAGACTTCTCCGGGGCGTGGCTTCCGGGGGAAGGGGCGGGCTTAAACGCAACCTTGACAGGTGTGTTCAGTTTTCAAAGACCTTTCATTTGATGTATGGTACGTCTAAATTGGACATTTACTTATCTCAGAGGAGCTGCACACAGGCAGTGCACACAGAGACACAGAGACACAGAGAGAGACACAACCCGAGCACGGTTTCATAGTAAGCTCCACTTGCGCGGAGGCACGCCTTCGGCGCGCCTCCTTACGCTGCGTTCGCAATAAACCTAGACACCTCATTGGCCGATGCAGTTCATAGATATATAAACCTAGACACCTCATTGGCCGATGCAGTTCATAGATATATAAACCTAGACACCTCATTGGCCGATGCAGTTCATAGATATATAAACCTAGACACCTCATTGGCCGATGCAGTTCATAGATATATAAACCTAGACACCTCATTGGCCGATGCAGTTCATTGGAGCGACCTGTGTTTTTCGGGACTTGGAAGAATCTAGTCGTATGAAAATATCCCTTCATATCTTTATACAACTTGCCTTCTCCAAAATGACGGCCGAGATACAGACGCCTCAGAGCCAGAGGAAGCTCTACCTTTATATGTCTCTGGTCTATGTTGACTCTCAACTCTACCTTTATATGTCTCTGGTCTATGTTGAGGATACTTTCACATCATGACACTGATGGACTGATGGAGGCTGTCTGTTCTATGTTGTGTCTGTTCTATGTTGTGTCTGCTCTATGTTGTGTCTGTCTGTTCTATGTTGTGTCTGTTCTATGTTGTGTCTGTTCCTGTCTGTTCTATGTTGTGTCTGTTCCATGTTGTGTCTGTTCTATGTTGTGTCTGGTCTATGTTGTGTCTGGTCTATGTTGTGTCTGGTCTATGTTGTGTCTGGTCTATGTTGTGTCTGGTCTATGTTGTGTCTGTTCTATGTTGTGTCTGTTCTATGTTGTGTCTGTCTGCTCTATGTTGTGTCTGTCTGCTCTATGTTGTGTGTCTGCTCTATGTTGTGTCTGTTCCATGTTGTGTCTGTTCCATGTTGTGTCTGTTCTATGTTGTCTGGTCAATGTTGTGTCTGGTCTATGTTGTGTCTGTTCTATGTTGTGTCTGTTCTATGTTGTGTCTGTTCTATGTTCTATGTTCTATGTTGTGTCTGTTCTATGTTGTGTCTGTTCTATGTTGTGTCTATGTTGTGTCTGGTCTATGTTGTGTCTGGTCTATGTTGTGTCTGTTCTATGTTGTGTCTGGTCTATGTTGTGTCTGTTCCATGTTGTGTCTGTTCCATGTTGTGTCTGGTCCATGTTGTGTCTGGTCTATGTTGTGTCTGGTCTATGTTGTGTCTGGTCTATGTTGTGTCTGGTCTATGTTGTGTCTGTTCTATGTTGTGTCTGTTCTATGTTGTGTCTGTTCTATGTTGTGTCTGCTCTATGTTGTGTCTGTTCCATGTTGTGTCTGTTCCATGTTGTGTCTGGTCAATGTTGTGTCTGGTCTATGTTGTGTCTGGTCTATGTTGTGTCTGTTCTATGTTGTGTCTGTTCTATGTTGTGTCTGTTCTATGTTCTATGTTCTATGTTGTGTCTGTTCTATGTTGTGTCTGTTCTATGTTGTGTCTATGTTGTGTCTGGTCTATGTTGTGTCTGTTCTATGTTGTGTCTGTTCTATGTTGTGTCTGGTCTATGTTGTGTCTGTTCCATGTTGTGTCTGTTCCATGTTGTGTCTGTTCCATGTTGTGTCTGGTCTATGTTGTGTCTGGTCTATGTTGTGTCTGGTCTATGTTGTGTCTGGTCTATGTTGTGTCTGTTCTATGTTGTGTCTGTTCTATGTTGTGTCTGTTCTATGTTGTGTCTGTTCTATGTTGTGTCTGTTGGCTGTTTTTAAAAGTATCTATTAAAGGGCTATTTCACTTTAAAGTCTACTCTGGCTTTTGTGTTTCACTCCAGACAGTTTATTAAGTTCAATGAATTAATAATAATGAATTGCATTGTTATAGCGCTTTTCCAAGTGCTCAAAGCGCTTTACAGCGCTATGGTTCATTCATTCATACATTAGGAGCTATGGTTCATTCATTCATACATTAGTCGCCCCCAGCGTCCTCACTTTTTCCCACATTCACACCACTGGTGGCAAAGCTAGAGCTGACCGACTTATTGGAGGCAATGTAGGGTTCAGTGTCTTGCCCAAGGACACTTCTACACTAACTCAGGGGGAGCCCGGTATCGAACTGGGAACCTCACGGTTACCATCCAGCCGCTCTACCCCTGAGACCTACCTACCACCAGAATTAGTTCAGTCACTAGAAGCAGAGACGTGTGTTTTAATGAGTCTAACATTCATTAGAAGTCACACACCTGTGACTGACACACACCTGTGACTGACACACACCTGTGACTGACACACACCTGTGACTGACACACACCTGTGACTGACACACACCTGTGACTGACACACACCTGTGACTGACACACACCTGTGACTGACACACACCTGTGACTGACACACACCTGCCTGCAAATGGTACCAGGGCTGACATCAAATAATGTGTAATCTGCATAACGGAACACCAGCTTCACTTGCCCTATAGAGCGTGCCAAAAATCCTGAAGGGGGCGTCAACAAGTGTCTTTTGGTAGCTGCGGACATCTTTGAGGGGTAAAAACCAGGGTGACTTAACATTGCCCAATGCCACGCCCAATGCCTCGCCCCCGCAGGCTGATTTGCCCCTTCTGCTGGTGACGACACGTTGGCACGCTTAATTGCACGGGCCTTATCCTGAAGGGACAAACGTGTCATCTTTCCATGAGGTCAGTGTTACTGCTTGGAGCATCAACACAAACTCAACAAAGTTGCAGAACCCATGTTCAGGTGTAGAACCTGTGACTGACACACACCTCTCAGCAGGTGTGTGTCAGTCAGGTCGCTCAAAACAAGAGCGATTACCAACAGAAGCATGTTGGGGGATTTTGGCAAATTCTTTGGAGGCGCTACCCACACGTTTAGCTGTGTTGCTCATTCCACTAATACCCAATCCTTACAAGCTGTACCTCGTTGTAAAGGTGACTAATCAATGATAAAAATGATATAAAACATAATACCACTGGGTATTATTAAAGGAGAGATATAATTGACCGTTAAGTTTCCGAACTTTTTTTCAGTTTATATATTCAAAGATTTGCACAAATGTTCACGATTGTTTTTTTTTTAAATTGCAGATCTACAATATCTGCTATTTTTTAATAGAAATCTAAAGTGACACAGATGCGTTCCCGGGGTTGTATGGGTTAACCTTAAGATGAGACCCAGCAGTTAGAAGACTGTGTTTCCATTAGAGAACATGAAGTATGCTATGAGCTCAGAGCTCACAGAATGTTCAACGCTTTGGTTGAAGGAATTCTGTTCAGACCCAGAGTTACTGTGGTTCACCACACACACACACAAACACACACACACACACACACACACACACACAGTAGAATGTATAAATGTGAACGTTAAGCCAGGTTATCATGGCTCTAGTGCAGCCGTTCTCAAACTATGGGTCTCGGCCCAATGTGGGGTCGTGGGAAGGTTGCCGTTGGGGTCGCCAGTGGTGTAAAGTAACTAAGAACATTTACTCAAGTACTGTACTTAAGTACTGTACTTAAGTCCAATTTTGAGGTACTTTTACTTTACTGGAGTATTTCCAATTTTGAATACTTTTACTTGAATACTTACTTAGTAGATTTAGATTATAATTACAAAACATACATTAACCACTTCAGTCCTATATACATTCCGGCCACTAGAAAATAGCAGATCTACAAGCTCTACAAGCTCACAATGCGTCGCATCGCGATACTGATAGCTTGTAGATCTGCTATCAGTATTGATACTTTAAGTAAAAAATGTGAGTACTTTTTCCACCACTGGGGGTCGCGTGATTCGTTATGTTCATATATCTGACGCTCATTGTTGGTCGACAGTCCCTTCTTTAGGGCTTGTTTTCCTAGTTGCTTTTCTCTCACACAAACATGGCAACACTGTGTAGAAGCAGAGTGACCATGATGTGGCAACGCGCTAGATGAGGTCAAAGGTCACGGTAAACATCACAGAGTCATCAACCAGCTAAGAGCCAAGGCCATTGGAGGACAGGCCTGTCATTAACGTGAAAGCCCCGCCCACCACAAAGCCAACACACACACACACACACACACCAAACCACTTTGAAACATCTGGCTCACACACACACACACACACACACAATCTTATCCTGAGTGACTTACAAGTGTGCGGTCAGAATAAGCATTAACACATCCGTGTCATTTTTAGATTTATTTGGCTATTCAAAAATAGCAGATCTACAAGCTCATAGTGTGACACTGAGAGCCGCACTATGAGCTTGTAGATCTGCTATTTGTTTTGAAAATCGTGAAAATATTTAGCACATCTTTGAATATATATTTTTTTTAAGTGAACATTTTTAACTCAAATCTTTGCTTCTGGGGGATTCTACAAATGTCTTCTAAATCCTAACAGTTTTTTTAAACGTATGTTGCTATAATACCAGTGGTTCTCAAACTTTATCATGTCAAGGACCCCCAACATCATATGTATTTGGCCACGGACCAGAGTCCTGCACAAGTCCAATTTTGAGAACCCTCGCCCGCCCCGCCCGTCAAATAATGGAGCCGTTATCCGCCCGTTTACCCGTGATTACATGCAGAGTCAAATGTAAACAGCCTACAGACAGTCACTCATTGTAAAAGTGTGTTGAAACGTGTTGAAAAAGATAGCAGCCTTCAACAATAGAGCTACATTCAGTGGTCAGATTCGTTCAGAAATCAAGTGAAGACGGAGTAGCGAGCTTAAGCCACGCGCGCGAACGCGCACATACGCAGTAGGCCTACGCATGTGTCGTTGTTTACGTTGTCAGATGGTTTTAATTTGAAGGTTTAACAGGATGTTCAATGTGTTTTAGTGAGTTAAGATAAGTGACCAGTGTGCTCCATGCCGTGGTGCTGTGTTAAGTTACACAAGTCACGTTGTTTGGGCGGAAACAGTGCTCTCTGATTTTTACAATAAAATGTTACCCACCCCCCACGTTTAGTTCAGAACCGCCCGTCCCTGTGATCTTATAAAAGTATATTTTTCACCCGTCAAACGCGGGTACCCGTCTGGTACCCGTCGGGTATCCGCGGGTACCCGCCCGTTACAGGACTCTGCCACGGACCCCCATCTCAAAATATGTTGTTCCAGAGACCATTTTGTTTGTAGAGTAAAGGGTACAGGGTGGTGTAGAGGGTGTAGAGTACAGGGTGGTGTAGAGGGTGTAGAGTACAGGGTGGTGTAGAGGGTGTAGAGTACAGGGTGGTGTCAGGGAGGGTACAGGGTGGTCTTCAGTCCCACCCTGTGGCCTCTCCAGCTGCTCTGCTCCCAGTAGAACCACTAAACATGGTGCTGTGGTTTCACTGGGAGGAGCACAACCCCACCCTGACCCCACCTCCACACTGTGTGTGTGTGTGTGTGTGTGTGTGTGTGTGTGTGTGTGTGTGTGTGTGTGTGTGTGTGTGTGTGTGTGTACCTGACTCCTATGAGCAGAGAGATGAGCATGGAGCAGACAGGGTCAGCGATCATCAGGTCATATCTCTGCATCAGGAGAGCAGAGATGATTACTCCTATAGAGCCCAGTGTGTCAGCCACTATGTGCAGGAACACACCTGGAACACATTACATTACACATTACATTACATTATATATTACATTACATTATATATTACATTACATTACATTACAGTCATTTAGCAGACGCTTTTATCCAAAGTGACTTACAGTAAGTGCATTCAACATAGGTAGGGAACAAAACTACTAATCACCAGAAGTTTTAAAGGGATACTTCACTTTTGGGTCAGGGAAACATTTAAAAAATATATTAAAAATAAATGAAAAAAGTAATGGAAAATTCATGGCCCCCTCACGCATTAGAGTGTGTGAGGGGGCCTTTATTTTGCCATAACTTCTTTCATTTTTTTTTAATATATTTTTTTAATGTTTATTTTATGTGAAAGTGAAGTATCCCTTTAAGTGCATTTTCTTCTAAAACAAGCAACTAAGAGTATACCTAGCACTAAGGTAAAAGTGCAATATATCAGCTACCTACTGTCTTAAACAGATGAGACAAAATAGCAAAATCAAATGAGCAGGAGATAAAACAAATAAGTGTATCGACTAAACAAGATCCAATAAAACAAGAGTTCGTACAACTAGTTAACAACAAGTAGGCCAGGCTAAGAGGAAGGATAGTGTTTCCTGAAGAGGTGTGTTTTCAGTGACTCTGCTGTCCTGACATCAGTGGGGAGTTCATTCCACCACTGAGGGGCCACAACATTTTGTACCAATTACCTTAATATCAATATTGTTGGGATGACTATTGGAACTTAAAATGTTTACACAATGATAACCACACACACACACACACACACACACACAGTATGTCTCTGTAGTTGACAGTGTATGACTGCCGCCTACTGGCCACAACACCACCCTGCATGCAGGCAGTAGGAATCCTCTATCATGAAACAGAGCAGTACTACAGACAGACAGACAGGTATATTCAGACACAGACAGACAGACGTATTCAGACAGACAGACAGACAGGTATATTTACCTTGTAGGATTTGTTTACTGGCGCCTTTCCCTGGTGTGTGTTCATCTGAAACAACACATTATACACACTTTTATAAATAACACCATATAAAAACAACACATTAAACACTTTTATGTATAACACATCATTTATGTTTTGGGGGGTAAAATAAACCAAATAAACTCCTAAAGTAAGTTTTTGAACTTTATTTCTAGATGCGCTCCAATCGATCGGCGACTGATTGCAATCGGCCGATAACCTCTATGTGCTTTGATCAGAGTTATCAGAAACAGATCGGCGCGGGCCGATCAGATGATGTTTCAACATAGATCATGTTATAGAGTCCATGGCTGTCTCTCTACATGTGGGTGAAAAACTCGCTCTGGAGGTTTTACAAAGTGTTGAAGAGGGACATCAAATATGCCGTTTACAATGTGTGTGTGAAGGGGTACCTCGTGAGGAGGATCACTTCCAAAGCATTTCAACACCACGACAACACCAAGACATTTGAAAGATCACATCAAGGAGTATGATGAGTATAAAACATTAGCGAGCGCTAAGGCAGGGAAAGAGAAAGAAGAGCGTGCAGCAACCCAAACGCCACTCACTCAGCTGACCGTAACAGAGACTTTGAAACGACAGCATCCTATTCCCTACAGCTAGAAACTAAAAGAATGAAATACAAAAGTAATGGAATTCATACAGTATGACTCCATCATCAGCCGCTGTCTGTTGTGGAAGACGTCGGGTTCAAGCGCCTCGTTTCCAGCTTGGATCCACCATACACACTTCCAGGTCGTAAACCTTTCACTGATGTTTGCCTGCCTGTTATACATGACCATATACGGGCATATCAAAAGCCTTATGGAGGACGACAAGACGGCGTCAATCGGCTTCACGAGTGACATTTAGAGTTCCAGTGAGTCTCCTTTGTCCATGACACTGTTGATTTCCTCAACTAAAACTATGACGAAAAATATTGGTCGACTGCCTTTATTCACTGACCAAAACTATATAAAAACTATATAAAAACTAAATATAAACTAAGCTATGATGACTAAAACTAAGACTAAATATATTGACATTTTCGTCAACAAATAAAAACTAGACTAAATGTCAGTGAGGATCTAGTGGAGAAGAGATCCACTAAAAGACAAGTCATTTTATGTTTGGTTCCGCTCTGAAAATAGCAGATCTACAAGCTCACAACACGTTGCACTGCGACGCGTTGTGAGCTTGTAGATCGGCTGTTTTCGCATGCACCAAGTGTAAAATCTGCCACTACGACGCCATCAAGGCACGGCCAACACACATTATAGTCGACTAAATCAACTGTAGATTTAGTCGACTAAAATCTTAAATTTAGTCGACTAAAACTAGACAAAAACAAAAACATTTCAGAATGACTAAAACTATATAACTAAGTTTATAACTAAATATGACTAAAACTAAATGGAATTTTATTCAAAAGACTGACTAAAATTAAATCAAACTTGCTGAGCCTAACTGGACAGTTTATTGATGAACAGTTGGAGATGAACTTGTGTTTCACTCTGGGTCACACACAGGAAACTATGGCTGAGGCTTTCAGAGCCGTGTTCTCAGCATGGGGATCCCAAAGAGAAAAGTGCACGTTATTCTACAGGATAATGCTAGGAGTATGGAGAAGGCTATGAGGGATGCAGAAGTCTCTCGGGCATGGCGCACACACACTCCAGCTGGCTGTGAACGAGGGCGTTTTGGCACAGCGTGCCATCACTGATATCATCACAATTGGGCGACGCATCGTCGGTCATTTTAAACGTTCTCACCTTGCCTAGTACTCCAGATATTCAGAAAGAAATTAACGGCCCCAACCAGTGGTGTAAAGTAACTAAGTATATTTACTCATGTACTGTACTTAAGTAAAGGTTTTAGCTATCTTTACTTTAGTGGAGTATTACCAATTCTCAATATTTTTTACTCAGAGGCAAATATTGTACTTTTACAATTATTTGAAAACTTTAGTTACTAGTTACTTTGCAGATAAAAATTATGATATTATAAAACATACATTAACCACTTTAGTCCTATTTTATACATAGGCTATTTGAAAATAGCAGATCTACAAGCTCACAACGCGTCGCATCGCGACGCGTTGTGAGCTTGTAGATCTGCTATTTTCAAACATTTTAGTACTTTTGGTGTGGAGTGTGTGAGTGTGTGTGTAGAGAGTGAGAAGAGAGACATTTATTATAGTTTTGGCCTAAATGATTGATAAAAGAGGCTATGCTTAAAGATAACATTGAACAATAGTGTTGTGTTGTGCTATCCTGTAGTGTAGGATCGGATGGTTTGCATTTCCCTCAAATCCACCGGAATTTGATTTACAAATAAGTAGTTAATATAAACTATAGAATAAAAACACACGTGGACTATGCTGTGAGGCCAGGCAAGCCCATGACTAATCAAACGTTAAGCAAGACCTACGAAATCCATCATGATGAATGAATGAATGTTTCATTTTGTTTTGTTCTGACAGGTATAAAGACACATTTTTCCACGCCGCCCTCAAGCCACAGATCCGTGGGCTGCTTTCTGACGTCCTCCTGGACACTGCAGAGGAGCAACAGAGTTTAGCAGCGAGCGGCTCAGACGCCGAGTCCCCACAGAAGGTACCGCCAACTGGCTGACATGCTATGTACCGTATGATGGACTGTTGGCTGAAGACGGGCAACATGAAGCTGCTGACAACACAACATCATCTGAGATAACTCTGTATCTATCAGAGACAGTTATCCCAGGAAAACAACAGCCACTTGCTTTTTAGAAGGACAATAAAGGCCTCTTCCCTGCTCTCTCACAAGCAGCACCATCCTATCTCTGTGCATCTTCACAAGTGTAGATAGTCTTAGCGTAGCGTCTTCTCAGTACAGCAGGACTTATTGTAGATGAGAAGAGGAACAGGTTAACTACCAGAGATGCTTCTATTTACCAAGTAAACCTGCCATTCATGCTGCTTTATCAGAAGTAAGCTTTGTGAACTCTAACCCCTCCTCTTCCTATCCTTCTAAAAGTCACAAGAAATGCCTCAAGAGGCATTAGCGAGGCCTACAGATAGATGCAATGTTTTTCTCTTTTCCTTTGTATTTACTGGGCACTTTATTGCCCATGGCTTTCTCTCTCTACTCTCTAAAGGCAACATAAACTACCTCAGCTGAAATAAAGTTATAGATAGATAGGCCTACAGACAGAGATAAACTACCTCAGCTGAAACAGTTAGATAGATTGGCCTACTTCAGCTGAAATAAATGAGGCCTACAGACTACAGATATTACATTGTGTTTGTTTATTGCTGTGAACTTGTTTGCCCACTTATTATTGTGTCACTATGTTATCTCCTACATGCAGAGACAAACTGACTTGAAACTGTATTTTATATTTTTGCTATAGCCTGTTTATGTTGCAGTTTGAGTTTATTTTTTGACATAAGAGTTAGTTATTCTCATTTTTATTTTATGACGTATTTATTTTTCCACCAAAAAGCTTGCGTACAGTAAGCAGTTCTCTAAGAAAGAGCCTCTAGAGAGTGAAATGTTTATTGTTGGTGAACATGTTGCGTGTTGTGCAGAATGTGCACATAATCTATTTTTTATAGAGATAAGATTTAATAAATTTTTCCACGGGAAAGCTACAGTTTACAGTCTGTAAGCTCCAAGTTGTGTCTCTAAGAGAGTCTGTAGAGAGAAATGTTTACGGCTGTCTGTTGGTACACATAATTATATGTTTTATTTCATGAGGTTTATATTTTTCCACAGGAAAGCTACAGTTTACTGTAAAGCTCCAAGTTGTGTCTCTAAGAGTCTCTAGAGTGTGAAATATTGCTGCCTCAGCCTGCTCCTACTCACCGTGACACGGTGGCTCATCATGAGCGTGCCCGTGACCTCCGTGAGCGTGCCCGTGACCTTCGTGGGCGTGCCCGTGTCCTTCGTGGGCTTGGCCGTGACCTTCGTGGGCGTGGCCGTGACCTCCGTGGGCGTGGCCGTGATGACTGTCCCCGTGTTTGGAGGCGTGGTCGTGGGTCGCACTGCCGTTAAATAGAGAATGACTGTGACCATGACCTGAGAGACAGACAGGATGAGAGACAGACAGGATGAGAGAGAGACAGGATGAGAGAGAGACAGGATGAGAGAGAGACAGGATGAGAGACAGACAGAGAGAGAGACAGACAGGATGAGAGACAGACAGGAGAGAGACAGACAGGATGAGAGAGAGACAGGATGAGAGACAGACAGGATGAGAGACAGACAGGAGAGAGAGAGACAGGATGAGAGACAGACAGGATGAGAGACAGACAGGATGAGAGAGAGACAGAGAGAGAGACAGACAGGATGAGAGACAGACAGGAGAGAGAGAGACAGGATGAGAGACAGACAGGATGAGAGACAGACAGGATGAGAGAGAGACAGGATGAGAGATGAGAGACAGACAGGATGAGAGATGAGAGACAGACAGGATGAGAGATGAGAGACAGACAGGATGAGAGACAGACAGGATGAGAGACAGACAGGATGAGAGACAGACAGGATGAGAGACAGACAGAGAGAGAGACAGACAGGATGAGAGACAGACAGGAGAGAGAGAGACAGGATGAGAGACAGACAGGATGAGAGACAGACAGGATGAGAGAGAGACAGGATGAGAGATGAGAGACAGACAGGATGAGAGATGAGAGACAGACAGGATGAGAGATGAGAGACAGACAGGATGAGAGACAGACAGGATGAGAGACAGACAGGATGAGAGACAGACAGGATGAGAGACAGACAGGATGAGAGACAGACAGGATGAGAGAGAGACAGGATGAGAGACAGACAGGATGAGAGAGAGACAGGATGAGAGAGAGACAGGATGAGAGACAGACAGGATGAGAGAGAGACAGGATGAGAGAGAGACAGGATGAGAGACAGACAGGATGAGAGACAGACAGAGAGAGAGACAGACAGGATGAGAGACAGACAGGATGAGAGAGACAGGATGAGAGACAGACAGAGAGAGACAGACAGGATGAGAGAGAGACAGGATGAGAGACAGACAGAGAGAGACAGACAGGATGAGAGACAGACAGGATGAGAGACAGACAGAGAGAGAGACAGACAGGATGAGAGACAGACAGAGAGAGACAGACAGAGAGAGAGACAGACAGGATGAGAGACAGACAGGATGAGAGAGAGACAGAGAGAGAGACAGAGAGAGAGACAGACAGGAGAGAGACAGACAGACAGGATGAGAGAGAGACAGAGAGAGAGACAGACAGACAGACAGACAGGAGAGAGACAGACAGACAGGATGAGAGAGAGACAGAGAGAGAGACAGACAGACAGACAGGAGTGAGACAGGATGAGAGACAGACAGTCAAGGATCTTGCACACCGGGTCAGTATTTTGTGTCCATGTGTTGTCCTATATCTCTTGAGCCGTACGTAGGTCATACAATCAACATGTTTTATTCTCTGGATTCCTTGGATCAGGAGCAACTTATAGACCTGTTTGTGCAAATATAATATTACTGTAGACTTTATGCCATAGTGTGTTTTCTTCAAAACACACTTTTTGCTACTACTGTTAGTACTACTACAGCAGTGTCTCAGGGGCAGAGCGGCCCAATTCATTATTATTATTATTCCTCCTACAGATTTAGTCCAAAACTCACATAAAGTATGATCTTGATCACATGACATGCTGGCTCTGGGTAGGCAACCCGGCCTGGTGGAGACCTGTGCTCTGAGGAGCTCTGAGGAGCACACCTTTCTGCTTTAGCATGCGTTTGGTTTTTATTTTATTTCACTTTGATCAACGAGCTGTGGGATGATCCCATAGTTTGAAGGGTTATTTCAGTGCTATGGTGGAGCTACAGTAAAATGAACAACACACACACACACACACACACACACACACACACACACACACACACACACACACACACACAGTACCTGAGTCTCCATGTGAGTGTCCATGTCCTCCATGTTGAAAGACAAATATTCCCACCAGGTTGACCAACAGACCAGCTATGCTGACCGGCAGCAAGCGCTCATGATGCACATCTGGAGGCTCCAGGGCCCTCTGGTGGCAAACATAGAAAGTACATGTTGATAAAAACCATAGATACATCACATGTCCTCTCCTCTGTAAATACAGCTATCTGTATTTAATGACATGTATTAATGTGTTAATATTCTGCTCTGTTGATGAACTGAATACCATGGAATGTTATCCTTTTAGCCTGAATGTTTTACTGCAATAATAATAATAATAATAATAATAATACTACATTACCTCCACTCCCTCTGAGAAGATGAAGAAGGCTGTGAAGATGAGGAACAATCCATTTACAAAGCCTGCCAGGACCTCTGCACGCACATACCTACACACACACACACACACATATTATACATCTGTTAGGACCTCTGCACGCACATACCTACACACACACACACACACACACACACACACACACATATTATACATCTGTTAGGACCTCTGCACGCACATACCTATATACACACACACACACACACACACACACACACATACATATATATATATATATATTATACATCTGTTAGGACCTCTGCACGCACATACACACACACACACATATATATAATTATACATCTGTTAGGACCTCTGCACGCACATACCTACACACACACACACACACACACATATATTATACATCTGTTAGGACCTCTGCACGCACATACCTACACACACACACACACACATATATATATATTATAGATTTGTTAGGACCTCTGCATTATCATTGTTTGTTCATTCGTTGATAGAATGTCATTATTAATGGAGCTGAACAACAGCCACCATCCAGAAACATCACTTAAAGTAAACATTGAATACATGAACTATTCATTGTGACACATGTTTATATTGAGATCAATGTGTGTGTGTGTGTGTGTGTGTGTGTGTGTGTGTGTGTGTGTGTGTGTGTGTGTGTGTGACCTTTGTACTCTTGATTAATGTAGCTTGTTGTGGTTTATCTGATCTAGGATCTGTTGTTAGGATTCAGAGCTGCTCTTTGGACAGACATGTCTGACAAACCATGTTCACAGGCGTCGACATGAAGGACTCAGAGGTACTCTCCCGTTGGGTAGAGGTCATGTTCTACTTGTCCAGAGAGGTCATGTTCTACTTGTCCAGAGGTCATGTTCTACTTGTCCAGAGGTCATGTTCTACTTGTCCAGAGGTCATGTTCTACTTGCCCAGAGGTCATGTTCTACTTGCCCGTAAAGTAAATGGTGATAGGTACAATTTTAATTACCGTTCATTTTAACACCCTTTTTTTTTTTTACTTTACTTGTGAATTCTGGGGCTGAGAGATATGAACAAACCTCAATATTTATGCCAAACATCTCAATATCTATACTATTGACTTATTGTAAATTCCACAGACATTTAAAGTCAACTAAACACAGTTGCTTCCCCGCTCAAACACACTTTTTTAAACGTTTAATCAATTTAGGACAGGAACCCCTATGTGTAACTTTACCTTTCAGGACAGGAACACCTTTAGGGGTTGTTGTTGCTATGTACAGTATGTTGCTATGTACAGTATGTTGCTATGTACAGTACATAGTAACATACATTATGTACAGTATATAGTAACATACATTTTGTTGTAATTTTTGAAGTTTTTCAGAAAACTGAGGTCAGGATTTAGAAGGTGTTTTTAGAATGGGCCTCAGGTCTGAATGGGTTAATGAAATATCAGAGACCATTAGGGTTTTCTGGAAGATTGAACATGTATTGCATCACTAGTGTGACCATGTGACCACTTCAAATACTCTCTCATCTTAAATTAATCACTGAAAACAGCCGATCTACCCTAGGTGGGGTTAGTGTAACCATACCCTAGGTGGGGTTGGTGAAAGGGTCTTTCTGTGTGGAGTTTGCATGTTCTCCCTGTGTCTCCTAGGATAGTTAATACCCTCATAAAAACATGCAGTAATCCTCAGGCATGCAAACAGGCTCATGGTGAAAAAGGTGACACGGTGAAAAAGGTGACACTGTTTTGGGGGGAACCAAACACGTTTTTGGGGGGTGGGACACTACAAGGTTATACTACACTTGAGTCAATCAGATACAAATCTATACTCAGTATTGAGCAAGATATTAACATTAATTCACAGTAAAGTTTTTTTATATATTTATATATTTATATATATATATATATATATATATATATATATATATATATATATATATATATATATATATATATATATATATAAATATATATATATATATATATATATATATATAAATATATATATATATATATATATATAATTGTTTTTGTAATGGCTTGTTCAAAAACATTAATATAAACTTTACCGTTTTCCAAAATAGCCAGTTCAAAATGTAAAAAATGATCAAATATTTTCCAAATGAGAGGAACGGTGTGTCTGTCTGTGTTTGTCCGGCGGTCTGCATGGTTGTGTGCGTGTTGGCTAGTCCTGCTTGTTGAGCCTCATAGAGTTGAGCCCGCTTGGAAATGGCAGCAAGAGTGGTGTGGGATAAAACAGTGTCATGCAAATTGTGCAACACAAGTAAGACGCGCGAACGCGGGAAGCGAACGCAAAAAAATCAAAAGAAATCTGAAAAAAAATGTAAAAAAAAGTAACCAATACAAAAATAAATAAAAAATACAAAAAAAATCTGCGTTGAAAGGAGCATCTTAGAAAAATACAAAACTTTGAATGTTTTTGAACAATTCAACAAAGTGTTTGAAGTGCCTGTTTCACCCACTTCCGGGGGGCAGAGCCAAAATCCGAGCCCGAAGTATTTGTTCGTAGACCCCCACTTAGGGGGGGTAGAAAAAGTTTCGGAGCGATTCGGGCACTTTTCATTTAACATGGGGTTTCAATGGGGAGTTTTTAGGAACCTTCTCTGGAGCGTGGCTTCCAGGGGAAGGGCCGGGCTTAAACGCAACCTTGACAGGTGTGTTCAGTTTTCAAAGACCTTTCATTTGATGTATGGTACGTCTAAATTGGACATTTACTTATCTCAGAGGAGCTGCACACAGGCAGTGCACACAGAGATACAGAGACACAGAGACACAGAGACACAACCCACAGAGACACACACAGAGAGAGACACAACCCGAGCACGGTTTCATAGTAAGCTCCACTTGCGCGGAGGCGCGCCTCCTTCCGCTGCGTTCGCAACAAAGTATGCGTATCTCTCATCATTAACATCAGTGATGTCAAATCACATTAAGCCCATTACCCAAGCACAACAGAATGTCAGTCTTCACCGTGAAACCTCGCCATAGTGATGACCGGCGGGCAGAAAGGATCACTGATTTGACAGCCAAAATGATGGCCTAAGATATGACGCCTACTATTAGTGTTGATGAGGGGAAAGGCTTCCGTGAGATGACATTTTCAGAATACACCGTGCTCTGTCGTCAAACAATGACAGCGCCACGAGAGAGAGAACGTACCCTGAGGTAACCGGAACGATCGTCTCAAAACACACTCGCCGCTATTTCTTTTACTGAGTATTTACATGTAGGAGTACCTGGCGGTCGCCGGATTTGATCCGGGGCGACCGTGTTTTAGGGCGAGCATCTCGCTGAGGTTACCAAACGCTCCGTAAGATGTTGTAAAAGTTTGTATGAGGCGGCCTGAGGCCTATAGCTACATATTGTTGAACGTGTTCTGTTGTTACTATTATTATTTGGCATCGGGACGGAGAGCTCTGTCTGACATTATTCTAAAAACGTCAGCCTCATTAGTTAGGCTGTAGCCTACGGATTAAACAAGTGTTCTGTGTTTAATAAACATGTTTACAAAATAAAGTCTCATTTTTATTATCATTAGGGCTTTGATACAAAGTCTAAACATGATGGGTGCAGCTGCAGAAGGTGTGGCTCTTAAAAGAAAGCTCAATTTGTCTCTCCACTTAACTGCTGCTCAGCTAAATAAATAAATAAATGAAAGATCGATCGACACATTTTTGCCCTCGACAGGTCGGCTCGCAAAATATGAGTGGTTTCACATCCCTAGTTCTTCACATAATGAGCAACACATCCTCCCTAAACGTTGGTTCTGAGGCCTGAGATGATCCATGGGTGAAAACACACTCAATTATACAGATCAAAGTATTGTACCCAGATAAGTACCCAGATAAAGTATTCTTACCCAGATAAAGTATTCTTACCCAGATAAAGTATTCTTACCCAGATAAAGTATTCTTACCCAGATAAAGTATTCTTACCCAGATAAAGTATTCTTACCCAGATAAAGTATTCTTACCCATATGAGAAGGAGTCGTTGGATCTCCATCTAGAGATGACTGAAGCAGCCAGACCAGCCAGCAGAGCCGTGCAGTCAAAGAACATGTGGAAGGAGTCTGAGATGAGGCCTAAACTAACACACACACATGGAGACAAATACACAATGTTAACTACACAACACAGTGCAGTCAAAGAACATGTGGAATCAGCAACCAGGTAATAGATGTTGATAACGGCCTAAATACTGGTATCTGTCTGGGTGAGTATGTCAGTCTATGTCATACCAAGTAATTTATCACACAGGATGATGTCATTTACAGCAGTGGTTTTCATATCAAGGTCCATTATTTATTTGATGAACCATCGTTTGATGACATTTAGACTCTCAGACCTTAAGATATTTGGTTATCGTTGGATAAGATTTTGTTCACAATTCCATCCATGTTGTATTGATGTTGGTTCCATAGGAGAGATAACAGGCAAAACGTTGATCAAAGTAATGCAGATGTTTAACAATAATGTAACTCTTGAGAGTAAAATGTAACCAAATGGACCCGTAAGGATCCATTTGGTTACATTTTACTCTCTCAAGAGTTAAAAATCTATAAGGGTCCATTTGGTTACCAACTCTCCATCATTTAGCTGGGGACCACCTGGAACCCCCTCAAGGACCACTGGTGGTCCCTGGACCACTGGTTGAGGACCACTGATTTACAGTAACCATTATTTTGTATTTAGAATGTTTCAGTTGATGTTGCTCTACAGTTGTATTACTCCTACAGTAATATTTACATTATTATTCTACTAACTTGTAGCATCCACTATTATCAGTGGTTCTCAAAAGTTTTAATTTGAAAGGACCGCATAACTCTGAGAGTACAAATGGAACCAAATGGACCCGTAGGCTTGAGAACCACTGCTCTAAACCAGATCTACTATTATAGATGATGGGGGGGGGGGCTACTAGTATAGAGCCCTGTGGGACCCCGGGTGTGGTTAAAAACAAATATAAACAAGGCGGTGCTTTGTTTAGATTTGCCCCAAGAATTTACATGTTTGACACTCTGAGATAAATGAGACACAACCACAATTTCCACAATCTCTCTCTGACACACACACACACACCTTGTGATGACATCAACATTTTAGGACGGCAATTTTAATAATGTCATCTTTGAAAAAAATTGCCATATTTTAACTCTTAACACTAAAGCTGAAAAAAGCAGATCTACAAGTTCACAGCGTGTCGCAGCGAGCGTGACACGTTGTGAGCTTGTAGAGCTGCTATTTATTTTGCTATATTCTCTAAATATCTAACACTAACCTGAATATTTCCCTGATTGTAAACATAATTATCTCTAAAAATCTATTTTTTTATTATCATAAAACAACCAGGAACATGTCCTTACAAATACTATTACTAATTTATTATTAATAATGTAACTTATTATTACTATTACTATTATTCTACTGTAGATCCTCACAACTATAGTCACACGCGCACACACACACACACACACACACACACACACACAGTATATACAGCACTGTTTACTTCAGGTGTTTCCCCACACACACACACAGTGTGACAGTGACACACACACTTACTGTATATACAGTACTGTTTACACACATGTTATTACTTCAGGTGTTTCCCCACACACACACACACACACACACAGTGTGACACACACACACACACACACACACACACACACACACACACACACACACACACACACACACACACTACAGTACACATACGTGGCAGTAGAAACAGGAACTAGAGGTTAGCATCAGAGCCAGGATTAGCATGTTAGCTCCATCATAATAACATGGTGACTGACCTGTTGCTCCAGATGCCCACAGTCAGCTCTACGAAGGCGAAGCTCAGGTTGAGACACAAGAAGAAGAACAGGTTCCTGGAGGTCTTATCGGCCAGGATAGATCTGATCATATTCATCAATAAATACATTAAAACACCAGATCAATACACTTCATCATCAATACAACATAAGCTATCATTACACTAAACATGTGGCAGCATGTCTATAAGCTATAGAGTTATAACTAGTTAAAGTCACATAAAAGTATTAAAATTAGCCTCAGATCAACACTATAGTAGACGTTTTTGATCGAGTCTGACTTTTATTTTCGTATCTATATGAGAGCCTCCCAGTTTGACCTGGAATGTCACCAGTAAAGCCCCCATTTCTCCAAACATGTATAAATGATAAATATAAGGTGTTTTACCCGCTTGCATCAAATGTTAACTAGGTGTCCGGTGTGTGTGTGTAATGTATTAGTGCATATTATACAATAAAGAAGTGTTTTAATCCCTTCTGTGGCCGAACGCCTCGTTTACGTCCTGTTTACACTGAGTGTAATTCCGGCTTTCACCGGATGCGCCCCGTCGCTACCGTCCATTGGGAACTTCCAACAGAATCGGCCACAGACGGGATTAAAACACTTCTTTATTTAATAATATGGATTAATACATTACACACACACTCCAGACACAGAGTTAATATTTGTGTCAAGCGGGTAAACACCTTATATTTATCATTTGTACATGTTTGGAGAAATACGGGCTTTAATGGTGACATTTCAGGGCAAAATGGGGGGGGGAGCTAAGACTCTGGTAGAGATTTATTTTGAAAAGTCCAAATCGATTGAAATAAATCTACTAGAGTCTTGATCTAAAGGGCTATAAAGTCACATAAAAGTGGCGTTAAAATAGCAGATCTACAAGCTCACAACGCGTCGCAAGGCAACGCGTTGTGAGCTTGTAGATCTGCTATTTTCTTTTGCTTATTCTCTAGTTCTTTAGTCAAAGTTAGCCCAGCTAGCTTTAGCCCTGATGCTAACCAACCACAACAACACTAAGTATAATAATATATATAATAACTATTACGTCATCACTGTGTCAACAGACACAATGTGACAACACATCTAAAGGCAACAATTATAAATGTTTTAATTGTATTAATATGATGTTGTTATTAAACACATTAAAACACAGCTAGCCAGCTGTAGCTAGCTAGGCTAACATTAGCTCCAATACACATGAATGGCATCAAGCAGCCGGCTAGTTAGCCAGACTAGCCTAGCATGCTAGCATGTGTTAGTTCTTAATAATAAGACAGTTTAATAGAACTGTTATAAGTTATGAATATTCATATATATATTTACCTGAACCATCCAGAGACTTTAACCAGCAGGTTGAGTTTAGCAGGTTTATATTCATCATCCTTCACTGACAGAGGCAACATCATGAGTGTGTGTAGTTACACCAAAACACACTCTCTCATACACACTCACTCACACACACACACACACACACACAGCTGGGAGGAAAACACACACAGGAGACGACACACACTCAGCTGCTCGTTCCCATGACAACTATGGTCTGGGGCAGCGTGATATAATATGAGAGTGACGACACTATAGCATAGACTCCCATAGTAAGAGTGGAATGCGGAAGTGCTCTGTCTGTCTCAATGAGACAGTTCCAATGTGTGGAACTATAGCTGGCGAGATCAAAGCGTGTCGTAACTCTCTCTCTCTATGGCTCTAATGTTGACTCCCATTGTAAGAGTGGAATGCGGAAGTGCTCTGTCTGTCTCAATCATAGAGTTAAAAATAAGGTCTCAATGGTATAGAGCACCGAAGTCCTGACGTCACTCGTTCATCCCCAGGTTTGCGGAAGTAATTTCTCTATGGAGAATAACATTGGGTCATCTTAGAATCGTCTCATATAAGAATTGTGGTCCAAAAATAAACACCGCGTGTCGGCGTTATTGTCAGGGAGGAGGTTCTGTATAGTTTATGATAGTCAGTCACTTATATTTGATACAGTCTGTTTCTGGCGAAAATGTAACTAATTCGGCGGAAGTAACATTAGCGTTTTCTCACCGTCAGTTGATGCTTCATATCCATAAGAGTCAACCCGCCGGGGTCATGTGTTTATTTTTGGAACACAGTTCTTATTTGACGCGATATTCAATACGTCTATGGGATTCAGAACGGGGGTGGAAAACTGCAAACCAGGTAGACAAACAAAGGATGTGTAAATGACGTCAGACTTCGGCGGTCTATAGTTCCAATGTTTAGAACTAACAGCCCATCGAGGCCTCCGCTCGGCGGCGAGATCAAAACGTGTCGTAACTCTCTCTCTCTCTATGGCTCTGGTCTGGGATCAATACCGTTTTCGGGGTTTCTGATCCGGTCTGGAACGGAAGTGACGTTACGTCATCGTGGTGGCCGGAACCAACGACCGGAACCACCGGTGCCGTGCATCTCCAAGATGATTGATTTTTGATTGAATACTTTATTTATAAGTTTGCAGAAAAAAAAACACATGAAAAGTACAGTTTAAATACAAGGTCAACTAAATAGGATTGTAAAGCATAAAACATTAAATGACAGACAGATATACACTACTATGCAGAACATCATATAAACAGTTTAGAATTGAAAAATAAGAAAAACAAAAATATGTACAGTAAAACGTTTTATATTTATATATTTATTTCATATATATATATATATATTTATATATTAATTATAATATAATTCCCCTAGTTTAACATTTGTTTAGTTTGGTATAATCGTTTATTTTCATTTATTTTGGTGTAATAACATCTTTAATTCTAACTCGTAGTGAGACTAAACTAATTCATTGGCATTATGTGGGGAACAAAAACAATGTGACACCAACCGGAACCAACCACCGGAAACAAGCACTTCCACTTCCGTGTTGATTTGTTTATTTATTTTGTTTTAGCTTCTTTCTTTCTATCTGTCTTTCTCTCTTTCTCTCTTTCTTTCTCTCTTTCTCTCTTTCTCTTTTTCTCTCTTTCTTTCTTCCCAAAAAATCGACGTCATAGATATGTTTATTAATCATTTTAAGTATGATGTCCCTATTTTTGGGGCAAATAAAAAAATTAAACAAAATAAAAAAATACTTAAACAAATAAATAAAATTAAACTTTCTATTCTATCATCAAGTATTAAAAGATTCAACCGAAAGTGTCTGCATCAAAACAACAACAAATTAAGATATTTTATAAATATGCACATTACTATTACTATTCATTTATTTATTATCTAATGAATCAAATCAGAAATTCATGAAACACATTCATTCATTCAGAGGTAGAGTCCGTCCTAACGCAGTGAAGATCACCCTTTTCACAACATCATATCCATAAAGTAAAGGTAGTCTCAGACATCTACACATGTTTGACATTTCACCGGAAAGTGACATTTTTAGGACGGGGTTGAAAAACCTGTTTAAATGGTTTATTTATTCAGCCTGTGGCCATGTTTTCCCTTTCAACCTGGAAGAGCCCCCTGGCGGCAGGTGTCAGTACTGCTCCGGGCTACAATGTGAAAACATGGCACAGAATGACTAAATAAGCTGTTTAAACGGCTTTTTCAACTCCTTCGTAAAAAAAATAACTTTCCGGTTCATTCTCAAACATCTGTATGTATATGAGACTACGTTGACTTTATGGATACAATGTGGTAAAAAAGGTGATCTTCACTGCATTAAGACGGACTCTACCTCTGCTGGACCCGGTACAGCAGGACCTTATCTCTGAGCTATGGTGGAGAGTTGAGGTTCCAAACGGGGCTATAGTTCACCACTAGGTGTCCTCGTGGCTCTGGTTCATTCATTGATAGTTACTTTATTTCCTCAAAGTGGGTGCCATGCCACCCCAGGGTGCCGTGGCGTGATGCAAGTACAAGTCCAGGGGTGCCGCAGAATACTTAATAATAATTATATTTGGAATTGATGGTGTGATTGATTGATGATTTTGGTGAGCAAAATGCCAAAACTGTCTCCACACAGCAGTCAGTTGCACCACCAAACACTAAGTTCAAACTTAACCTAGTTAATGGCTTTTTAAAAGACATTTAAGCTAAACTAGTGTGAGATGGTGCAACACTGCAGGGACTTATGTCCCTACTAGGGCCTAACTCTGCTGTGTGTGTGTGTGTGTGTGTGTGTGTGTGTGTGTGTGTGTGTGTGTGTGTGTGTGTGTGTGTGTGTGTGTGTGTGTGTGTGTGTGTGTGTGTGTGTGTGTGTGTGTGTGTGTGTAGTTGTATCAAACCCACACCACTAGTGCCCCTCCTCCTGCTATAGAAGTTACATCCTGCATGAGGGGAAACAGACTGTGGTTTTCAGCAGTTATGGTAAATGCTCAACATTTACTTGAGTAAAAGTACAAAAGTATTGGTATCAAAATGTACTTAAAGTAACAAAAGTAAAAGTACTCATCAAGTTCAAAATGTATGACCGAAATGTAGGGCTGAAGTGGTTAGTGTGTTTAGTAATCATATTTAAAATCTACAAAGTAACTAGTAACTAAAGTTTTCAAATAATTGTAGTGGAGTAAAAGTACAATATTTTCCTCTGGGATGTAGTGGAGTAGAAGTAAAAGTACTGAAAATTGGAAATACTCCAGTATAGTAAAAAGAAATACCTCAAAAGTGTAATTAAGTACAGTACTTGAGTAAATGTACTTAGTTATTTTATACCACTGGTTTTCAGTTATTAAACCCTCCCCCTGTCCTCTGCTGCAGGTCTCAGTATGAACACTTTGATGTCAGTGCATAGATAATATACATGAAACCATAACAGATCTTATAAAACCTTACCTGACTATTAAAGGTCATAATCATAGACTGTATTGAGACATACAGTACATGCATAATGTCTTTAGTGCTACAGTGAGTTAATAAAATAGTTATATAAGACATAATCAGAGATCACTCTGTTCTGCTGGCCTCCTAGAGGCAGAGGCACCCTGGAGGAATATTTGATTCATCATAAATGTAAACAGTATGAGGTACAGTCAGACATTAAGGATAAAGGATAAAACAATGGAATTCACGGAAGCTTCCTTTAACTAACAGCCTGAAAATCCACTTGTTTATTTTAAACTGGTCAGTATTAAAATAATAAAGCTCAACAGTGTGAATAAACATCAGTCCTGCTTCTGGGGTTTCTTTCAATAATAACCACCTCACCTTGTCAACGGGCCTGAAAAGTAAGGGCCGGCCCTAACTGGGCCCTACAACTGGGCCCTAAAACTGGGCCCTATACTGGGCCCTATAACTGGACCTGCCTAAACAGTTACCATCATTTCAGGGCCGAAAACACAATTTTCTTTCATGTAGCCCGAGGCTCGGCATGGCCCAACCAGGGGTGCAATGCTCACTGGACGGCCTTGCACGGCGTGCCGGAACCTATTTGACCAGAAGCACACGCAGGCACACGCATAGATTTAACTACTTTAAATTCACACTTCAACAAAGTTTACAAAGGCTCCCGACTCACACCAGGTACATTAACATATAGGAATTAGCCTATAGATGCATATCAATTGTCCACTGTGTGACCTATAGTGTAGGTGTTAAGCGACGTGCGCGTCACGTCATTAAAATACAGTGCAAGCACTTCCCAAATGAGCATAGCAACACTGGGCCCAACTAACCACAGTGTGATACTGTTGTACTGGGAGCTGACCGGTACAACCACAGTGTGTTACTGTTGTACTGGGAGCTGACCGGTACAACCACAGTCTGATACTGTTGTACTGGGAGCAGCTCCACTGGAGCAGTTGAGGGTTCAGGTTCCCCCCCCCCCAAAAAAAAGGTGGGGAAAAAGTGTAAAGGTTGTTTCAGACGGGAAGCGGTTGATGCGCCATAGTAATTCATTTTCAATGAGAGGCGGCCGATTATTTGGGACGCGCAGAGATGTTGAAGGGCGAGCGGGTGCTGTCCCGCGAAATTCTCGTTTTCGTGAACACGCCCTCGGGCGGTAAGAGCTGGATTGTGGTCATCTTTTTTCCCCCGCTACGCACAGGAGGACAAAACAACTATGATTGCAGCGCGATCCCCGCTGATCCGAGCGAGAACCCCTGCGTCAACCGCTCCCCGTCTGTAACGACCTTAACACTGTTAGTTGTTCAGAAATTAACCACTAACCATCCCTGGACGTCTTGAGTGACCAATCAGAATCGGGTATTGTAACAATTATCTTTGTTTATTTGTTTGTTTATTTTCAAGGATCCCCGTTAGCTGGAGCCTGAACGGCAGCTACTCTTCCTGGGACAATAATATACATTAACAATAAGAACAGCATTATATTCCCTTTATCATTCAAGTTCTTTTATTGTTTTTTTCACATATATAGGCGTTTCAGCAGTGTACAAAACAGTATTCATTCATATTCGCAACATCCACAAAACAACAGCCCTGACAAAAAACTAAACAACGCAACAAGAGCACTAAAAACAACCAGTTGACAGGCAGTCACCCCCAGCTCATCTACAATGTCCCATCCCCAATATCAGCCCAAAGAAATGTCCCACATTCTGCTGTTCCCTTTGGATCATCCCTTGCTATCATACCCTCTAATGCAGCCGTTTCAGTCATACGTTTCAGCCACTCTGTAAGTTGTGGCTCTTTATGCAGACTCTTCCAGTTACATAGAATAAGCCTGGCTGCTACAATAAAACCTTTTACTATTAATCTCATCTGTGCTTCCGTAAGACCTGCTGGCATATGGGATTTGGCCCCGAAAAGACATATTTGGGGAGACCACAACATTACATTCTCAATGTATTACACGTCTAAAAAAGGTTGTCAATGCTGCCCAGTGTTTTTAATGTCATTAACACTGGTTGTGTCAGGCCCGGGGAGCATGTTTGAGTGAAGAGAAGTATGGTCACACACACACACACACACACACACACACACACACACACACACACACACACACACACACACACACACACACACACACACACACACACACACACACACACACACACACACACACACACACACACACACACACACACACACACACACACACACACATATGGCGTATGTATAGTCATATCGAAACATGTCTGTAACCACCAGACTTAAGGTTACTATGGTAACTATGAGATAGAAGGAAGAGACCATTGTTCTTCAGAGTAAAGATGAGTTGAGGTTTTAAGGTGTGAAGAACAACAACTGCTTCAGTCGTCTGTATGAACACTCACTATGAGTTCACTGTTTGATGTTAGAGAGAGGATAGAATGCATGAAACAACTGAACTATGATTATTTCAATGAATGTTCATTGTATTCATAGTGTGTTCACTGTTCATAAGACTGACATGACTCTGTCATAAGTAACCATAACCTGACATAATAATAATAATAATAATAATAATAATAATAATAATAATAATAATAATAATAATAATAATAATATGTCATGAACTATTGTCATTTAAAAGAGCACTTTAAACCTATTTTCAACCTTATCTTCATATAACTGGTCCTCATAAAGCTCATTATAAGATGGAATCATTTCCGTCTACCATGTAGGTTAGGCTTAGGCATCTGCCTGCCCTACATCCACCACACACACGGCACGCACACATGTGGGGCGCACACACAGACACACACACACACACACACACACACACACACACACACACACACAGACACAGACACAGACACAGACACAGACACAGACACACACACACACAGACACAGACACACACACACACACACACACACACACACACACACACGTGGATAATAACCCATGAAAAGATCTATTCTCACCCTATCGGTTTACAACTCGGACGGCGCTGATTCGACTAGCAGACCATCGGCCGGTCGGCACGGGCCCTCGCGCCTGGAGGCACGAGGGCCCGCCTCCTCGGCCTCAAGCTTTGCTGAGTCGGCGCGCCTCCGTCATGGACAATAACTATTATCACGTGTGCGTGTGAACGCGTGTTCAGCGTTCCCCTAGCGTAGCTTCCTGGTTGCTATGTGGGGGGGAACAACAAAAGCCTGGTCCGCCTCGCATCAAAGCCCCGCCTCGCGCCTTCTCCTCCTCCTCCTCTCGCCGCCTCGCATCAAAGCCCCTCCTCCTCCTCCCCCTCCTCCTCCTTGCAAGGAGGAGCGCCCCGCCTTGCGCCTTCTCCTCCTCCTCCTCCTCTCGCCGCCTTGCATCAAAGCCCCTCCTCCTCCTCCTCGCCAGGAGGAGCGCCTCGCGTAAAAAAAACCTGTCTCGAAAAGCCCTGCGCCTGAAAACGAGCGCTACTTTTTCAATTTCCCTGGAATGCCAATTTCCCTGTAACATATATACACATCGGGTCGTGGGGCAACAGTTCCAGCAGAGAGCTCCAGCCTTCCCTCTGTTTACAACAGTATTCACAACATAATATACAGTAATGACCATCATGGTCTTGTGAACCAGAAACCTGTACAGTATGGTCATTTATCAGAACCATGATAGGTTGACCCACACATCACTACTGCCCTGGGTAGGCAACCTGGCCTGGTGGGGATCTGCACTTTTCTAGTTGTGTTGTTCTTATGTTGTCTCTGTATTCATTGTCCTGTCTGTCTGTCACTGTGTGTGGTTCACTTCACGAGGTAATATATCAAATGCATAGAAAGAGTAATCTAGGATCATAGGGAAACCAAGAAGAACCTATCATCAATCTAAACAGTAGAATATCACTATAGGATGTCAGGTCAACAAATAAACCTGGCATCTGACATGTACATGACATTTGTATCGATTTGTGTGAGTTTTGGACAAAATCTGTAGGATTAGTAGCAAAAAGTGTTTCACACCGCATTGGTCAAACGGTGCCAGAGATTAGCTCTTCACGGACAGACAGACGGACGGACGGACGGACGGACTCACAGGAGTGAAAACATAATCCCTCGCCTTCAGCCGAAATGTATTAATTAATTAGACAGGTAATCTCATTGAGGTCTCATTTTCAACAGAAACCTGGTTCAGTGTTTTTTCAATTACTTTTTTCATTTATTGTCTGCGCCAGGCCGAAAGGCATGGCGAGAGACTGTGCACACACACACTCCCTGGATGCCAATTCAGAACCTTTGCCCCAAATGTTTCACATGGGCCTATTATAGCGCCACCAGGAGGCCGATTTGTGCAAAACCCATTTTTTTATATTACTCCTACAGATTGTATCCAAATGTCATGCAAATCGGTACACAGTATCTCTATAGTCATGTGATCAACACAGATCTGTCCGATTTCCCATATTCCATCCTCATTGCCTAAGGTTGGCTTCCAAAGTTTGCAGGATTGGTCCGTTTTGAACAAAAAGCCTCAAACTATGCACGCAGCTTGCGATTTCCGTAGGCCGAGGAAGAAATGCCACCCTTTTCACATTGGCCTGTCATAGCACCACCAGCAGGTCTAATTTAGCAAAACAATGTTTTGGAACAAAATGCCTCAAATCATGAATGCAGTGTCTGATTGCCGTGAAAGGCCTAAGAATAAATGGCACCCTTTTCACATTGGCCTATTATAGCGCCACCAGGAGGCCAGAATAACGTACCTGACCTGGCGGAGACCTGTGCTCCGAGGAGCACTTTTTCTAGTTATGTATATTTCTTTGGGAAAAATAAATAAATAAAATAAATGAATATACATTTATAAAATAAATGAAAAAAAGTATTAAAGAAACACAGCCGCCTCACGCAATAGAAGGACCATATCAGTCACCAGAATCAAGGACGGGTGTTTCTGATTAATCTATCATGGTTAAAATGGAGTTTGAAGTTACAATGGGTTTGTATAGGAAGGGGGCGTGTCTGATAAAATGAATATCAAATATCTAAATATTGAATCAAGCAACTTAAATACTGTGATGAAACACAAAATCCTGAGTAGACGATAAAATGATCTCAAACATGTTTGAAAGTGAAATATCCCTTTAAACATGCTGTACATTGTACAATGTAGCCTGCATTTTATCTGCTGTGGTAACACTTTACAGTACTACTACAAGAACTGTGGAATATACAACTTAAAGGGATAGTTCACCCCAAAAATGACTTATTTTCTATCAATTATACACCCCATGAAGTTTTTTAGTTTTTTGTCACATTCCTGAGACAATAATTTGATGACCGGCAGAAAGATGCTAATGTATCCGGTAGGAGACTCAAAGGAGACTCTTTGTGTCTCCTACCGGAACGCCGCCGCTCATCAAATTATTGTCTTAGGAATGAGACAAAAACTAAAAAATCTCCATGAATTCAAGGCTCCATGGGGTGTGTAATTGATAGAAAATGAGTCAATATGGGGGTGAACTATCCCTTTAAACATACAGCTTAGAAACTCAGAATAAAACATTTAACAGATGATATACAGCATTACCTCCAGATCATTATCAAAGAGCTTCATGTTGACTCAATCCTGATTTGCATAAACTGGATCAGCTGCTTGTTGACGTCTTGAAGATTCTGGGACTGAAATATGAGTTAAAAGTTCATTAGATGAATATGAAATGGTGTGTAAGAAATGTCAGCAGTGCCTCTTCTGTTTAAGGAAGCTAGACACATGTCAGGTGGATAAGTCATTGATGATTTTATTTTACAGAGCTTTCATAGAGTCTGTTCATTTGCTGTCATTTGTTGGTATGGAAACCTTGGCGTTAGACAGAAAAATGCCCTTAACGGGGTTGTGAGGGGGGCTAGCAAGATTGTGGGGGTGCGATTCAGCTGTCTGAGTCATATGACCAGCAGGTGCTTGAGAAAGCATCATCTTTTATAGCGGACAGCTCTCACCCCCTAAATCCTGAATATGAATTATTGCGTTCTGGCCAAAGGTTAAAGACCCCTGCAGCTAAAAACAACAGGTACAAATTCTCATCTTTACCTACAGTACTTCCATTAAATAATGGAAGCAGGAGGAGGTAGCTATTAGTAGCTATTATTATCTGGATGTTGTGATCATGTTTATGTCTATGTTTATGTCTTGTGTATGTATGTATGTATGTTTACTGTGTCTTGGAGTTTCCTATCATTATCTGCTGTAACATAAATTGCCCAGTTTGGGACATATAAACTTAAATTTGAACTATGTTCAGTCAGGTGTTTTCATTTCAGTTTGTTGACAGGGTTTTGTTGTTCACTGAGTTAAATTGTCATAATAATTCACACATATCTCTGTTTACTGGACATTTACTCAACAACCACTTGCCCTCAAATGATGAATAACTTTATGTATTATGTACTTACCATTTTCATGGTCATGAGATTGAGGGAGTTGTTCATAGTCACTTGTGTAGCCTAAAGGTAAATAAACAAACCTATTTTCAGATATAAAGTTTTTAATTAATCTAGATTAAATTAGAACAACTGAACTAGTTGTCAGAAGTTCCATAAACCAACATGATTGGTTGACAGACTGACCGTGCTGCAGTGTATCGTACGCATCATCAGGAGCTGCACTTTGATTGGTCATCTGGACTGCAGAGGATCCCTGATTGGTTCCCTGAGACTGAACACGTCTGTAATTAAAATATATACAGTATAATTAACATAAATAAGGTATTAACCAGATTTAATCTATTCTACTGTCATGTTGATGAATATATATCTTTACTGAACGTACCTGACACAGCATAGACCTGTAAATAAAATAAAAAAGGCCACACAGTTAGTTATATGTAAATCTTTAATCCTTCATAATTGCTATGCCAAGTTATCGTCATAGCAATACTCCGGCCATTTGTGTCAACTACATTTTACTACATTTTACTACATTTTACTACATTCAAAACACTTTTTACTACAACTCCTACAACTTTTGTCCAAAACTCGGCACACATTATCTCTGAAGTCATGTGATCAAGATGTTTGTCATATTCAAACTTTGAATATGACAAAAAATTGATTACTTTTTTTAATTATATATATATATATATATATATATATATATATATATATATATATATATATATATATATATATATATATATATATATATATATAATCCTGGGTAGGCAACCCATCCTGGCAGAGATACTCACTCAACTGTGTGCACATTACAAATTTAGTTCTCACTAATTAATCTGTTATTATTCTTTAATTATGTATTTTATTCCCCTCAGGCCGGAACAGCTAAAGGCGAGGGATTATGTTTTCACTCCTACAGATTTTGTCCAAAACTCACATATTACTAAACCTTATCTCTGAAGTCATGTGATGAAGATGTATCTGTCAAAAGTTTCATATCGTTAGCCTCATAGCATAATTGCCTTACTCACTTTTTAGTCTCCTAACACTGCTGCTTCATTGTGCCTTATTGCCTATGTTTTCAGCCAATCAGAATGCTTGTTACATTCCAAAATCACTTTCTGCCTAAGTCAAAGAGATTAGGCACAAAGTGATTTTTTAATGTAACAAGCATTCTGATAGGCTGAGGACATAGGCAACAAGGCAGGGTGAATGTAAGAAGCATTCTGATAGGCATTCTGATAGGCTGATAAGGCAGGGTGAAGCAGATAAAATATGACGTAGGCAATTATGCTATGAGGATAACAATATTCAGGCTTTCAAAGTTTGCTGGAGGAGCCCATTTTGTACAAAATGCCACAAATCATGAACGCAGACTCCGATTGATTTTCTAGATTTATTTAGTGTTGTATACCTGTGTGTTTCTTCCACAGACACAGACCCAGGATCAGAACCATAAAGACTCCAGACAACATCACAGGATAGACATATGGAGGGAGAGAGAGAGGGGGAGGGGGAGAGAGAGGGGGAGGGGGAGGGGGAGAGAGAGGGGGAGGGGGGGGTGGAGGGGGGGAGGAGTAGGGAGGGTCTGGTTGGTCCTTGTCTTTGATGGCCGGAGAGAGAGAGAGAGAGAGAGAGAGAGAGAGAGAGAGAGAGAGAGAGAGAGAGAGAGAGAGAGAGAGAGAGAGATTATCATTAATTAATTGTTGTCAGTGGCTTAATTAAAGGACACTGTGTCCCCCCACTATTCAGTCCAGCCCAAAAAAAAAAAATCAGTCTAGTCCCCCGCACCTCGCGACCACCACGAGCGCGAGGCGAACCGAATTAACCGAAATAACCGAATTATCCCCCCCAAAAATCAACTAACCCACCCGAAATAACCCGAAAATGGTCTACATCCCGCGCGTGCATGTGTCCCTGATGTGTCCTCCCAGGTCATATTCCATTCCGGCGCCCCTGATTGTTGTCTACATTTATCCATTTATCCAAACAAGGTCATTCCTATCAGGCTGATATTCCTGCCCTTGTTTTGGATAAACTCAGACAACGATGATTCCTGGGTGATAATTTGTTCAACACATATCCATATTATTATTATTATTATTATTATTATTATTATTATTATTATTAATTCATTTAACAAAGCCTTATTTATTCATAAAGGGGTCTTCAGGAGCAGCTGACCAATCAGCACAGCCTCTCAGTCCTCATATAAAGTGTGTGTTTGTACCTCTCACATCCATCCTGCTCTCTGGTGACTCTCCACGGTCAGAGATGAGACACTTGTACATTCCTTCATTAGACTTAGAGACAGGGTGGATGGTCATCTGTCCTGTAGACTCAGTGCTGAGGAGGAATCCATCTTTATAGAAACCAGCTGGACGATCAGAGGATGGTTTGGACAGGCAGTGCAGAGTGACATCACTTCCTGTCATCACAGGAAGTACAGGCATCTCCAGGATCACATCTCCATCTGAACAATGATAAATAACATCATAATAAAAACATTTATTACATCAGTCTGAACTGTAGCATCCCATCATGATGCTTTTATCAGGAAAGACTCTTTAAAGGAGCACACCACCCATTTTCAACCTCATGTTCATTTATTAAAGTGGTTTTAACCACTTGATGTGAACTTGCACACAGGCGTTGACCGTCAGTGTCATATGAGGACACTGGTCAGAGGACGCTGGTCAGTGTCATATGAGGACACTGGTCAGAGGACGCTGGTCAGTGTCATATGAGGACACTGGCGAAGGCCATTTAATTTTTTTTAACACACACACACACACACACACACACACACACACACACACACACACACACACACACACACACACACACACACACACACACACACACACACACACACACACACACACACAAACACACACACACACACACACACACCAAGATAAAATGAGCAGATTCCTCCCCCCCCTCAGATCATAAAGCCGTGCTCTTCCAGACCTTACTCCCTTCTATTCCTCCACAGCCACCTATGTCCTCCCGCTCACGATCCTTCAAACCAAATTCCAACCAGCGCTTCCAACAGGCTTTTCCAGCTTATGTCTCCCCTTCCCCTCCAACTGCCCCAGGCCAACCTTCAGTTAATGACCTAGTCAAGGATTTTAACAGCACATGTACTCAAATCCTTGATTCCATTGCCCCATTCAAAATCAAATATGCTAAGCCAAAGACAATTCTCTGGCAAAATTAACAGACCAGGGAAATTAAAAAACAATGTAGAAAGGCAGAACGAAAGTGGAAAAAAGATAAGCTCATGTCCTCACACAACTACCTCAGAGATCTGATGCACAAATATCAGTCAGCTGTTAAGGATGCCAGAAAGGACTATTTTTCCAAGTTAATTGCCTCCCACGCCCATAACTCCAGGATAATGTTCCAAGCAATCCAATCTGTCATTAGCCCACCACCCAGTCAGCCCCAAGAAGCTTCCCCAGAAAAATGTGAAGAGTTCCTGCAACATTTTACCAGCAAAATAGAGGGAATTAGACAGCAGTTGTCCGCTGAACCGACAGTGCCTGGTGATTGTCCGGTGCCACCCTCCCAATTCACCTCATTCAACCCAATCACAACAGCAACACTTTTGGAAATTGTCACACACATGAAATCCTCATCATGCCCCCTTGATATCATTCCCACCATTTTTTTTAAGGAGAACATACAGACTGTTGCCCCCCATATAGTATCCATTATGAACTGTTCATTGTCCACTGGAATATTTACCTCAAATTTTAAAAATGCCCTGGTCCAACCGCTTTAAAAAAAACGTCACTTGACCCCCTTGTTTTGAATCATTTTAGACCTATTTCCAAATTGCCGTTTTTATCGAAAATCTTAGAAGAAAATCATGACCAAGCAATTGATTACTTTTATGAATTTTAATTCTGTCTTTGAAAATGTTCAGTCGGGTTTCAGGGCACTGCACAGCACAGAGACGGCACTTTTAAAAGTGACTAATGATCTTTTATTTAATGCTCTGGTGACTGTTCAATTTTATTCCTTTTAGACCTTAGCTCTGCTTTTGATACTGTCGATCACTTAATTTTAATTGAACGCCTGAAAGACCTGGTCGGCATAAACGAGGTAGCTTTGGAGTGGTTTCGACAGGAGTTTTTCAGTTGTGATTGGGGAGGCCTCCTCATCACGGGCTCCTTTGAAATGCGGCGTTCCACAAGGTTTGATTTTGGGCCCCCTCCGGTTCACAATTTACATGGTGACGAATACATGGTGGTTACATGGTGACGAATAATGTTGCCAATTGGCAACATTATTCGTCACCATGGCATCCAATTCCATAGCTACGCAGATGATACACAGCTGTACATCCCCTTAAAATCTGGTGTCACAGGAAACATACCCCGTCTGCTTGAATGTCTCTCGGACATCAAAAAATGTATGTCCCAGATTCTTTTGACAACTCAACGGAAATCATCATATTCGGCCCCCCAAATTCCACCCACTCCTTCCACTCTGAACTTGGCACTTTAGCTCCAAATATCACCCTCACTGCCCGTAATTTTTTTTTTTTGACCCAGCCATTTCATTTAACACACAAGTCACAAGAGTAGTCCAGTCCTGCTACTACCAGATTAGGAACATTGCCAAGAAAAAATCATTCATATCCACTGCAGACCTGGAAACTGTCATACATGCCTTTATTTCATCCCGCTTAGACTACTGTAACTCCCTCTACTCAGGTATAAATAAAAAAGCCATATCCCGTCTCCAGATGGTGCAAAACTCTGCTAAAAGGTTACTCACCAACACAAAGAAAAGAGACCATATCACACCCATCCTGGCTGCCCTACATTGGCTGCCCGTGAGCTACAGAATTGATTTTGAGCATTAGTGAGGACCAATTATATGAAGATAAGATATAATATTATATTATAATGAGCATTAGTGAGGACCAATTATATGAAGATAAGATATAATATTATATTATAATGAGCATTAGTGAGGACCAATTATATGAAGATAAGATATAATATTATATTATAATGAGCATTAGTGAGGACCAATTATATGAAGATAAGATATAATATAATATTATAATGAGCATTAGTGAGGACCAGTTATATGAAGATAAGATATAATATAATATAATATTATAATGAGCATTAGTGAGGACCAATTATATGAAGATAAGATATCATATAATATTATAATGAGCATTAGTGAGGACCAATTATATGAAGATAAAGTTGAAATGGGTGAAATGCTCTTTTAACTGAAAAGTGTATTGTTGATGTATTGAACATACCAGTCACAGTGAGTTGAACAGAGTCACTCTTTCCCTCTGGAGACTCACACCAGTAAACTCCTGTGTCTACTGAAGGTTCCATGGTCTTGACATGACATCCTGTGTTCTTCATCTTCCCCCAGTGAACACCATCATCTCCACACTGTGAGGTGATGGTGTTGATGTTGGTTCTCTTCACTGTCCAGACAGTAGAGTCAGACAGTCTGTCCTCACAGCTCAGAATGACAGACTCAAAGTTAAAGAACTGAGTTCTATCTGGACTGAATGTGAGAGAGACTGTGGAGCAGAGAGAGAGAAGAAAGATGGACTATACTGTATGTTAAAATTAAAACTGTACTATGTGTTGTTACAGTTCTGTATGTGTGCTTTCAACATCTGGAGAGAACTGAGCTCCTGACTTCTGGGTAGTGAGTATAGCATTTTTCTTATTTAGCAAGTTGCTAGCAGTTGTACCTTAAGTGCTTTCCTACTAGTGCTGTATTATTAGCTTGTGTTAGTCTGTAGTTTATATTTGTATTATATTTGTGCTTCAAGCGGTACGCCATTGATACTCTGTGACTGTCTCACAGAGCACTTGAAGTAGTTTCAGGCAGAATAGGCCAATTGATTGCCCTGTTAAAGTGTTTGGTAGGGCCAGCACTCCCCGGTAGACAATTAGCAATCAGTTGAAGTGGTTTTAAACCAAGCGGCTTGTAAACGAAGGCTAGGCGAACAAAGGCAACGCCTAGCCTTAGTCAATGAACGATAAGCAGTATCATTGATTAGTGACATATATAGTAGTGTGATAGATATAGTAGTGTATAGTGTGTATATGTTTAGTGATCTACAATGTGTTTTCTTCCTATTCCTGTCCTCTCCTCTTCCTGGTGGTCGCACAAACACTGGGTTACACCCAGATGTCGCGACACAACTAATCTCATCTATCCTACTCTTTCAACTCACGTCAAGCAAGTGGTAATAGGAGGGCTTTGGAATTGCCACTCGGCTGTGGTGGAAGGCAAATCTGCTTTCATCTCAGCCTACGCATCCTTGCTCTCCCTCAACTTCCTTGCTCTGACTGAGACCTGGATCAGACCAGAAAACACTGCTACGCCCGCGGCTCTGTCAGATGTGTATTCTTTCTCTCACACTCCCAGAGCCGTGTGGACAGGTGGTGGTGCTGGTCTGCTAATTTCCAGAAAATGGAAATACTCTCCTGTCTCACTGTCACAATTCTCTCCTACCTCATTTGAATTTCACGTGGTCACTGTTTCTCATCCAGTCAAACTCACCATTGCAGTTGTTTATCGCCCACCGGGCCCTGCTGGTAGCTTCCTGGAGGAGCTGGACCATCTAGTCTCTCACTTCCCTGTCGATGGCTCTGGATTCATCCTTCTGGGTGACTTCAACCTCCCGGCTGAGAAGCAGCTAGACCCACTCCTTTCGTTTCTCGCCGCCTTCGACCTAGTTCTCTCCCCATCTCCCCCTGCCCACGAGGCTGGCAACCAACTGGACCTGATCTTCACCAGATGCTGCTCTACTTCTAACCTGTCCGTCACTCCTCTTTCCAGTGAAAGATCACTACTTCATGTCCTACTCTCTCTCTCTCTCTCTCTCCTCTCCCCCCTCACAGCCCCTACCTACCCACATGGTTTCCTCATGTCGCAATCTTCGCTCACTTTCCTCCACTGATCTTCCCTCTTCTGTTCTCTCTGCTCTCCCTGCCCCTGAATCCTTCACTCTTCTATCCCCTGATACCGCCACAGATCTTCTTTTCTCTACTCTATCCTCTTCCCTGGACCACCTCTGTCCCCTCACCACCAGGCCTGCACGCCAAACTCCACCTGCCCCCTGGTTGTCGGACTGAGAGACGGAGCCTGAGAGCGGCTGAGCGCAAATGGAGAAATGGCAACCTCCCGGAGACCTTCTTACCTTCCAATCTCTCCTTTCTACTTTTTCACTTATTGTAAGTCGCTTTGGATAAAAAAAGAGTCTGCTAAATGACTGTAATGTAATGTTTGTGTATCATTTGATCATCTGATGGACAGACAGTCTTACCTCTCTGAACATCACCTGGAACTTCTGCTGAGACTATCACCATGGAAACCACTAGAGAGAGAGAGAGAGAGAGTGAGTGTGAGTGTGAGTGTGAGTGTGTGTGTGTGTGTGTGTGTGTGTGTGTGTGTGTGTGTGTGTGTGTGTGAGAATTATAAAGCAGTTGGAATAGAAAAGATTTAGATGGAATAAAAATGATATAAATATATATGTATGTTTGACCTGTTAGAGCCCTATCTTACTACAGGTGTAATCCCTGCTAATCTATGCCTGTGGTTAAAGTGGGCTAAAGCCTGTTTTATAACCTATTGTATATTCAGGGCTGTTCCAGTTATAACCCAGGGTATAACATTATGTTGTTACCTAAGCTTATTTTTCTTGACCTCAATGTTACAATCTAATTTAAAAAGCATGCTATTTAGATCTAGATTCATTGTTTACCTGTGATCCTAGTTTACTGAGACACTACACTGTCTTTGTATTCTATGATCCTATAGTTTACTGAGACACTACACTGTCTCTGTATTCTACGATCCTATAGTTTACTGAGACACTACACTGTCTCTGTATTCTATGATCCTATAGTTTACTGAGACACTTCACTGTCTCTGTATTCTATGATCCTATAGTTTACTGAGACACTACACTGTCTCTGTATTCTATGATCCTATAGTTTACTGAGACACTACACTGTCTCTCTATATTCTATGATCCTATAGTTTACTGAGACACTGCACTGTCTCTCTGTATTCTATGATCCTATAGTTTACTGAGACACTACACTGTCTCTGTATTCTATGATCCTATAGTTTACTGAGACACTACACTGTCTCTGTATTCTATGATCCTATAGTTTACTGAGACACTACACTGTCTCTCTGTATTCTATGATCCTATAGTTTACTGAGACACTACACTGTCTCTCTGTATTCTATGATCCTATAGTTTACTGAGACACTACACTGTCTCTGTATTCTATGATCCTATAGTTTACTGAGACACTACACTGTCTCTGTATTCTATGATCCTATAGTTTACTGAGACACTACACTGTCTCTCTGTATTCTATGATCCTATAGTTTACTGAGACACTACACTGTCTCTGTATTCTATGATCCTATAGTTTACTGAGACACTACACTGTCTCTGTATTCTATGATCCTATAGTTTACTGAGACACTACACTGTCTCTCTGTATTCTATGATCCTATAGTTTACTGAGACACTACACTGTCTCTGTATTCTATGATCCTATAGTTTACTGAGACACTACACTGTCTCTCTGTATTCTATGATCCTATAGTTTACTGAGACACTACACTGTCTCTGTATTCTCTGTATTCTATGATCATATAGTTTACTGAGACACTACACTGTCTCTCTGTATTCTATGATCCTATAGTTTACTGAGACACTACACTGTCTCTGTATTCTATGATCCTATAGTTTACTGAGACACTACACTGTCTCTCTGTATTCTATGATCCTATAGTTTACTGAGACACTACACTGTCTCTGTATTCTATGATCCTATAGTTTACTGAGACACTACACTGTCTCTGTATTCTATGATCCTATAGTTTACTGAGACACTACACTGTCTCTCTGTATTCTATGATCCTATAGTTTACTGAGACACTACACTGTCTCTGTATTCTATGATCCTATAGTTTACTGAGACACTACACTGTCTCTGTATTCTATGATCCTATAGTTTACTGAGACACTACACTGTCTCTCTGTATTCTATGATCCTATAGTTTACTGAGACACTACACTGTCTCTGTATTCTATGATCCTATAGTTTACTGAGACACTACACTGTCTCTCTGTATTCTATGATCCTATAGTTTACTGAGACACTACACTGTCTCTGTATTCTATGATCCTATAGTTTACTGAGACACTACACTGTCTCTCTGTATTCTATGATCCTATAGTTTACTGAGACACTACACTGTCTCTGTATTCTATGATCCTATAGTTTACTGAGACACTACACTGTCTCTCTGTATTCTATGATCCTATAGTTTACTGAGACACTACACTGTCTCTGTATTCTATGATCCTATAGTTTACTGAGACACTACACTGTCTCTCTGTATTCTATGATCCTATAGTTTACTGAGACACTACACTGTCTCTGTATTCTATGATCCCATAGTTTACTGAGACACTACACTGTCTCTGTATTCTATGTATGTGTTTACCTTGTTTACTGTAAGTCACTCTGGATAAAGAGCGTCTGATAAATGAATACATTGTAAATTGTAATATTAAACACTCTATCACAGAATGTACTCCTCTAGTCCAGATTATACTCCTTACAGAGGAGATACACCCTGACATATTGCAAAATTAACCCTTTCCTCTCAGCCCATGATATGCAGAAAGTTATCCATGCTGTCATTTCATCCGGTCAGATGAATATATCTCACTGACACTCAGGAGTTTCCTTTCAATTCTTACAGCTGGTTCAAAATACTGCTGCTAGACTCCTGACTCCTGACTGACACCCTTAAGTGGCATCTCATCACCCTAGAAGTGGCGGCCATTTTGTGGTTCCACAAATCAAAAGCCCATTCATTTTTCACATAGAGATTTCTGAAAATATTGACATAAATCATTTTAAGCCAGGAACCAAGCCATCCAGGATCCTGGTGAACCATGACCATGAAACATTTGATTCTGTGGAGGAAAATATTTCAAAACCACAAAACAAAGGGTATTTATTAAATACAGTATATCATACAATTAAATATTCAAAAACAAATAATTCACAGAATCAAATGTTTTATGGTCATGAATCACCAGGGGCCTGGATGGCTTGGTCCTAGGCTGAGAATAATTATTAATATAGATATTATATTAATCTATAATCTCTATGGGGAAAATTAATGGGCTTTTGATTTTTGGAACCACTGCTATGCCCTATTCTGGCTTCCCTTCATTGACTCCCAGTCTCCCAGTCAAACAATAGAACTGATTTTAAAATGGTATTATTATTATTTTAAAGCCCTAAATGGACTGGCACCATCCTATATATCTGAGTTACTCCATCAACACCACCAGCTCACTGAGAACTGCTGACCTTAATGCTCCTGACTGAAGCTAAAAGGAGACGTGGGTTTTTAGGTTGCTGCTCCAAAACGGACATTTCTTTAATCCAGACATAAAACACTGTTCTCCCCGGCATTTAGAACATTCTTCTTGCCTACACAGATAAATTACTATTAATTTTATGATTTTATGATATTTTTGTTCCTTTATATCTGTACGCTGTCACTCTTACACTCTTGCCTGAAGTATTTAGTATTTGTATGCTGTGCAGCACTTTGGTAAACCTTGTTTTTAAACGTGCTCTATAAATAAAAATGGAAATAAAATGAAAAAAATAAAATGACTTTCATGGTGAATATTATTATATAATACAGGATTTACCTCTCATAATCATCACTGTTTGGAACGTCTGCTGAGACATGCCAGCATTATAAGTACACACATACCATAGTCCAGATTTATACCTCCTTGTGTTTTTCTAGTTTCAAGGTGAATAATATATTCATATATAGTGGACTTGTTTTTATGAAAAACACAATAGGGGCATTTTTGTTTATATGTCAAGATATCACAGATGTCTCTTAGACATACAGTATGAGGAGATATTAGAGGAATATGTATTCTCTCACATCACCATGTTCCACTTGATTGTTTTAGTGAGTGGAGATCGGCCGATGTTGGCCTTAAAATGCAATATCGGTATTGAACCGATATCAAAATAATATATTGGTTTTAGCTCTTTATAATTTTTATAAATTATAGTTAATATAATAAAATAAAAAAGCCTGAAAAAGCCTGTGATGATGAAGGATTCTACATTCAAGCTCTTTATGTTGGGATATGGGCCAACATTTCAATAACGTTGTATCCCCAGTTTTGGAATAAAGAGGCATTGCTTTTTCAAATTCAGTGTTTATATGTCTTTTTCAGAATGGACATTTTTTATTTTAATTATTTCTAATACAGAATAAAATCATCCCTGTGCCCAGCCGAGAGGCGAAATGTTTGTTTGAAACAGTCACTACAATTAGTTTCTCCTCCGTTATTTAAATAATTCATTAATAAATAAATACCAGTGAGCCATGGAACACCTGGCTCTTAAAGGGTTAAAGACATGATGGTATTTAATCAAAACACACCAATGACTAATTTAGAGACTAGAATGCAACATGTGTGTGTCTCATGCTGTACTTTAAGCCTAGGTTACACACTGTATACCCAGCAGGACACTGAAGACTCTGGAACCACTGTAGCGTCTACATATGTTAACATTAATCTTAAAGTTAACTTTAATGATATAGTGTTATTATTGAGGTAGAGAGAAATAAACACTGATATGTTGCATTTAAAAGCTATACTGGGTATTTTCTTATAATTGAATAAAGTGCTTTATATAATTATAAGTGTTGGTCATAATGCAGTATAGCTCAGTGGAACAGCACATTATACCATAACTTAATCAGTTAAAAAGTGTCTTTGTTATAAGTTGTTATGCATAATTATATACATTCATAATCATAACGACTGTTATGGAGCATTATAAGTGTATTACAATGCATTATAGACACAACCTTTAAGTCAAGTGTTAAACAAAAAAATACATTTTGCATACAAGCAAATTCCTCATCTTGTACTTCAATAAATCCTCATTACAGGTACAAGGAAATGGACACACATTACATAAAATTCAGTATAATAATAGTAGTACAATATAATAAAGTGTGTTTGTACTCACAGACTAGAAGGCAGAGAGATGTTCTCTATAATAATAATAATAATAATATAATAAAGTATGTTTGTACTCACAGACTAGAAGGCAGAGAGATGTTCTCTCCATGCTGTCTTGTTGCTCTCTGACTGACTGACTGTGATGACACAGTGACTGACAGATGACTCCTCCTACTGGGAGGAGCTACACTGAAGGTGGTCCACTGATGGGGGGGGGCAGGACCCTGCAGGAAGACATGCTGTAATGACACCAGAAATACTATATGATAGGTGTTGTCAGAAAGACGACATTTACCACACATGTTGCAAAATAAATAATACATATACTCAAACATATAACATCATATTCATGTAATAAAATGCTTCTTACTGTGAGGTGAGCAGAGTGAAGATCTTCTTTACAGAACTCTGCCTCAGCCAGAGGAGAGTAGATCTACTCTATGTAATATGTGACTGGATGAAATGGACCTCTGCGACCCCTAGTGGGCCCTCAGAGTTACTACAGGAGGCAGTTAATTCTGTTTCTGATGCTGTATCTGTGTCTGAGTCTGCAGTTGTGTTGATGGATGTAAACATCAATTGTTTACATTGATATTGTTCTCAATTTTGTTCTTCTGACAAATTAGTTTAATTATCATGAATGTAGAATGTAAACAAAACCAGGCCTCTGATACATTATGACTAGAAATACATTACATTGAAAACTAAAGAGATATGGCTGGTTTGCAATATCTTGTCTCTGTGCTCCAAGTGCTATTGATACTCAGAAATGTAATCTGTCTGCAAATGCTCACACCACTGTATGCTCCATGTAGCCTATTTCATAGCATCTTATTTCATAATTAAATGTCTGCACAAAGTACATTAAGGGTCAAATTGGACGCTTTAGTCAAGCTTTGGGTGTGCGTAATGGTGTATCAGCGTGTTACGCACAGAGCTCATCACAGGTAACGGAATAGCCTGCACTGCAGACAGTGATTCATACCTGGTACATTTTGGGGTGCTGGTGCATGATGGATTATCGGCAGCTCTGTCAGATGGTCGGCTGAAATTGACGTTCAACCATTTTTGTGTCTCAACATTTTTCCTGGACATATCCCTCCACTGGTTTGGTGGAACCTCCTCCTCGGTGCGTCTCTGTCCTGACATCTCAACTTGATCTTGGAATTGGAAATAGTCAAGTAAAGTACAAATACCTCAAATGCACTTAAGTGCAGTACTTAAGTAAATGTACTTACTTTACTTAGTTACTTTAGTTTACACCACTGATTTTGAATGCCCCTGATATGACCAGGAGCATGATCAAATAACATGAGGATTGCAAAATTAGGATGATATCATTCAATGACTTAAACATTATAGGCATAATGCTATTATATACAAATAAAAGACAAACAGATCCAACTATGAAATATAATTTTTATTGAGTAAACAAGATTTTACAAACAAACATAATTTAATCTACTTTGATTAAACCCGGTGACCATTTTTTATAAAAGTAGATTTGACCAGAGCTGCTATAGTTCGTCCGTACAACTGGGTTGCGCAGTGAGCATAGCCGATCTAAAAGCCCTCAAAGCCCTGAGGATGCGTCGCGTTGTGGGCTTGTAGATCGGCTAAGTTTACTTTGTGACACTGTCGGACGGACAAAGTACAAACCAGGTTTTACCGTAATTCCTCCAACAATCGTGCATGGTTCTTTACCGTATATGAAACCCACAGCCCCTCTTACACCAGCAAGCAACCCTGGCTGTGGCAACCAGATTCTTTGTAGCCACAAATCACAGTATAAAAATAGAAAGGATTGCCAAGCCATTTCAACAGCAATAATAATAACTAGAAAATATTGTTCCTATAAAGAAACAATGTGGGCTCGCTTTAAAGCCAAAAAAATGTAGTTATAAAAAGTACAAATTCAGTTTGACCTGTTATCTCTGTCTTTGTGTTGTGTGTGGGTGCAGACGTGCCTACGGTTGATCAGATCGGGAGCACCTGTTATCATTCTCCTAATTGTCATCAGTTAAACACCTGCTTGCATAGCTGATGGTAGTAAGGGGATGGAGGGGTATAGTCCATATTCACACGGTGGCCATTTTGGAATTTAACATTGTGTTGCTGTGGCAACTGGGGTGGCAACTGGGGTGGCAACTGGGGTGGCATTTCATTGACTAAATGGCAATATGGCCGCCATGTGAATATGGTCTATAGGGGGCAGGAGTGATGGGTGTGGGGTGCTCCCCCTGGCTCCAGTGAGCTTGTGATTGATTGATTGATTGAATACTTTATTTGGAAAGACATGGAAACAGTACATGGAAGTACAATTCACAATGGTCACAAGGTCCTCTAAACTGGATCGCTCATAAAAGCACAATGGCTTATTTAAAATTAGATCCCCGTGCACTCAAATCATGATGACATTTAAGAACATAGACAGATATACACTACTATGCAGAACGTCATACAATCAGCTTACTGGTATGAAAAACAAGAAATATGTACAATAGACAGTTTTAGGAGGAGGGGGGGGGGGGGGGTCGGTTAAGACTTAGACAGGGGCCAGTTTGGAATGTCAGCCTCCTGAAAGTGATTCTTTAGGGCAGTTTTGAAAGTGAGTAGGGTTTTACACTCCTTTACTCCTTTGGGATTGGCATTCCATTCCATTCATTGTAGATATTATATATAGCTATAGCTTTTTCCGATGGTTTACTGTGTGTGTGTGTGTGTGTGTGTGTGTGTGTGTGTGTGTGTGTGTGTGTGTGTGTGTGTGTGTGTGTGTGTGTGTGTGTGTGTGTGTGTGTGTGTGTGTGTGTGTGTGTGTGTGTGTGTGTGTGTATGTATGTATGTATGTATGTATATATATATATATATATATATATATATATATATATATATATATATATATATATATATGTATATGTGTGTGTGTGTGTGTGTGTGTGTGTGTGTGTGTGGGGGGTATGGGGGTGGGGGGTAGTTGTGTCGGGTTATGTTGACCAATACAGGAGGAAACCATGCAAGGCACCTGCTCATTGAAGCAATTAGGGGTTCAGTAATCTTGTGTGGCCAGACTGTTGCCTCCCACAATGTTCAAATGTTTCCGGTCATACAGTCTACTCCCTACATTACAGATCGGCTGTATGGGATTATTGTAGGTTTTGAATTAATAATACAATCTGCAAAGTAACAAGTAACTAAAGCTGTCAAATGCTGTCATTGTAGTGGAGTAGAAGTAACAAAAATGGAAAGTAAAGTAAAAGTACCTCAAAATTGTACTGTGCATTGTAAACATTTGTATAGTACTTGAGTAAATGTACTTAATTACTTTGCAGCTTCATTGAGCAGCCAATGACTGACAGGTTAGTATCCCCACCTGCACTGATTGCTAGAGTGTACAGAGAAATGGGTGTGGAATAATCCATGATTATGAAAGATAACTGTGTATTATTATTGGTGTTACAATAAGGTGCTGTTATTGTTCCTGCAGGAAGTTACCGAAATGTTCTATTTAAGTTGGGCCTAGTGTGACAAAATAGGCAGCAGTAGAGTGTCTGCACCGAGACGACACCCTGCTGCTCAAAGGAACCTCGCATTCTTAGGCGGGGGTAGGGTCCTAGATAAGAGACAAAAGCTTTGTGTGAGAACAAAGCAACTGGTTTAACTGCATAATGCAGTCTGGGCTACTGGCAACAGGAAATGGCAGCAAAAGCTAGGCTTTGTGGGTAATCAGAACTTCCTGTTGCAGTCTCCTCCTTGAAGGAGGACTTAATCCAAGAAACTGATAAAGGAGCCTGTCTAGGAACAGACTTCAGATTCTAATAAGTAACTGGCCGTGGGTTGTTCCTCGAATATGGGTTCTTGAGTGACTCACTGATCATCTGGAAGAGAGTGAGAGATCAATAGTAAGTAACATTGTAAATGATTGTATATCTTATGTGTTCATAATGGAGTGAAGTCATATCCTTAATACTATGTATGTTCTTTGCTTGTTTTCTCTCTTACCAGGTTTTATTACCTAACCTTTAAATGTGTTGTATGTGTTATTAGTAAAATAAATCACCTTAAAAGACATTTGGTTCGAGTAATGCCTTAGACTCACTCCTCTCTCTACCCTTTCATTTGGGTTTAGTAACCGTTGTTTAACTCTGCACAAAGCAGAAAACTACGGATAGCTATAAAAGTGAACAATGGGTTTATATTAATGGTCTTATCTCAAAATGTATATGTCACAGGTAAATTGGCATTCCAGGGAAATTGGAAGGGGGGCGCTTGTTTTTAGGCGCGGGGCGGGGCTGCGAGGCGGGGCTTTGATGCGAGGACGACGACGACGACGACATGTATATACATACATACTGGCCTCAGTGGCGCACTTCGATAATCATTGGACTCCCCATCCACTATCACTGGGAGTCTGGGTTTGACTCCCGCTTGGGACATTACTTTTTCAAACAACCGTGGACTACTTTTTTTCCGCCGATAAAGTATAGTTTTGGACCATGACGGAGGCGCGCCGACTTAGCAGACCTTGAGGCCGAGGAGTCGCGCCCGAGCGCCTCCAGGCGCGAGTGCCCGCAACGACCGGCCGATGGTCTGCTAGTCGACTAAGCGCCGTCCGAGTTATGTACCGATAGGCACAGAATCGTAAATGATGTTGTGGGGACTGCGTTTGCCCCTCTATGGTTTGCCCCAACTGCCACTCACTGCACTAACATAGCCCGCCATCCCCGCCTCCTCAGGCTCGCCCCCTTGTGCTTCAACTGCATGGAATAAGGCTGTTCGTGGGTGTGTGTGTGTGTGTGTGTGTGTGTGTGTGTGTGTGTGTGTGTGTGTGTGTGTGTGTGTGTGTGTGTGTGTGTGTGTGTGTGTGTGTGTGTGTGTGTGCGCGCGCACATGCGTGTGTGCGTGCATGCGTGCGTGTGTGGTGTGGGACTCATGTCTGGCTTGCATTGCCCTCTAGCGTTGGTTCTACAGAATTGCCTGGGGGGCGGTGAAAACAAGCGCTTCTTTTCCAATTTACCTGGAATGCCAATTTACCTGTAACATATACACAAGTAAGACACGCGAACGCTGGAAGCGAACGCAGCTCGAAAATATTGTGTATTTACGGACTTGTAATCCGTGTTATTTCACTGTGATGGGGAGAGAACATTGACTGTGTGTGTGTGTGTGTGTGTGTGTGTGTGTGTGTGTGTGTGTGTGTGTGTGTGTGTGTGTGTGTGTGTGTTTTGCAGGCTCACACAGCTTAGATCTTTGTATTAAATCGGAGAGCAGACCCATGCGATCTTGGTGATGTAAAAAACATATCCCCCACTTCCAAAATTAGCACTACAACACTGTATAGCGCCACCTTTTGAGGACGTGCGATTCGAATTCGGTGCCGATCGGATCCCGCGTTCGTGACACGTGCTGTTTTGATTTGAGGAAATAGGCCCCTCCCACTAAAGAAACAGGCCCCTCCCACGAATGTAGCGGGCCAATGACATCGTCATGTCACTCCTGAGATCACTTGCTTTTCTTTTGGAGAGAACTGATCCCCCCAAAAATCATGTTTTTGCATCAAACGGTTACATTTTGCGCATTTGTGGCGCCTCCTATGGATCAAAGTGGAAATGCTTTGAGGATTCGTTGAGTAAACCACCCTCGAAATTTTCGTACGTTTCGTTCGTGATCTTTGGCATTCTTTGTAAAACGGGCCCCTCCCACTAACTTTGGAAGCCTATTACGGACGAACGGTAAGGACTATCAAAATGCCGTCTGGATATGTTTATCGCTAGGGTGCAGAGATCATGTGTTCCGAGAATCCAGGGAAAAAGATCTTTTGATTCTACGACCTACGGTTCAAAAGTTATAGACCAAAAGGTAAAGTGGGCTGTTATAGCGCCACCATGTGGCTGACTTGTGTAATTATTGTTTTAATAATTTGGCAATAAACTATGAACCTTCCCTCAAAGTCCTGTAACTCTAGCCCTTACGGTTTCCGAGAAAAGAATACTTGAATGGGAGTTTTTTCATTTTCCCATTAAAGTGGATGGGTACATTGTATGCACTAATAAATCAATATCAATTAAAGTATGTAACTAATCTCTAAGCAAAGTACAAGCAGTCGGTGTCCGGTGAAGCCGGTCAATTTGACATATGGCACGAGTGTGGGAAAAATAAACTGTGGGAGAAATAGCGTGCCAAAATAAAGTTTATCTAGAATAAAGATTAAGAAGAATAAAGTCGGAAGATTGTGTGGTTGCCCTGTTCGGGCAACCACACTAATGAGTAATCTAATAGCATTGTAGCAGACAGAGAGCAGTGCAGCAGGAAGACAGGACTTCAGGTGAAGAGTTTCATCAACTTCAGACTTCAGATCATCTCATTGGGGTTAGATCTGGACAGATGATAGAGGGGATGGTGGTGAGGGGGGGGGGACAGAAAGATTGTATTAACACATTAAAAGTATCTGTGTCATTAGATTTAGTTATTTTCGTTAGATGTCGTTAGATTTTAACCACTTTGAACACTATTTCGTAACATTTTTGAATATATATCTTTGAACATTTTTAAATCAAATCTTTGCTTCAGGGGGTCCCTGGATCAACATATTTTCAGATGGGGGTCCGCGGACCTTGACAAGTGTGAGAACCACTAATATAGAAACATACGTTTTTCAGGAAACAGTTAGGATTTAGAAGACATTTGTAGAATCAGCCTCAGGTCTTAATGGGTTAAAGTGTAGAATAATTCAACCTTTTATTATAATGTGATGAAAGATTGATTGTAAATAACAGTGAGATGAGTTGATATGAAATAAAACATGAAACATTCTGTACCTGTTCTTATCATCAGGTGGAATTGTATTCATCAGGTGGAACCTTATGTAAAGGAGGATGCTTCGTCTCTTATAAAACAGGACACTGATGATGATGATGATGGTGATGATGATGATGATGATGTTGATGATAATCCATCCCCACCAGGGTAAAGGTTCAACTGAAGAAGACTCTAGAAAGACTAGAATAAAAGAAGAAGAGGAGGAAAGAGAGAGAGAGAGAGTGAAATAGGAAGTAGATTCCGTTCAGATTGACTCCTTACAACTATTGTTACAACTCAATAATCAATATCTTTTATAGATCAGTGATTTACCACTCAACATGATACACAAGTACATACGTTCATTCCTGAATAAAAATACATGTTTAAAACTTTTCACCAACAATAGTTTCACCATTTAGAGGAGAACATCTACCAAATAACATGTATTGATCAACAACAGACATATTTTTGCAGGTGTCAATAACGTTAATCTTTTATAATAATCTTTTGTGCTGTTTTTGTAACACTAAAAACTTGGTCACCATTTTTTCAATTGTTTTGAATATCTGTGTATTCAATTCATCAAGATTTGTTAAATGACTCATTTATGTATGTATGCTGTTGACTCCTCAGTAACAACACAGCTATCAGTATATCATATAATATTATTATATTATATTTATATATTATTAATATAACCCTCAGTAACAACAGAGCTACACTATCAGTATATCATATAATATTATTAGATTATTTATATATTATTAGTATAACCCTCAGTAACAACAGAGCTACTCTATCAGTATATCATATAATATTATTAGATTATTTATATATTATTAGTATAACCCTCAGTAACAACAGAGCTACTCTATCAGTATATCATATAATATTATTAGATTATTTATATATTATTAGTATAACCCTCAGTAACAACAGAGCTACTTTATCAGTATATCGTTGTCAGGTAGAAACCTTGTATAAAAAATGTATATGTCACAGGTAAATTGGCATTCCAGGGAAATTGGAAGGGGGGCGCTTGTTTTTAGGCGCGGGGCGGGGCTGCGAGGCGGGGCTTTGATGCGAGGACGACGACGACAACATGTATATACATACATACTGGCCTCAGTGGCGCACTTCGATAATCATTGGACTCCCCATCCACTATCACTGGGAGTCTGGGTTTGACCTTGTAAGTCCAAAACTCGTACTTTTTAAAGAGAAAAAGAATCTGTGTTCCAATGCATTTAATATAGTTATTATTAATTATTATTCATATAATAATCTGTGTTCCAATGCATTTAATATAGTTATATTTAGTCACAAGCTCTTATTGATACTTTTCATTGGTTCCATATTTATAAAAAACAAAGACACACTTAACCTCTTAAACTTTCATTTAAATGCTAAAATATAGCAGATAATGCATTGCATTTATCACAGCAACACTTCTTTTTACACAATTATACTTTCTCAGAACAATTGTCTTACCAACAGTGAGATGAACAGTGGATTCCTTGTTGAATTCAGGAAGGTTGCAGATGTAGATTCCTTCATCAGATGGTTTCACTCTGGTCAGTTTCAGGGACACGTTGCCTTTCTTCACTTCATCCTGGAAGAGAGAAGTTCTTCTCACGTAGGAAGGACCTTTAGCCTCAACAAGTTCCCCCCCGTTCCTCTGGTAGTAGACATATTGATCATCTGGTCTGGTCCACTTTATGGTCAGGTCAGTGAGGTCGATGGTGGGATCAGTGGTAGGATCAACCTCACATGGTAGAACAACATCCTCTCCAACTGCTTTCACCAGAATATGTCCTGATAAGAAAAGAAAAAGAAAAATATGTATTGATCCTAGAGGGACATACTGGTGTCACAGCAGCAATATGAAACACAGCAGATGTACAGGTTAGACAAGAACCAAAGAACCAAAATACAGTAATTATTCTACTGCGTGAGCTGAGCGATTCATCACGTTTAATACACTTAATCAGGATATAATATGAAAAATCGGACAGATAGAGACTATAGAGATACTGTGTACCGATGTGCGTGATGTTTGGACTAAATCTGTAGGAGTAATATAAAAAAAGTTTGTTTTAGTGCAGCGGCTAAAAGCAATATTTTGGGAGAATCGTTCACTTGGTGATACAAGCGTGAAACTTGGTACAGATCATCTTTAGAGGTCATTTATCGATTTTTTTAATCGAGCCACTTGAAAATCAAAGATGGCGGCCATTTTTCAAGATGGCCGACATCTTAGTGGGCAGTTAAGTGATATGATGGTTTATTTGGTGATACAAGCATGAAAATTGGCATGAGCAGTCTCTGTGGGTCACTTGACAATAGGCCACCCACAGCTACTTGAAATTTGAAGATGGCGGCCATTTTTCAAGATGGCCAACACTTTAGTGGAGCAATTAAGTTATATAATGGTTTATTTGGTGATACAAGCATGAACATTGGCATGATCAGTCTCTGTGGGTCACTTGACAATAGGCCACCCACAGCTACTTGAAATTTCAAGATGGCGGCCATTTTTCAAGATGGCCAACACTTTAGTGGAGCAATTAAGTTATATAATGGTTTATTTGGTGATACAAGCATTACATTTGGCATGAGCAGTCTCTAAGGGTTGCTTGACAAGAAAACACTCCCAGCCACTTTACATTTCTATTTTCAAGATGGCCACCCCCTGGATCCTCAAAAGATACATTTTCTCATAGAAATGTATGTTTTTTTTTCATTAAGGACGATTATTATTATTATGCTAAAGAACAACTTTTAACACATCACAATATAGTTGTGTTGATTTGTTGATCATAGATAGATTAGATAAGAGTGAATATCTGCACTACCAGGGCACACTGGTGATATATCACTGGGGTTCAATGTCAGCTAATTGAAAGTTGGTATCCCAAATGCTGTCTAATTTACCCCAAAACAGTTAGATAGCCGCACCTGAATTGACAGGTTGTGCCAGCACGGGAGAGCCGAGCCAAGGTTAATGGGGTTTTAGTTAACCGGATGGTGTACAGATCGCTCAGGATTTAAATGGCATTGGATGAACGATCGAACTAAGTGTAGGGTTAAGGCACGAACTTAGTTGTATCCCATACATCAAAGTGCTTGGTAAAAGGTGGTAAAAGGATAAACCCTCGGCCTCTGCCTATGCTGCAGACATGGCAGAAGCCATCATAACAGTTGTGAAAACTAACTGGGACAGATGTTTAATTTGTCAGCAGGTCACCAAGGAAAAACTCATTCAGCCGAGTTTATTCAACAGAGAGCACGATCGTACTGGTTATGATACCATTGCAAGAAATGTTCCATTATTTCATAAGATCAATGCTCTGCCTATCTTACTTAGTCCAACCCGACTAGATGAAGGTGATGGCATAGAAAGCACATCGACAAGAAACAGAGCAAAATATAATTCAAGCTGTAAACTTAGGTTCAACAACACAGAGCTGGAAAGGACCCAAAAGAGAGCATCTACATCTGCTGAAGACACTGAAGATACCAAAGATATCCATGTCAAGAGGCCAAGAAGATCTAATGTATGACCGGTCCAGCGATGTCACAACTGTGAACGAGGCCAGGCTTGATCTCTTTGCCAGAAAGCAAAGACAATATGACTTGATCCCACCAACTCAAGCAGCACTCAAAGAGCATGCCAAACATGCTTCTTATGAGGCTGGATACGTGTGGGGACAGGCATTGAAGCGACATCCACAAATGCCGAGCCCATCTGACTGGGGATGGGTGGAACAGGACGAGAAGTGGAAAGTCTTCTGGACTCCACTTCCACCTATTGCGGAGAGTTGTTGGGAGTTGACCAAATGTGGGTGCTCCAAGGCATGTACTGGAAGGTGTAACTGCTTCAGATATGGACTCAGTTTCACATGCCTATGTAGTTGCCCCTGCTAGAACCTATTTGCATGTTTATTTTGCCAGAGTTATTCCCTGTTGTCCTCTGTGTTTTCAAGTGGAGGCCTATGGCTCGGCTTCCCCTCGTCACATCGACGCATCATGTTTTACTTTTTATCTAGTCTATTACTGTGTAATTTTCAGTTGTTACTTTGTAACATTGCTTCCACTGCCTTCCACTGCCATATCTAACAGTGAAGCACATTTTCAGTTTAGTTCCTTAGTATCGTTTGTCATGGTTCCGTGGCTATTGCCATTCAGTATTAGCCATTACTCATAATTTTGGAGCACTGTCCGTTCAGCACCACAACTGTGCTTATCAGCACCACAACTGTGATAATTTATTCATCTTATTTTTTGTTTCCCCACCCCTTAGTATTTATTTGACACATGTAATGGCTGTTAGTTTAAAAAAAACAATATATATATATATACATATATATATATATATATATATATATATATATATATATATATATATCCTCCCTTGTGACTGTTACCTTGTCGTGGTAAGGGAGCTTGTTTAGGCCTACCTCAGTGAACCCTGAGAGCTATGCCGGTGGGAGGCAACTCCTGACAGGTCTTACCAAACTGGACAGGTCGTGGGCGAGGAGTCAGACAAAACACAGTCAAACAACCTCTCTTGACAGAGCTTTTTGAGGAACCCAATACATTTCTATGAGAAAAGGTATCATTTAAAGATTGTCAAATGACCTTTTGAGACGGCTCATGGCAATTTTCATGCTTGTATCACCAACTAAATGATTTCTTAAGCTTAACTAGTCCACTAAGGTGGTGGCCATCTTGAAAAATGGCCGCCATCTTGACATTTCAAGTAGCTGTGGGTGGCTTATTGTCAAGTGACCCACAGAGACTGCTCATGCCAATTTTCATGCTTGTATCACCAAATGAACCATTATATAACTTAAATGCTCCACTAAAGTGTTGGCCATCTTGAAAAATGGCCGCCATCTTGAAATTTCAAGTAGCTGTGGGTGGCCTATTGTCAAGTGACCCACAGAGACTGCTCATGCCAATTTTCATGCTTGTATCACCAAATAAACCATCATATCACTTAACTGCCCACTAAGGTATCGGCCATCTTGAAAAATGGCCGCCATCTTGGATTTTTGAGTGGCTCGATTAAAAAAGTCAAAGAGTTGACCTAAAGGAATGTTCATGCCAATTTTCACGCTTGTATCACAAAGTGAACGATTGTTCCTACTATCCGCTCTACTATTTAGCAAAAATCTGCCTCCTGATGGCACTATAACAGGACAATGTGAAAAGGGTGGCATGTGTTCCTCGGCCTAGTGGGAATGTGCGTGCAAAGTTTAACGGCAATCGCATGCTGTGTTGATGATTTGAGGCATTTTGTTCAGAACGGGCCACTCCTGCAAACTTTGGATGGCAATCTTAGCCAATCAGGATGGAATATGAAGAATCGGACAGATCCGTGTTGATCACATGACTATAGAGATCATGTTTACCGATTTGCATTATGTTTGGTGGCGCTATAAAAGGCCAATGTGCAAAATGCAGGCCAGGTTTTTCCTTGGCCTCTAAGGAGTTTCACGCGGATCGGTCCATTTATAGGTAAAAACACAAATCGGCCTGTTATAGCGCCACCATAAGGCCGATTTCACAGCAATCTCATGCTGCTGTTGATTGTACTACTTGAAGATCCGTGGATCCAGTCCAGGTTTTCTTCCACACAACTGAATGTATCAGACGTTTTTTTGTTTTTTGACATTATTTTAGCTAAAGCGTGTCTTGCTCAAGGACACTTCGACATTAACCCAAAGGGGGCCAAAAGGTAGAGCGAATGCGTAGAAATCGGAAGGTTACCGGTTCAATAACCACCATAAAGTGCTGGGAAATAGTCAACTTTGATGAGAATTTGTCAAGCGGACAGCATTTTTTTTAAAAGGGTGATATTTTCAAATATAATGAGGCCCTGAATCTTATTTTGTAACTCCCCCCGATGTTTCAGGATACTCCATACCAAATGTCATAGCTATTTATGCCCTTGTAGTATCTTAATATTAGCATTTACATAATTTTGCCAAAAACGTACTCCAAAAAAGGGGTTTTGGGGTCCCGAGACCAAAACAGCCCAGAGTTGGGGGTGTTCCCTATCAACTAGTGGTGGCCCAAGGTATGGACTAACAGGAAATAATTGTGGGAAAAAGGTAGCAGAAAACATCCTGAGAGGTGGACCAGGCTCCCGGACTAATAATGTGAATTAACATGACCGGGATGGTTTACCAGGCTAATTTTGTTCGATAATGATAATTATCATTAATAATAATAATAATAATAGGGAAAATGTAATAATACAAAAGTGTATTATTACATTTTTCCCGTTGACCCCCCCCATTTTTGTACATATATATATTTGTTTAATTATGCTTTTTTGTTTTGTTTGTAAACATAGTGTTATTTTCATGTTGATATTTGAACTGTTTGGTTGCTACTATATATATGTCTATGAAATGAATACCAAGGACCTCAATGGAAACAAGACCGCAAGGACTTTTTTGGACGGACCTTTTAGACAAAGTATTATAAAGGTAATTGTGATGTTTACATTTTTGCCTGATATAATCAATCAATGAATCGAACAACATTTTGGGGACGGATTACATTCATTTTGGGTTAAATGTGTATTGTGGGACCGTTCTGGGACGGGGGTGAACAAAGTTAGTCTATAGACTGGCTGTAGACTAGATATGTGTATTGAAAAATGTGGATATTATGATAAAAGTGCAACACATAACTATAACATTAATTGTTCACAGTACACAAAGCATACTTACTGATCACTTTAATGTAATGAGTCTTGCTCTGCCGTCGGCCGTTTATCTCCACAGAATATATTCCACCGTCTCTTATGGTCACATTGTTGATGACCAACTCTCCAGTGCCTTTATTCAATGTAGTGCAGTGTTTAAATGTCCCGTAGTAATCCACATCAGGACCAAAGACCTGATCCCATTCTGCAACCTTATTGAGGCCATGTTTCCAAAGGATTCCAGTGATGGTTTCATTAACAGAAGTAGTATCTGGAAGCAAATCAAGGATTCCTCCCAGTGGAATGTGTTTCACATATTGTTGGTCTGTGTGAAGAAAATAAAGTTTAACAGTTAAAACATAGATAAATGACCCAAAAGAACAACCTATTTCAGTGAACATGACATTAAATGTTATTGTCTTGCATGTTTTTGGCATATTTAGTCTTTTACACACAAAAACACATGGAACCCCTCACAAACATACTGTAATATTTAAACACACAATAACACAAACATACTGTAATATTTAAACACACAATAACACAAACATACTGTAATATTTAAACACACAATAACACAAACATACTGTAATATGTAAACACACAATAACACAAACATACTGTAATATGTAAACACACAATAACACAAACATACTGTAATATTTAAACACACAATAACACAAACATACTGTAATATGTAAACACACAATAAGACAAACATACTGTAATATGTAAACACACAATAAGACAAACATACTGTAATATGTAAACACACAATAACACAAACATACTGTAATATGTAAACACACAATAAGACAAACATACTGTAATATGTAAACACACAATAAGACAAACATACTGTAATATGTAAACACACAATAACACAAACATACTGTAATATTTAAACACACAATAACACAAACATACTGTAATATGTAAACACACAATAAGACAAACATACTGTAATATGTAAACACACAATAACACAAACATACTGTAATATGTAAACACACAATAACACATGGCCCTCTCAAACATACTGTAATATGTAAACACACAATAACACATGGCCCTTTCAAACATACTGTAATATGTAAACACACAATAGCACAAACATACTGTAATATGTAAACACACAATAACACATGGCCCTCTCAAACATACTGCAATATTTAAACATGCAGCAGAGGCTCCATCATTGGGGCAAAAGTTGGGGGACTTTAGTGGTGGGCGTGGCCAGACTATGATGTCATGAGGTTCACTGTCAGTTTTGGTGTAGCTCTAAAGAAGAATAGACCTCCTCTGAATTTAATGAACTAACTTAAACTATAACTAACTATAAGAACTTTAATGTGTTTTTAAATGACAATTGTAGTTCTGGATAAAGACCAGATTGTACATTTTAAAGCATTTTTCTGACTTTCTATTTAGGGAAATTCCATTTTAACTCCATTAAACTTTGCATTTCAATAAAAAAATATTTAATAAGGAAGGCAGAAGGAAGTGAGAATAAAAAATGAATATAATACATAGCCTATTATATATTATATATTATATTATACACCACTAGAGCTCTTCATGGGTCCAAAATGACCCTAACCCTAAAGGACCGTGGAATGTGTTTCTAGATCCAAGTGGACAAGACTTTTTTTTCTTTCTCTTTTTTTTTAAGACGGACCCGGACCCGTGAGGTTCGTTTCAAGATGATGATTAATGATTAATTTAATGATTCATTTATTAAATAATAATAATAATAATAATAATAATAATAATAATAATAATAATAATAATAATAATAATAATAATAATAATAATAATAATAATAATATTAGGTCAACGATTTAGCTATTTGTATTAATTGTCTGATGAAGTCCAATGTGACAAAGTAGATGTTACATCTTTTAAACACAAGGGGGCAATATTAGACAATGTAAGTAGTGTATGTGTAATGTTAGCAGCAAATCACATGTAGAAATCTCTCTGCCTTTCTTTATCTCTATCTTTGTTTATGTTTATGTTTATGTTTATCTCTGACAGGCCAGAAGGCAGACATTATCATTTAATACATATACAATGTTCAAAGCCGTTCAGTTTTCTGCACCAAACTACAAACTATTTGTTTTGTTGTGAATTTTGATGAACTAAAAACAGTTTGTGATAAAAGGTGAGTGATGAGCCCTGCAGTTATCACTATTGATTCATTTCACAGTGTTTACTATAGATTATTCACTGTTAGGGGCCTTCCATGCATCTGGGCAGACAGTCACTAGACTAGACTACTGTACTTTAGTTCTTGTGTGTGTGTGTGTGTGTGAACATGAACATGAACATGAACAGTAGGTTAGTTACAGTGTAAGGATTTACCTCCAGTGATGCAGAGATGATACAGAACTAACAGCAGAAGGAGACGTGATGAATGTCTCTGAGAGTAGATCACATGTGAGATCACCATGTTCACAACTAGAAACAATAAGAAAGAAAGAAAGAAAGAAAGACGTTTAGTCCCATGTATATCAATAAGATGATCATGGAAAATACTCAATTCTGATTGGCCAAAAGAAGATTATTTCCAGATAATTGCACAGCTTGGATGTAGTGACCTCATCACTGAGATAAACGAATAATGCATTATGAAAATGTTACTGTATCTAATTAACTATCCTTAAAAACAACATTACCTTATGTTATGGTGGAACATAATTTATATGTTTACAGACAGACAGACAGAGTAATAGTATGATAATTACATGGTAGGTTTGTCTGTTGCACAGCTTTGGTCCTGCCTGACATCTCACTTGTAAAATGTGAAATGTCAGACGTCTGGTTTAAATAAAGGTCACATGGTATCTGTGACCACAAGGTATCACTTTGAAGAATGTCAGTGCAGAGGTGGAACAATTACTATCGCTGGCACTATGGGCAATTCTTTTTTTTATTTACTTGGCACTGAATGAGTTAATAAACGCTACCAGTCTGTTTTGGTCTTGCATGTCAAAGTACATGCTTATTTCCTACTGAAGCCTGATCTACAAGCCTGATCTACAAGCCTACAACGTGGCGCGGATGCAACACGTCATAGTCTTGGAGATCTGTTATGTTCTGCGTGTGACAGTCATACGTCATAAATCAGGCATGAGATCCAAGACTCAGCAGCGTTTACATTGAACTACCAGTGGAGAGAGAGTTGAACAGATCCATGGACATGAAACAAGTGTCAAAGTGAACTCATTCTGTCCTCCAAAGGTGAGGAGATTGTTGACAAAATGTTAAACAACGTCCAATCGTCCATCATATTGAAGTGGTTTGTTTGGATTTCTCAAAAGTGACACAGCACAGTAAACAGACAGAAAGAATGCTGTCGGTCGGTGCAACAAAACTTGAGAAACACAACACATGTTTTGCATTACTGGCTTTACTTAACAGTTTCCCATCGACGTAGGTAGTATTTAAATGTGGATACAATATCCAACATGTGCCAGCCTAGCAAGGCTGTACCAAAACAATCACATCGTCTTTTGAATGATGCATCTATGGAAAGTGAGCGCAGTTTCACCCTTTATAACAGAATCAATACACAATCCCTCAGTACAGCAGAGAAAGACTTCTCTAGACTCCAGGTATGAACTCAAACTGTCTGCACTGTCTGTGAAGAGTGCTGTGGAAAAGCTGCACAATGATTCACTCGTCTTTGAGTTAACAATCATCATAGCATCACAGCTATCATCTCCCTCCACCTCTAGCCTTTTGTGTTTACATTTAGATGTTTCAATATATTATTTTTAGGGATGTGCGATATATCGGCAAACACATCGACATCGGCCGATGATAGATGTTTTTTAATGAATCGGTCTGATATTAAAATGGCCCCGACGTGAACAACCGATGATTGCTTCTGTGTCTCGCTGCTGCAGGAGTAGTGTGTGTGTGTGTGTGTGTGTGTGTGTGTGTGTTTGTGTGTGTGTGTGTGTGTGTGTGTACCTTGAAGTGGGTAGGGTCTAACTCCGAGGCGATGGCTGTCTCGGAGGAATTTATATCTGACCCCAGTATCTCTGTCAGAGCATCTATGACTGTGTGTGGAACAGAACACCAACTCCCACTGACTAATGCCCGAGGCCGCCTCTTATGGGCACAACATCACAGGCAGCGGCAGCATTGGACTGAGCTGAGACTGCAAGGGAAGACTGCATGTCTCCCCGCTGTGGACCATTCATGTCTCACCTCTGTGTTCAAAAATGTTGCTTTAGACGAATGCATTGTTGTCTTTACTCTGAAAGCGAGGTTGCAGGTTTTACCATCTAAACTTAACCTCTCCATCTGGTTTCCAGGCAACCATGCTCCTCACTGTATACATCATGGTCATGAACAAATAGCTGAAACCATGTCCCACATCTTAAATGGGTGCCATGTATACAGGGGACTCTACATAAGTAGGCATGACAAAATAATGGATTTGATATCTAAAGATATCACTTCTATTTTCAGGTCCTCCATCATGCTGTATAAGCATTCTACTGTGAAGCCGAGCATGTTTAACCTGTGTAACGATGATTCTGTGTTCTCTAACATTTCAGCTAACACCCCTGATGTCATTGTTGTTAATGAAAACCATAGGGAGGTGTTAATTCTCGAGGTCGGCTGTACTTTTGATTACAGCTTAGAGGAAGCCTTCCAAACCAAAGTGCTAAAATATCATCAGCTAGAGCAGACCATCTCTCAGCTAGGCTACATGTAAACTTTTGGTTTTTATCTTTGGTAGTCTAGGACACGTGCACAAGTTGGTTGTGAGGGGCCTGCAAATGGCCGGCCTCTCCAAAAGGAGGGCTAAACAATTAGCAAGGTAATGCTCAATATCAGCTATTATAGGAAGCCGCTCAATTTGGAGGAGGCGTTGCCTTCTTTACCCATGATTGTTGTCCGCTGTGTTCGACAGGTATGCCATCTTTTGTTTTGTATGTAACAATGCTCTGCTTTACATGCACTTTGTAACTGGCTGTTTTCCCTTCATCTGACTGCACTGGCATTGTTTATGTCCTTTGTACATCCTGTACTTCTTATAATGTGGACATGAATAAATATTTCAAATGTGTGACATTGCAGTCATACAGTCTTTTTATGACAATAAATGTAAAGATCACGGGCATAATGGTGATCTCCCCCCCCTCACCTTGGCACAGGGATGTGCCACCACCTGAACCTACATTCCTCCCTCACACAGAGCACTTTACAGTTGAACAGGTACAGGCTGTTTTACATGACCTCTCTAACAGTAAAGACAGTGTTATAGATGTAGAGGTACAGGCTGTTTTACATGACCTCTCTAACAGTAAAGACAGTGTTATAGATGTAGAGGTACAGGCTGTTTTACATGACCTCTCTAACAGTAAAGACAGTGTTATAGATGTAGAGGTACAGGCTGTTTTACATGACCTCTCTAACAGTAAAGACGGTGTTATAGATGGAGAGGTACAGGCTGTTTTACATGACCTCTCTAACAGTAAAGACGGTGTTATAGATGCAGAGGTACAGGCTGTTTTACATGACCTCTCTAACAGTAAAGACAGTGTTATAGATGCAGAGGTACAGGCTGTTTTACATGACCTCTCTAACAGTAAAGACGGTGTTATAGATGGAGAGGTACAGGCTGTTTTACATGACCTCTCTAACAGTAAAGACAGTGTTATAGATGCAGAGGTACAGGCTGTTTTACATGACCTCTCTAACAGTAAAGACGGTGTTATAGATGCAGAGGTACAGGCTGTTTTACATGACCTCTCTAACAGTAAAGACAGTGTTATAGATGTAGAGGTACAGGCTGTTTTACATGACCTCTCTAACAGTAAAGACAGTGTTATAGATGTAGAGGTACAGGCTGTTTTACATGACCTCTCTAACAGTAAAGACGGTGTTATAGATGTAGAGGTACAGGCTGTTTTACATGACCTCTCTAACAGTAAAGACAGTGTTATAGATGTAGAGGTACAGGCTGTTTTACATGACCTCTCTAACAGTAAAGACAGTGTTATAGATGCAGAGGTACAGGCTGTTTTACATGACCGTGTTATAGATGTAGAGGTAGAGGCTGTTTTACATGACCTCTCTAACAGTAAAGACAGTGTTATAGATGTAGAGGTAGAGGCTGTTTTACATGACCTCTCTAACAGTAAAGACGGTGTTATAGATGTAGAGGTACAGGCTGTTTTACATGACCTCTCTAACAGTAAAGACGGTGTTATAGATGTAGAGGTACAGGCTGTTTTACATGACCTCTCTAACAGTAAAGACAGTGTTATAGATGCAGAGGTACAGGCTGTTTTACATGACCGTGTTATAGATGTAGAGGTAGAGGCTGTTTTACATGACCTCTCTAACAGTAAAGACAGTGTTATAGATGTAGAGGTAGAGGCTGTTTTACATGACCTCTCTAACAGTAAAGACGGTGTTATAGATGTAGAGGTACAGGCTGTTTTACATGACCTCTCTAACAGTAAAGACGGTGTTATAGATGTAGAGGTACAGGCTGTTTTACATGACCTCTCTAACAGTAAAGACGGTGTTATAGATGTAGAGGTACAGGCTGTTTTACATGACCTCTCTAACAGTAAAGACAGTGTTATAGATGTAGAGGTACAGGCTGTTTTACATGACCTCTCTAACAGTAAAGACGGTGTTATAGATGTAGAGGTAGAGGCTGTTTTACATGACCTCTCTAACAGTAAAGACGGTGTTATAGATGTAGAGGTAGAGGCTGTTTTACATGACCTCTCTAACAGTAAAGACGGTGTTATAGATGCAGAGGTACAGGCTGTTTTACATGACCTCTCTAACAGTAAAGACAGTGTTATAGATGCAGAGGTACAGGCTGTTTTACATGACCTCTCTAACAGTAAAGACAGTGTTATAGATGCAGAGGTACAGGCTGTTTTACATGACCTCTCTAACAGTAAAGACAGTGTTATAGATGCAGAGGTACAGGCTGTTTTACATGACCTCTCTAACAGTAAAGACAGTGTTATAGATGTAGAGGTACAGGCTGTTTTACATGACCTCTCTAACAGTAAAGACAGTGTTATAGATGTAGAGGTACAGGCTGTTTTACATGACCTCTCTAACAGTAAAGACGGTGTTATAGATGTAGAGGTACAGGCTGTTTTACATGACCTCTCTAACAGTAAAGACGGTGTTATAGATGTAGAGGTAGAGGCTGTTTTACATGACCTCTCTAACAGTAAAGACGGTGTTATAGATGCAGAGGTACAGGCTGTTTTACATGACCTCTCTAACAGTAAAGACGGTGTTATAGATGCAGAGGTACAGGCTGTTTTACATGACCTCTCTAACAGTAAAGACGGTGTTATAGATGTAGAGGTACAGGCTGTTTTACATGACCTCTCTAACAGTAAAGACGGTGTTATAGATGTAGAGGTACAGGCTGTTTTACATGACCTCTCTAACAGTAAAGACGGTGTTATAGATGTAGAGGTACAGGCTGTTTTACATGACCTCTCTAACAGTAAAGACGGTTATAGATGCAGAGGTACAGGCTGTTTTACATGACCTCTCTAACAGTAAAGACAGTGTTATAGATGTAGAGGTACAGGCTGTTTTACATGACCTCTCTAACAGTAAAGACGGTGTTATAGATGTAGAGGTACAGGCTGTTTTACATGACCTCTCTAACAGTAAAGACGGTGTTATAGATGTAGAGGTAGAGGCTGTTTTACATGACCTCTCTAACATTAAAGACGGTGTTATAGATGTAGAGGTAGAGGCTGTTTTACATGACCTCTCTAACAGTAAAGACGGTGTTATAGATGTAGAGGTACAGGCTGTTTTACATGACCTCTCTAACAGTAAAGACAGTGTTATAGATGCAGAGGTACAGGCTGTTTTACATGACCTCTCTAACAGTAAAGACGGTGTTATAGATGTAGAGGTACAGGCTGTTTTACATGACCTCTCTAACAGTAAAGACAGTGTTATAGATGTAGAGGTACAGGCTGTTTTACATGACCTCTCTAACAGTAAAGACAGTGTTATAGATGCAGAGGTACAGGCTGTTTTACATGACCTCTCTAACAGTAAAGACAGTGTTATAGATGCAGAGGTACAGGCTGTTTTACATGACCTCTCTAACAGTAAAGACAGTGTTATAGATGTAGAGGTACAGGCTGTTTTACATGACCTCTCTAACAGTAAAGACAGTGTTATAGATGTAGAGGTACAGGCTGTTTTACATGACCTCTCTAACAGTAAAGACGGTGTTATAGATGGGGTGACATACAAGACCCTTAAAACCACACAGTCATGTCAGATTTTAACATCAATCTTTAATGTCTGTGTAAGGTATACAAGTATTCTTACAAGCTTTTATTTTGAAGACTTGCATTGTCCTACGGGGGCAGTGTTATGTCAGACTGACCTGTCAGATTGCGAGAAGAAAGAGGAAGAGGCGTATGCAGGAGGAGAAAGGGAGGAAGAGGAAGAGAGAAAAGAAAGCGAGGGAATCCACGTTTGATCTGGGTGGCAGTAAGCTGTTAATGTGTTACAGTAAGATACCTAAAAACGAGAGGTTAAGCTGCATAATGATGACAGACTGAGATGCGCTTTACTGACGAGCACGGGTGATTAAATAATACCGCCGAACGTGCATTTATTGGAGCGGGCTCGTATCCCGTCGGAGAGACAGCAAGAGACTGTTTGTGTAACTATTGGAAGCGGTGCGGCTGTATCGCGTGTTGAAGTAAGATTCCAGTCGGAAGAAGTTTCGGGGATAATATTCAGAACGTTATTGCGTCTGAGACAGAGACATTGGTCATGTGAGGAGGTGAATGGAGTTCGTTGTGGACCAGGGAAGAGTTCTAGACAGTGAGGTCTTCACGTCAGGCGAGTGTGACCGTGATTGACAGGCAGACAGCTGTCGTGAGGATTTAGTTTGGGAATTGAACAGAAGTATTTCCCTGCCAACCAGACTACACTCTCCTTGTGACTCATCTCATCTACCCCTGCTCATCCCAGCAGACTGGTATTTCGTTTGTTTTCCATGATACATATGTTCTGCTGAACTTGACAGTAGTGATTCAGTCGAGCTCTCACTAAGTGGATAATTGCTACTGTGCATACACACGTTCTGGACTAAGATAAGATTCTATTCTACCGTTAAACTACGGTTGAAGTGTGCGTTCATTTTTCGGACTATTTTTGCACTCTATTTTTGTGGAAACTTTTGAAGGATTATTTTTGACTCAATTTTGGAACTTTATTTCAGGACTCTAGCTTTTGGATCCGTTGGATTAGGTAGAGACTAAATAAGGGTCATCTTGATTAATGTGAAGTATTGAATATCCTTTGGTTGTGTCACAGAGTGAACTGTGAAGAAGGTGAATTACAATTATTCATTTTGTTTATTGTGTTTTTGGAGTTTTTGTATTTTTTGGAGTTGTATTAGAATAGTAGTGAAGACAAATGTGACATTTCAATTTATTTATTTTTTTATTTTATTTCATTTTTGTCATGATTAAATCACTGGAGGAAATACAGCTGCCCCAGATATTTATTGATATTGTGAAAAATGTGTACAAGGGCTCCTTTATACAAGTAATCTGTGGAAAAGAGCAAACCCAGCCAACAGCTCTACAGATAGGCATTAAAACTGGCTGTCCATGAAGCACAGTTAATTTTATAATTGCCACCAATCAGTGGATAAAGTGGATGTGTCAGTGTGCTCCCCATGGTGTAATCTCCCCCAACCCGGTACAGGGCTACACGGATGATATTTTATTAGCCTCTAGGGAAGAGAGCACAATAAAGAACATGCTCTCCAGGACAGACCTTTTTTTAGAATGGTCAGGCCTAGAGGTTAAGAATACAAAATGTGCTGTCTTGTATGAGAGGAGGAGTGTAGGGAACCGGTGCTAACTGACACACCCCCAGTGTTCACCATAGCATCTGAACCCCTGTGTGTATACGCTCTCCATGAGACATACAACTACCTTGGACATAAAATCAACATCGCAGGAGAATGGAAGGAGCAGGTCAACAACATCCTGTCTGATTTGACATCTCGGCTGGACCTGATTGACAGATGTCCACTGTCTGCCTCTGACTATGTTGGAAGCTGTCAGACAGGGGGCGCTCTCTAAGATCCAACACCTGTTCTCCAATGTCCACATCCAACAGAAAGTACTGTGTGAGATGAATAACTAAACAGTGAGCCTGGTGCGAAAATGGTTTGGACTCAACTCACACAGCACCCGTGACATCATCTATCATCCACAGTGGGAGGGAGGGCTGGGGGGGCCAAACGTGGAATGGATTCACACCAGCATGAGGATTTCCCACCTCCCCAAAATGCTGAACAACGACGACAAGGATGTTCGGGAGCTGGCTCGATCCTCCCTGTTTCTGGACATAAGGAGGCGTATGGTCCCACTGGACAGGGAGTCAGAGCCACACTTTCTCTGATTTAGGAGGAAACCCAGAGGGAAACTTGACACCCGTTCCGCTGGTTTTGGGGTGTGGTCAGATTGGCCAGATCTGAACGACCTCTGTACCCGCACTGGAGTGTCCTTGGAGTGGGTGTGGTCTGACTCTGGGACTGTGAGGGTCTCAGAGGACATTACAACTGACCCCCTCATCCAGGTCAGGGCAACAGTCACCTTTGCTGGTCACAGTCACCTGCTAACAACTACAGGTGCCAGACGAGTCCTTATGGATCTACAGCAACATCAACAAGGTCGCAGCACAATTTACGGTACACTAATTTCACATAATAAGCCTTTATTACAAATAATGTGTTTCTTATTAGCAATAATGTTTTGTTATTAGAAAGAAACAAACGTTGTTATACCCTTATTTTCCACTATTATCCCTTAATTATGTTCTAATTAGAAATTGAATGAAACGTAACAAAAGGCGTTATTAGAAATGGTGTTCTCCGCTATTCGACAGATTCCTAGAGGCTAACAAACCCTAATAAGAACTAACAAAGCCCAATAAGACCTAACGAAGCCTAATAAGAAATAAAAGTTCTTTATAATGCCTAATTATTTCCACTTACTTGACCGTCACATTACAACCCCGCAACTACTAACGACATGATGTGATGTTAGGCTACCATCAGTCTACTGTAAGGGTTTCGTTAGAACAAATGTGTTCTTTATTAGGCCTTTATTTAATGTTATTTCCACTTACTTCAAGTTACTTTACATATAATTACAACAGAACTGTACCGTAAATTGTACATCAGCCATTCCGGTCTAACTTCATGACACATTATATTATTCCTACCTTTTTGCTTAATAAAAAATATTTTGTTGTTATTAGGAACAAATTACCTCTCATTACTACAGAACTGTACCGTAAATTGTACATCAGCTATTCTGTGCCAACATCAGGACACATACCTTATTGCTTCTTAACACATAATATGTACTTATTAGAAACAAATTAACTCTCATTACTACAGAACTGTACCGTAAATTGTACCAGCCAGTCCATGCTAACGTCATGAAAGGAGAATGCATGCTCGTTATATATCAATATTCGCTGATTATTAGTCTAATTTCTGACAAACTGTAGGCCTACTTCCAAATAACTTACCTGCTCCAGAAATGTTATGGAAGCCCATTGCACATGACTGCTATACTGCTCACTATTACATATTATAAAACACTAGCCCATACCCGGTCAACCCAAGACGGACACCAAGACGGACGGACAGACAGAGGTTACTCCAATTATATAGTAGGATGAGGCACATTAACTTAGGCTACTTTCTCAATACATTTGGCTAGGTGAAGACAAAATAGCCTAAACACACCCTAGTGGCTGGTTAGGTCATATCAACTCGGAAAGCTTAATAAATTGAAACAATTGCTGCAGCTTATTATTTTATTTTCACTCACTGCGAAATAAGCCATTTTGACAATGAAATCCAGTATTATGGACACATTTCTTTTAAGCTTTGCCACTCCAAGCACTTTAGGAGAAAAAAATGTAAGGACACTAAAACAAACCTTGACAATTAACAATAATACATTTCTCTGACAAACGTTGAATAAAATATATAAAACAAGTGTCCGAAAGTCTTTATATTCCAAAACGATCCCGGTGTTGCTTCTCACACTGGAGGTTAGCTCAGCTAGCATGAGAGGCTAACAACAGTGTAACTCGAGACGCCTGCTTACTACAGTAACGTTAAACCAGGACTCGTCTTGACTCCAAACAGGATAAATATTAAACACTATCAATACAGATGAGTAAACTCATTCATCACTTATGCACTAAGTGGTACGATTGTCACGTAATGATCCCGTTTAAATACACTATGTGAGTCCTTCAGACACACTAAAACCTCTCCGTCTAAAATTGGCTAAGCACACACACATCCCAGCTCGTCCCGCCCCCCAACCAATCATATGCTTGGAAAAGTGATGGACCGTCATGAAGACCAATCAGTCAACAAGTTAGATAGCCCCTACAGGAGCTACAAGTTAAACTGATCTCTTAAAGTGGTACTAGCTTCTAAAGACCTGTTGACTTATTAAATTGCCTGCCTACTACTAAGGTTTTGAAATATATATACATATTAACGCTGGGGAAATTACCCAGGGGTTACAAACATAATCATTTTTATTAAGCAAAAAAGGTAGGAATAATATAATGTGTCAGAGAAGTTAGCCCGGAATGGCTGATGTACAATTTACGGTACAGTTCTGTTGTAATTATATGTAAAGTAACTTGAAGTAAGTGGAAATAACATTAAATAAAGGCCTAATAAAGAACACATTTGTTCTAACGAAACCCTTACAGTAGACTAATAGTAGCCTAACATCACATCGTGTAGTTAGTAGTTGCAGGGTTCTTATTAGGCTTTGTTAGGTCTTATTAGGCTTTGTTAGGTCTTTGTTACGTTTCATTCAATTTCTAATTAGAACATAATTAAGGGATAATAGTGGAAAATAAGGGTATAACAACGTTTGTTTCTTTCTAATAAAAAAACATTATTGCTAATAAGAAACACATTATTTGTAATAACGGCTTATTATGTCAAATTAGTGTACCGTAAATTGTGCTGCGACCAACAACAACAACACTGGACTGGACTAAAACTCCAAGGGAAACTTGCATGTCTTCCCTATGCTGATCACTCTATTTCACACTCATTTCTTAAGAACACTTCACTCAATGAGGACATCACCACATTCACAGTTAAAGCCAGACTACAAGTTCTTCCCACCAGACTCAACCTCTCCATCTGGTTCCCCAGCAATCAGGTTCCTCATTGCATGCACCACACCACAGAACAGATCACTGAAACACTGTCACACATCTTGAATGGCTGTTATGCATACAAAGGGATGTACATACAGTAGCACGTCACCATAGAATAGTGGAGCTCATAGCGAAGGACATATCAAAATATCATGCATCTACAGTGAGAATGTACAAACATTCCCGTGTCATTTCATCCATGTTCCATCTCTGTGATAACACAGACATCTTTACATATTTGACAGCTAATACACCAGATGTTGTTGTGGTGAATGAAGAGTCCAGGGAAGTGTCTGTGTTAGAGATAGCCTTCACCTTTGACCTTAGCCTAGAGGAGGCCTTTATGACCAAGGTCATTAAATACCAACCACTCCTACAGACCATCTCAGAGCTAGGTTATAGGTGCAGACTATTTGTTTTTATATTCGGCAGCCTGGGACATACCCACAGACTAGTTGTTAGAGGGCTTCAACAACTTAGGATGCCCAAAAAGGAGGCAAAAAGGCTGGCAAAGTATTGTGCTGTCTCTGCTATAATTGGCAGTCGCCATATATGGCGGAGACACTGTTACTTATACCCGTAGAGTACTGAGTGACATGCCTATTGTATCATGAAAACATATGCCATGATTTTGTGAATGTAACCTTACTGCACCTATAATATTTGTGTCCCTGTATGTATTATCCTTTATGTGGACATAAATAAATGGTTAAAATGTGTGTGTGCGTGTGTGGGGCAGGGGGTAGGTGTCGGGTTTCACATGGTGTGTGTGTGTGTGTGTGTGTGTGTGTGTGTGTGTGTGTGTGTGTGTGTGTGTGTGTTGATCAACAGTTTCAAAGAGAAGCAAAAAAGAAACAAAATATAATTCACAAATTCACAAAACCCAGGTTACGTATGTAACCCCTCGTTTTTAACGCAAAACACAATTCAATGCATTACCATCAGTTCACAACATCGCACAACACAAGGCCATCATAAACCAAGTTCTTTGATAGATAAAGTCACGTACCACGGGCTTTAATAGTCCGTGCCCGGTCCTTAATACGCACGCAGCACGCAAGACGCAACGCAACGCACGTTATAGTAAGTCCTCTTCACCGAGTATATCGGCTCCTTGTTTAGGTTCCCCCAAACAATAAACAAATAAATCAAAATAAAGTTCGCTCTCCCCAAAACAAAAGTAGGCCTATGAGCTCAAATAATAAGGGAAATACCAGTAAGGCAGGCAGCGGAGGTGATCTGGAACGGTTCCCTGCGTGTCAGTGACGGTCAGTCACAACAAACACTTTGTTGTTCGTTTAGCAGGAACGGCCAGAATGCGGGGAATCGCACAGTTGTTCAGGATCCGTTGGCGGGGTGTGTGGCTCCTTCTTTCGTGGGATCAACGTCCACTTCACGGCGGGCTACGAACACTGTTAACGGTCTAAATCACACGGTACAAACACTGAGGGAACGAGGGTCTGACTTCCTCGTCCTCCACGCTCACTCTCTCGCACCGCAGGTGCCAGCACCGGGACACTTAATGACAACGGGGGGTGACGAAGGGGTGATTGACGGTCGGCTCGCGGACCATTTCGGGCCGTCACAGTGTGTGTGTGTGTGTGTGTGTGTGTGTGTGTGTGTGTGTGTGTGTGTGTGTGTGTGTGGTGCTGATCAAGTGGCTGTATTTCTAATTTGGCAGTATGATCGACAACAACATTGCTCTTTAACTTTGTGCCAATGACTTTGATAAGCATGGAGCCTCCACCTGCCCTGTTCTATAGACACTACTGCACTGTTTCTGAAACTCTATTGTTAATGACTGTCTTTTCTGTTGGGGACAGATTCATGTGTTCTATACTGTATTGCCATGCCATGCCTTTCCTTCTGTTAGGGTCAGATTATTCCTTGGATAGTGAGTAGGGCTGGAAAACAAATGTGAAACATTGAGAACAAAAAAAAGTAAAACATGTAAAAGGAAATGGGATTATCAAAACGTTTTTGGAATAAACATTGCTTTTTCAAATTCAGTGTTTACACGTGTTTTTCAGAATGGATAAAACTGTTTTTTTAATCGATCATATTGACATCGGTTATATCGGTTATCGGCCATAACAGCAATATATTATATTGGATATCGATATGGGCCAAAATGTCACATCGGTGCATCCCTAGTCCATGAGGTTCCATGTGTACACTCTCAGAGTTACAGACCTGTAAGGGTCCATGTGGTTCTATTTGTACACTCTCAGAGTTACAGACCTGTAAGGGTCCATTTGGTTCTATTTGTACACTCTCAGAGTTACAGACCTGTAAGGGTCCATTTGGTTCTATTTGTACACTCTCAGAGTTACAGACCCGTAAGGGTCCATTTGGTTCCATGTGTACACTCTCAGAGTTACAGACCCGTAAGGGTCCATTTGGTTCCATGTGTACACTCTCAGAGTTACAGACCCGTAAGGGTCCATTTGGGTCCATGTGTACACTCTCAGAGTTACAGACCCGTAAGGGTCCATTTGGTTCCCAATTATCAATAATTTACCTGGGGATTCCCTGGGGAAACTAGCCGTGAGAACCGATGCATAATGAATCTTCTTAAGCATTTAGTCATTATCAGGATAGACCCCCCAAAATAATCATATTTGAACTGGGGCCCCCCCAAAATAATCATATTTGAACTGGGGCCCCCCCAAAATAATCATATTTGAACTGGGGACCCCCCAAAATAATCATATTTGAACTGGGGCCCCCCCAAAATAATCATATTTGAACTGGGGACCCCCCAAAATAATCCTATTTGAACTGGGGACCCCCCCAAAATAATGATATTTGAACTGGGACCCCCCAAAATAATGATATTTGAACTGGGACCACTCTGAGCCCGACCTCACGTCTAAAATACACTTTTTAGACGTAGATAAACTCCATAAAAAACGTATTTGTTTTAACGCGAGGTTAGAGCTCACACACACACACACACACACACACACACACACACACACACACACACACACACACACACACACACACACACACACACACACACACACACACACACACACACACACACATTAAAACTGACAGAAGACATTTACTGGATGACAGCATTGAGGAAAACATAAAGCAGAGAGAGCTCTGGGAGGTATTTAAACAGGTGGGCTACAGTAAGAAACAGAAACCCAGATCTACAAAGTAAACATCAACATTAATTGATGGCACACTCATTACAGATCAGCTGGATGTGGTTAATCGCTTAAACATCTTCATTACAACCACAACCTCAACACTGGTTAACATAGTGCCCTTACACTCTGGGCTTTATGGTGTAGTAGAGTACATCCATGCATTACATTAAAACCTAGGTGTACACAAAGATGATTTTAAACAGACGAGGTGTTTAAAAACTGAGCTTCCTACAACAAAACAATAATATCTCCACCAAATTCCTCAGAGCCTCAGCCTCTGTTGCTCCAATCATCACCCACATAATAAACATCTCTATCAGCCAGGGGCATGTCCAGCAAGAGTTAAACTAGTGAGAGTAACCTCTCTGTATAAAAAAATAAGTAAATTAGACCCCGACAACTACTACCCTGTTTCTATTCTATGTTCTATCTCAAAGGTTATAGAGGTTAGTATATGAACAGGTCCAGAAGTATGTTGCAGAAAAAAAATACGAAAATGTCTTCAGAACATCCCACTCCACTGACACCTGCCTACTTTATTCATTTAGTGAATAATAAATCATATTTGAACTGAGGACCACCCAAAATAATCATATTTGAACTGAGGACCCCCCAAAATAATCATATTTGAACTGAGGACCCCCCAAAATAATCATATTTGAACTGAGGACCCCCCAAAATAATCATATTTGAACTGAGGACCCCCCTAAAATAATCATATTTTAACTGGGGACCCCCCAAAATAATCATATTTTAACTGGGGACCCCCCAAAATAATCATATTTGAACTGAGGACCCCCCAAAATAATCATATTTTAACTGAGGACCCCCCAAAATAATCATATTTTAACTGGGGACCCCCCAAAATAATCATATTTTAACTGGGGACCCCCACACTGAGAAGCACTTGGAATTGTAGGAGTTGAGGCGTTACATTTAGTTTGACTCAGATAAACATTGTGAAAATAGTAGATCTACAAGCTTATAGATCTGCTATTCACAATGTTTGCTTTTTCTCATATTATTTGACAATTTGGCCAATGTTTTATAGTATAGTTTGTTGATTACTTGCGCTGCAGTAATGGTCTTATTTTAGGGGTTAAAAGTTTTTTTAAGTCTTAAAGTGTCACTGTACTCTGTACTGTCTCTGAGGAAAAGACAACCTCTGTAGAGAGTTACAGTACGCAGAACCACAAAGCCACTTCCTGTTACAAACGCTCCTCAACAGTCATTTAAATCAGTTAATATCACATTCCTTCTTTAGATAAACCAAGTGTTAATATCATGTTAAGCCTTTATCCTAAACTGAGCTGTTCAACATACATTTTACGTTCTAATACATTACCATATTTACAACAATACATTCACACAACATCTCTCTCTCACACACACACACACACACACACACACACACACACACACACACACACACACACACACATACATACACACACACAGTTCTCCACTACGATCTAAAGTGTAACTTACTCAGTTTTCACGTTGTAAAAAAGGAAAGTTGAGCCAAAACGTTTTAATCCAGTGACTGATCTGTTCACGTCCACAGGTCTGATGTAGACAGAATGACAGATTTCAGATCGTGTCAAGCAGGGACGCCGACTTTTGTGCGCGACCATGGGGGCTGAACTTGACCTAGACCAGCCCCGCCCCCCTACCCCCCCCCCCACCGCCGCCGCGACCGGCTTTATTTACAGTTTGCCAATAGTACAGCGGTACGATTTTAGAAGGACTTTTTATGACACACTACTCACTTTTCAGCATGTTTCAACATTTCAGCACCATATCAACAAAGTAGCCTATAGGCCTAATTAATTAATGGCACCGACATTCATGTCATGAAAGGTGCTATTTTTGTTTCATTTTAGTTATAGAGGGCCATTATAATTTATATAGAGGGCCATTATAATTTATAAGGAAGGTAAAGGAAACTTTACAGTAATTGCAATCAAACTTGCAATAAAAAAAACACCTTAAACAGTTTAATTATTTTAGAGATTTGAGCTAAAGGTAAAAGAGGTAAAAGAAACTTTACAGTAATTGCAATCAAACTTAAAAAAACAAACACCTTAAACAGTTTAATAAAGTAAAAAGTTAAGTCCGTCTGCTGCCTCTTGGGATGCAGGCTGGGACCGAGGTAGCCCTGGAAGACCCTGGGCTCTGCGCTTGTACAAGGAATTCCACTGTCTGCGAACAGTAGTGAAAATAAACAAAACCATTTCGCTACCTAAACAAAGGCTGTTTTGTGTTGTTGAAAGTCTGTTCTCGGAGGTGGGAAGCCTCTCAGCACCCCACCTTCTCTGTATAATACACTTTTTGGACAGCAAAGAACATTTTTTACCGGAAGAAAAAATCTGGTCAATAGAAAAATTCCATTGACCAGATCTGTAGAGGGCACTGTGGAGCAACCAAAAACATTTTTTCCTTCCGGTAAAACATTTTCTTTGCTGTCCAAAAAGTGTATTATACAGAGAAGGTGGGGTGCTGAGAGGCTTCCCACCTCCGAGAACAGACTTTCAACAACACAAAACAGCCTTTGTTTAGGTAGCGAAATGGTTTTGTTTATTTTCACTACTGTTGGAGCACTCGCAGGGCAGTGGAAAGGGAACTCAGTAGTGATGTGCGGGTCGGGTTTTTTCATGACCCGCCCCGCCCCAACCCGCGACGGAACGCGACCCGCCTCAACCCGCCCCGCGAACCCATATATAAATCTATGGCTCAACCCGCCCCGCGACCCGCGGTGGGAATATATATATATATTGCGCTCTTTTAAGTACCCAAAGTCCCTTTAAATGTCTACAGTAGCACAACATTGTCATGGGCTGAATAAACAAGCATGTTGGTCAAAATAGGGTTTTTTTTTTTTTTTTCGTGGAGAGCGGCTGACCCGCTCACCCTCAGCCCGCATAATTTTCTCTGAAATCCTGACTCGACCTACCCGCGCCGCGGGTTGACCCGCGGGTCCCGCGGGTTACGGGTCGACCCGCTCATCACTAGAACTCACTAACGCTCTGAACCAGGGTCCGGGTACTATACTTTAGTACCCGGACCAACCAGGGCTAGGACCGAGCCTACTTGGGATGCTGCCAAGAGGCTCTCCCAAACAACCACCAGGGTTGCCAGGTCCATGAAAACAAGTCCAAAGGAAGCGAATACAGGCCACATGAGCACATTAAACCTGTATGCAGTTTACAATCGGCTGTTTGGAAATAGCCGATCTACAAGCTCACAACATGTTGCATGTAGATCTGATATTTTACAAAAAATATTGGGAAAAAGTGAAGAATTTTAAATATTGTAATAACACGAATCTGGTTTCCACTGAATACTTTATTAACAGTTTGCAACTTGTACAGAGGTACAGGGTACAGTTTCTGTTTATGATGATTGTTAAAAGGATAACACTGGGGGCGTTTCCATTGTGGTCCTGGGTATTCAATTCATCAAGACATTTAAAGATATACAATTGTAAAATTGTCTAACTCGGTATGTGGTGAAATAATACTCAGGCATCAGGATACCCTTCAAAGTATAACCAGTTGACCAGATGGATATATAAAAGTCAGATATTTATTTCGGCAATTACAACAGTACAAGCATTGATTGAGGATGAAGGTGGTGATTGAAATGGTGATGATGATTTTAAACTATAATAGAAACAAAAGGAAACCAATCAAACAATGTACACATAACCAAATATTATCAAGGAGAACATAACAAAATAAGACAAACTAACCAAGGAATACTTACTTAAATAATGCATCAAAAGAACTCAGGATAACAGGGAACAGAAGGAAACCAGATACTCACTACATGCCTCTCTAACAACTGCACCAAATGAGTGCCTTTTGAAGGCCTTTTGCAATCAGTTCAGGTGTGTACAAATCATTAAGTGCAGGTGTGTTACCAATTTAAGCAAGTGCCCGGTCTGGCTCCTCCCACCTAGGGCTGAGCAGGAGGGGATTTTCTACAGCCGCCCCATCAAATATAGTATTTGATAATAAACAAAATGCCCTTGTCAACCAATGTCATTTCGGGGCTGGCTACACCCCGGAAGGGAAAAGTCTGTCCTCAGCCGCCCCATGAGGTGCACACGACCCCAGGCAGGGCGGAAGGGTGGCGTGAGTCTGCTGGTTGGGGCCACTCTAGTGGCCGCAATTGTTTTGGAAGGGGGTCTGGAGGGTGACCAGGAGGGTGGAGCCACGCAGAGGCCCACTGACGTTGCCTGGGCCACTTCGGGTGAAGGTCTGGGGGCCGACCAAGGGGGTGTAGCCAGTCAAGGGGCGGATGTCGGGGGAGCCACCTTGGAAGAGGGCCTGGGGGAGGCCCTGGACATGCCTGGACTCGAGCAGGGTGCGCTTGGGTGTGCGGCGCTGGTGATGGAGGCCTGGGTGGTGGCACCGGCTGGAGAGAAGGTCCGGGTGATGGCACCGGCTGGAGAGGAGGCCCGGATGATGGCACTGGCTGGGGAGGAGGCCCGGGTGCTGGCGAAGACTGGGGAGGAGGCCCGGGTGCTGGCGAAGACTGGGGAGGAGGCCCGGGTGCTGGCGAAGACTGGGGAGGAGGCCCGGGTGCTGGCGAAGACTGGGGAGGAGGCCCGGGTGCTGGCGAAGACTGGGGAGGAGGCCCGGGTGCTGGCGAAGACTGGGGAGGAGGCCCGGGTGCTGGCGAAGACTGGGGAGGAGGCCCGGGTGCTGGCGAAGACTGGGGAGGAGGCCCGGGTGCTCGCGAAGACTGGGGAGGAGGCCCGGGTGCTGGCGAAGTCTGGGGAGGAGGCCCAGGTGCTGGCGAAGACTGGGGAGGAGGCCCGGGTGCTGGCGAAGACTGGGGAGGAGGCCCGGGTGCTGGCGAAGACTGTAGAGGAGGAAGAGCTGGAGGAACCACTTGAGGAGAAGGCGCAGGAGTCGCCCGTAGGTGGGCTGGAAGTTGCTGGGCCGCAAGCTGGACTGGGAGGTGCTGGGCTGCGTACTGGACCGGAAGGTGCTGGGCTGCGTACTGGACCGGAAGTTGCCGGGCTGCGTACTGGACCGGAAGTTGCTGGGCTGCGTACTGGACCGGAAGTTGCTGGGCTGCGTACTGGACCGGAAGTTGCTGGGCTGCGTACTGGACCGGAAGTTGCTGGGCTGCGTACTGGACCGGAAGTTGCTGGGCTGCGTACTGGACCGGAAGTTGCTGGGCTGCGTACTGGACCGGAAGGTGCTGGGCTGCGTACTGGACCGGAAGGTGCTGGGCTGGGTACGGCTGGGCTTGAGGCTGGGCTGCGTACGGCTGGGCCTGGTACTGTGCTGCTGCGTATTGCTGGGCCGGAGGTTGGAGTTGGTACTGCTGGGCCGGAGGTTGGAGCTGGTACTGCTGGGCCGAAGGTTGGAGCTGGTACTGCTGGGCCGAAGGTTGGACCTGGTACTGCTGGGCCGAAGGTTGGACCTGGTACTGCTGGGCAGAAGGTTGGACCTGGTACTGCTGGGCCGAAGGTTGAAGCTGATAGGCGTACTGGTGGGAGGTGTACTGCTGGGGGGTTGGTGCATATTCGCTGACCCCATGACTCTGTGACTGGGAGCAGCCATTAGCCGTGGTAGCCTGGGCTATAGGATAGCCAGGTGCTGGCTGTGCATACAAGGTTCGGTAATAGGAGCTCCAGTACTGTTGCCATAAACTTTGCCATACTGTTTCCATCTGGTCAGTTTTAATATTTCTGGTCTATGCCTGATGGCCAAATATCCCGGTTTCGAAGGACCATGTAAAATTGTCTAACTCGGTATGTGGTGAAATAATACTCAGGCATCAGGATACCCTTCAAAGTATAACCAGTTGACCAGATGGATATATAAAAGTCAGATATTTATTTCGGCAATTACAACAGTACAAGCATTGATTGAGGATGAAGGTGGTGATTGAAATGGTGATGATGATTTTAAACTATAATAGAAACAAAAGGAAACCAATCAAACAATGTACACATAACCAAATATTATCAAGGAGAACATAACAAAATAAGACAAACTAACCAAGGAATACTTACTTAAATAATGCATCAAAAGAACTAGGATAACAGGGAACAGAAGGAAACCAGATACTCACTACATGCCTCTCTAACAACTGCACCAAATGAGTGCCTTTTGAAGGCCTTTTGCAATCAGTTCAGGTGTGTACAAATCATTAAGTGCAGGTGTGTTACCAATTTAAGCAAGTGCCCGGTCTGGCTCCTCCCACCTAGGGCTGAGCAGGAGGGGATTTTCTACAACAATAATATACAATAATAAACAAGACCGGTTCTCTTTTATGGCGGTTTTGAAGGAGGGTAAAAGGAGTCACACTTGTTGATGTTTGTTGGAAGGACATTCAACATGTGCAGGATCCTGGCATTATATTTTCAGATGGAGGTACGCAGACAATTAAATATTAATTTGGGGGTCCATACCATGAAAATGTTTAAGAACCACTGGTTTAAACAACATTAGGAAACAAGCCCAAATAATCAACTACACTTTAGAAACAAACCCGCGACCACCAATATTTACAAGCAAATGTACAGAAAAACAAGCCCATGATCGCTTATAATAAGCAGACATGGCAACACTGACTGAACACTGTCAGGGCAATATCACAACCAATCGGTGGACGGGCTCTGCCTGCCCTCGTCCGCTGTGTGACAGACAGACAGAGAGACAGACAGACAGGCAGGCAGGCTGCGTGCGAGAGAGCATCACTCTCACTCTCTCACACACACACACACACACACACACACACACACACACACACACACACACACACACACACACACACACACACACACACACACACACACACACACACACACACACACACACACACACACACACACACACACACACACACACACACACACACACACACACACACAGCCTGATGTGATGCTTTAGTAGAGCAGAGGTTTCCGTTTTCACACCTTTGTGTTCTTTAGAGACAAATAGGAACGCCCTGAACCTGATGCTGTGTGTTCACATTGTTTTGTCCTGTCACTCACAATGTCTTCAGTTTGTCAGATTCTCTTATTTATATGAATGACAAAACACTTTGACCATGAAACACCACATGCATAGTTACTAATATTATGTTATGCACTCAATGCATTGTTTATTATGATCAATATAATGCATAATGTTATTATATTAATGTGCTACGATGAACAATTTAATAAAACCATCTCAGGTCTAAGCACATGCCAGGCAGTAACATCAAAGCAGCTGCATTTGTGGTTAGAAAGTTTCCTATGAGCTCAAACCACATGGACAGGATGTGTGTGTGTGTGTGTGTGTGTGTGTGTGTGTGTGTGTGTGTGTGTGTGTGTGTGTGTGTGTGTGTGTGTGTGTGTGTGTGTGTGTGTGTGTGTGTGTGTGTGTGTGTGTGTGTGTGTGTGAGGCTGAACTTGAGCCGTTGTGGTTTTCTCTACGTCTTCAGCAGAGACCATGTGACTCTGTGTTTCTAACACTGTGCTCAGTTTAGCTTCTACAAGCTGCTCACATTACTTATAAAAAAGATGATAAAACATACATAGTCCACACTAAACTACTGCAGCCCTTTGTTTTATCCTCCCTTCAGATGAATTAATATGTTGTAAACTTAAAATGTGAAATAAATAAAAACAGTAACTATGACATATACCTGTGAGGCCTATTGTTCTTTTATTTACACAATCAGAATCAACATTATTGTCACATCACAGATCCATGTTTTTGTTGTTTTCAGAAAGAAAAAAAGAGGGGGGAGGGGGGGGATCTAACCGTGAGAATAAAAACATGTCAAGAAGAGTCAATAATCAAAGATACAGTACATATTACATGTATACACACAGCATAAAGCCTACAGTATGTACATGAGGTTAGACATACAGTAACAGGAGGTTATTACAGGTCCACATTGTCAGCAGGTATGTTCTGTACATAAGATAAGACAGACTGGACACCTTTTAGTAAAACTATGTCTAAACCTAACCTTAATCCTAACCTTAACCTCAGTAAAACTATGTCTAAACCTAACCTTAATCCTAACCTTAACCTCAGTAAAACTATGTCTAAACCTAACCTTAATCCTAACCTTAACCTCAGTAAACTATGTCTAAACCTAACCTTAATCCTAACTGTAACCTCAGTAAAACCATGTCTAAACCTAACCTTAATCCTAACTGTAACCTCAGTAAACTATGTCTAAACCTAACCATGACCTCACAGAACTATGTCTAACCTTATCCTCAAACTAATCTAATAATGTGAATCTAGTTACATACACATGTCAGACAGGTGCACCATGCATTCTGTGGACACAAATCCTAATTCTGTGGACACAAATCCTAAAACACGTTTTGGTGCCCAGATTACCCCTAATGCCCACTCTTCCAAGACCTGGTGCCGACTCTGTTTAGGTGCCCAGGTTTCTCTAGTGCCCACTCTTCCTAGGTGCCCAGGTTTCTCTAGTGCCCAGAATGTTTTGGTGCCCACCTTTCCTGTTACCTTCTGATGTCATAACAATGTAGGTAAATATATCTGATGTATGAAATGAAAAACAAATGTTGAAATATGTTCCTGCAAGTAACGTATCTGTGTATAAAAATATATATAAAAATATAAAATAAAACATTCTGAGCACATTTATTAATTGAACCACTGTGATATAAAAATATAGGTTTTTAAGCGCATTTCTTATTTACACCTGCATCTGAATTGTAACCAGCACTACAGTGAAGCAGTTAGTTTATGTTTAATGACAAAACTAAGAAAGTTTGGGAGACGCTGTTCCCACTGAGCTTCCCAAAACAAATACATAACTTTAAAATTGAATACCAAGGCCCTCATTGGAAACAAGTCTGCAAGGACTTTTATGAACGGACCTGTTAGACAAAGTATTTTAAATGTAACTGTGCTGTTTTACATTTTTTGCCTAATAAAATATTCAATCAATCAATCAATAACTAGACGCGTCGCAATTCTGGGAAATTGCAAAGTGTGGTTGCGCCGACGCCGGTCGCGGGCGGCCGCCGGGACGCGAGGATTACGCCGGGAGGATTACCGTCGGAGGCCGCGCGACGTGCGATTCGAATTCGGTGCCGATCGGATCCCGCGTTCGTGACGCGTGCCGTTTTGATTTGAGGAAATAGGCCCCTCCCAGTAAAGAAACAGGCCCCTCCCACAAATGTAGCTGGCCAATGACATCGTCATGTCACTCCTGAAATCACTTGCTTTTCTTTTTGAGAGAACTGATCCCCCCAAAAATCATGTTTTTGTGTCAAACGGTTATATTTTGCGCATTTGTGGCGCCCCCTATGGGTCAAAGTGGAAATGCTTTTAGGGATTTGTTGAGTAATCCATCCTCGACATGTGATTCAAATTTGGGATTGACTGGACGTTTCGTTCGCGTTTTTAGGCATTCTTTGTAAAACAGGCCCCTCCCGCTAACTTTGGAATCCAATTAAGGCTGAACGGTATAGACTATAAAAATTCCGCTTGGATATGTTTATCGCATGGGTCCATAGATCATGTGTACAGATTTTGGTGAGATTTGGACAAAATCTGTAGGAGAAGGAGATAAAAGTGTGTTTTGAAGAAAATTCAAAATGGCGGAAAATCTATCCAGACAGAAATGTGTGGCCTATATGGGGAGTTGCGTCATGACCCAATGAATCCAGGGCCAAATATAAAATATATTTTTATTCTACGACCTACGGTTCAAGAGTTATAGGCCAAAAGGTAAAGTGGGCTGTTATAGCGCCACCATGTGGCCGACTGGTGTGATTCTTTTTTTAATAATTTTGCAATAAACTATTAACCTCCCCTCCAAGTCTTGTAACTGTGGCCCTTACGGTTTCCGAGAAAAACATTTTCCCATTAAAGTGGATGGGGAAATTTAATGCACTAATAAATCAATGTCGGAAAATCTATCGAGGCGCAAATGGGCGTGGCCTATATGGGGAGTTGCGTCATGACCCAAGGAATCCAGGGGTAAAGTTTTTTTTCATTTTACGACCTACGGTTCAAAAGTTATGGCCAAAAGGTAAAGTGGGCTGTTATAGCGCCACCATGTGGCCGACTGGTGTAATTATTTTATTAATAATTTGGCAATAAACTATGAACCTCCCCTCCAAGTTTTTTAACTCTAGTCCTTACGGTTTCTGAGAAAAAAATACTTGAATTTGAGTTTTTTTATTTTACCATTAAAGTGGATGGGGAAATTTAATGCACTAATAAATCAATATCAATAAAACTATGTAACCAATGTCTTAGCAAAACACAAGCAGTCTATTCCCGGTGAAGCCAGACATTATGACATATGGCACGAAATTGGGAAAAATAAACTGTGGGAGAAATAGCGAATACGAAAAAAGTTCATCTAGTGGAATAATAAAGTGGGAAGAGTACTATAGTGGGGTTGCCCATTCGGGCAACTACACTAATAAAATGCTTCACTTAAAATGCCCTCAACAGCGCCCCCTGCAACCAGAACAGCTCGGTCCTTTATCATTCAGGAGAGAAAGACAGAATTGTCAAGTTTTATGAAACAACCTTTAGAAACACGTTTGAAGGACCTCAAAGCTGTAAGATGTAACCTTTGTTTTTGTAAATACAATGTTGTTTTTTATGTAAATACAATATAACTTCTACTATTGTTGTGGTTGTTTGTGTCTATTGAGACATTTAGATCCTATGTCTGGTTTCAATGGTAAATGGTAAAGGGTGCATTTATATAGCGCTTTTATCCAAAGCGCTTTACATAGATTGTGCATTACATTTACCCATTCACACATACACACACACACACACACATTCATACACCGATGGAGGAGGAAACCATGCAAGGCACCAACCTGCTCATCAGGAGCAATTCGGGGTTCAGTGTCTTGCTCAAGGACACTTCCACACTAACTCTGGAGGAGCCCGGGATCCGGCCACTCTACTCCTGAGCCACTACCGCCCCTACAGTGGCTCAGTGGCCTTGTGGTTAGCGTGTCCACCCTGAGACTGGGAGGTCGGGGTTCGATTCCCCGGTCGGGTCATACCAAAGATGCCTCTCTGCTTGGCACTCAGCATCAGGGGTTGGATTGGAGGGGGTAAGTCCCTGTGACATACTAGTGTCATGTCCAGAGGATGTACTCGTACATCAAGCAACCTAACGCTACTGAACACCCTCCAAAATAATCATATTTGAACTGGGACCCCCCAAAATAACCATATTTGAACTGGGGACCCCCCAAAATAACCATATTTGAACTGGGGACCCCAAAAAATAATCATATTTGAACAGGGCACCCCCCAAAATAATCATATTTGAACTGGGGACCCCCCAAAATAATCATATTTGAACTGGGGACCCCCCAAAATAATCATATTTGAACAGGGCACACCCCAAAATAATCATATTTGAACAGGGGACACCCCAAAATAATCATATTTGAACAGGGGACCCCCCAAAATAATCATATTTGAACAGGGGACCCCCCAAAATAATCATATTTGAACAGGGCACCCCCCAAAATAATCATATTTGAACTGGGGACCCCCCAAAATAATCATATTTGAACAGGGCACACCCCAAAATAATCATATTTGAACAGGGGACACCCCAAAATAATCATATTTGAACAGGGGACCCCCCAAAATAATCATATTTGAACAGGGGACCCCCCAAAATAATCATATTTGAACTGGGGACCCCCCAAAATAATAATATTTGAACAGGGGACCCCCCAAAATAATCATATTTGAACTGGGGACCCCCCAAAATAATCATATTTGAACTGGGGACCCCCCACCCTGATTAATTGTTTGTTAGTTTGACTCGGTTCCACAGATAAATATTGTGAAAACAGCCGATCAACACGAGGCGTTGTGAGCTTGTAGATCGGCTATTTTCACAATGTTTGCCTCTTTCTTATATTATTTGACAATTTGGCCAATGTTTGAGCAGTTTTTATAGTATAGTTTGGTCTTTTTCATTTCTTTCTTATTTTCTTTCTAGGTATTAAAAAGGTCTTAAAGTCCTTATATTGTCACTGCATCAGAAGGACAATATCAGTCACCAGAAGCAAGGACTTGTGTTTTCAATGAATCTATCATGGTTAAAATGGAGTTTGAACTTACAATGGGTTTGTATAGGAAGGGGGCGTGTCTGATAAAAAGAATATCAAATATCTAAATATTGAACCATGCAACTTTCGTCTGGGGTGAAACATAAAAGTTCAATTAAACGTTAAAATGACCCCAGAAGTATTTTAAAGTGAAATATACTTTTAAATAGCGACATGTGAAACCATTGCTGCAGAATACGCCACTATACCACTAAGCTCATTGGTAACATTGTTGCCATAGCAATGTGATTACAAACATGTTTCGATACCACTAAAAATACACACTTCTACTGAAGGATGTGTGTGTGTGTGTGTGTGTGTGTGTGTGTGTGTGTGTGTGTGTGTGTGTGTGTGTGTGTGTGTGTGTGTGTGTGTGTGTGTGTGTGTGTGTTAGGGCTTTCACGACTAGAGATTTTTACTGGTCGACTAATTTGACCCAGTGGTGGTCAAGTTGAAAATGTACCTTTAAAATAAATTTACAAAACAAAAGATATAATAATATATATATATATTTTTGTGTGTGTGTGTGTGTGTGTGTGTGTGTGTGTGTGTGTGCGTGCGTGCGTGCGTGCGTGCGTGCGTGCGTGCCTGCGTGCGTGTGTGCGTGTGTGTTCAACAGGCAGTAACCAGGCCTTTAGAAGTCTTCCCGTCTTCTTCACTCAAACATCTGCTCCTGTAACAATAAAACAATAAAACATAAAGTGTAACATTACAGCACTGACACACATGATGTATTTGTTTTAAAAAAAAAATCTTAGACCCTCCCCAAGTGATTAAAAAAAAGGATTAACCCTCCCCTAAAAAAATAACAATAACATTTACCTCAGTAAATGTTGGCTTATTAACCCTAAACTTATTCCTAACCTTAACCTCAGTAAAAGTACCGTTTTATCTGCACCATAATATACAGTAGGCTGTAGGCTAATAGCAAACACAAATAGGCCTAAATTAATTAAATAATTGTACAAGATAAATAAAAACAAAATAATGTTCCTAAAATATTGAAGTTTCAAGCCAGGATAACGGGCATTTAATAATGACATCAAAGTGCATGAGTGAGCATTACTTTCTGTTGATAAACATTTCCAGTAGTTTATAAATCGCCATCATTTTGGTCTGTTACCTGTATGTGCCACTTACGGTAAGTGACTTACCATAGAGGTTATTATTCCATAAATAAATGAAAATATATAATAAACAAAGCACGCACACCCAGAGATCAAATGCGCAGCAACATCATCGCACTGGATCTGGCTCCACAGGTGTTAGTAATTAAATAAATCGGTTATGACCCTTATTCACAGTGGCTGACTATTACTCTTTTTAAAATGATATTAACATTTACAGTGCAATGCAAACTGCTGCCGGCCCATTTAGGAGGTTATTAGGCTATTCCATTAAGAAAAAATAAATAAATAAACAAAGCACGCACATCCAGATACAAGTGATCAAATGCACCAAGATCAGTGCACTGGATCAAGTTCCACAGGTAATTAAATAAATCAGTTGTGATGCTTATGAAATGTTGACTTACTCTACTGCGCCCCCTACAGATCTGGTCAATGGAACCTTTCGATTGACCAGATTTTTCTAGGCTAGGCTGTTGGGAAGTACCATTGAGAAAGCAACGAAGGGGTATCGTTGACCACAGTTCTCCTGAATTCTGAAAAGCTGTAGTAAAAAATTTATATAAAAACTCGGACTATTTTATTAATTCAAATATGACCCTCCCTTGGACTCAAAGTAAAATTAGCTGACCCTTCCTCAGACTAAAGTTAGAAAGGCATGACCCTCCCCTATTTTCCTCCAGGCCCCCTATTTCCTAAATTTCGATCCCAATACATGGCAGAAATAGCCTATGTCTTCTTTTTTTTTTCTTTCTGCAATATCTGGTGTCATTGTTACATGTAGGGAGTATGGACTGACTGTATGTAGTTACTGTGTTCATTAATATGTATGTCCTGTCCAAAAGAACTAAACAAAAGAAAAATGATAAAACATTGTGGCTGAACAGTGTGTTTCTGTACAGTAGAGTAGACGTCTGGTCCTGCAGAACTCTGGTGTGGCTGAACAGTGTGTTTCTGTACAGTAGAGTAGATGTCTGGTCCTGTAGAACTCTGGTCTGAAAACAAACTTGATACGTCATACGTGTGTGTGTGTGTGTCTGTCTCTCTCTCTCTCTCTCTCGTACTGTCGGAGAAACTTTCAGAGCAGAGCCGCTCTGTTTCACAATCACAGGAGAACCTAATGTGAAGTTCCACGTAGAACTGTCTTGGAAAATTCAATAAATACACAAAAACACAGCTGTGAGTAGCCTATATTTTGATTAATTTCTGGCCATATGAATCTATCAACCTTATGAGAACTTTGCGCAGACCCGACTTTCAGGCTTTTGCTCATTATTCCCAAGAACATGTGTTAGCATGAAACTAATGATGCAACATGTTGAGAAATCTTTTCGTACACAGCCTTTACATTCAATTCATTTTCACTGTTATTAGCTACGCTTGTGCACCTGTTAGTCATTCATGCATTAAAAATTATATCGGTTATTCAGATCAGATGTCCGATACATTTGAATCATTCCGGTCACTGTGACCGGGAGTTTAAAATCCTAGCGCGACCTCTGATTGGTAGTTTTGGATGGATGGATGGATGGGGATGGATGGATGGAGTTTACTGTATTTAGGCAGCAAAAACATTTTGGCCAATGACCAAAGGGCCGAAGTGGCTAAAGCCACTAATTTGCGATTTAGTTCAGATCTTTGTGTCCTTCTCTGACCTGTTCTACAGAGGCATGTAGTGTGTGGACTACAGGAAGGAGACAGAGGAGAAAACACTCAGGGCAGAAAGGTCAAACTGAGGGTCAAAGGAGGCCATAGCCTTCATGGCTGGTCCAGTGGTCTATGTGAATATCAGAGTACATTATGACTGACCTGTGTTGACCTGCACAGTGGAGTAGAGGACTTGTCCTGCAGAACTCTGGTCTGACAAAACACAACAAAACAAACACTAAATGTTAAAACTGTTGCATAAATGGGTTAACACATTGGGTGCCAGAGGTTTATTAAAATATTATACGTTGAGTGCCTGCATTTCTTCCATCCACTTGCGTTATAAGTTTCGTGCTGTGAGAAGCCCCGACGAGGAAGTGCATGTAAACAAAGCGTGCGTGCGAGACGGCGGAGGGTCCCGACTAACGCCTGGAACAATAATATTTCCAACGCGACCCTCCATTGCAGCGTGATCGCCGATCGAAAACGGCTCGTTTCCACCACATTAAAAAGAAATGGAGATATTAAGCTTTTAATCAAGGAGATAACATTGAAAACGCCGACCGGAAGGATTTTTGACATGGAGCCAGATCCAGCCTCTTCTTCTCAGAAACTCATTGGGTGATGTCAAAGTTTCGTTTTAGCGCCCCACGTGGCCCACATGTATAAAAATAGAATTGGGTCAAAAACGGTCCGGACCGTTTTCGGCACTTCTCGTTTGGACCCTCAAAAACGGTCCGGACCGTTTTTGGCATTCAATGTGTTAATAAAAACAGAGATTAAACAACAGAATAAGTACATGTGATCACAGTGTTTATGTGTTGTAGAGAGACGTTACCTCTCTCCTTCTTCTTCTTCCTGTGAGGATCAGCCTGCTTCACTCTCACATCAGAATACGTCACATCTACACACACACACACACACACACACACACACACACACCATTAACGCCTTGTAAAATAATCAGGTCAGTACTGTGTGTGTGTGTGTGTGTGTGTGTGTGTGTGTGTGTGTGTGTGTGTGTGTGTGTGTGTGTGTGTGTGTGTGTGTGTGTGTGTGTGTGTGTGTGTGTGTAGGCCTACTGTGCAGGTATTTCCCTGGCCTAGTGGCAGTGTGCACAAGACATTTGGTGTCATCCTGGACTCACATCAGAGCTGCCCCCCCCCACGTTTAAAACCACACTCAAACCCACCTTTTCAGACTCCCTACATAAATCCCAACACTTTGTTTACCTTTCTTTTATAGTTGTTTAACCTTTCTAACTAGTTTTTCTTAATAAAGTTGTTTTTATTTATATTTTCTGTAAAGCAACTTTTGAGAACCTAGAAAAGCTCTATATATAAATCTTATGTATTATTTGGCATCAGGCCAATATGGAGTTACATTTGTGTCTTTATTAACCAAACAAAAGAAAAACATTTGAGAGAGAAAAAATATAAACAGAGCAAAGAATAGTTTTGAAAGAAAACGAATTAAAACAGCAAGCAAAAAATAATAATTTGTAAGCAAAGGAAATTATATAAACAGAACAAAAAATATTTTTAATTAAAACAAATTAAAAACGCAAGCAAAAAAATATAAGATTTGAAAGAAAATAAAAAATAATTGAGAACAAAACTTTAAAAATTCAAGAGTAAAAAAATAAGGAAAAACGGTTTAAACTACATAAAACAAAATACTTAGTAAAATGTTTGGGTAATAAAATGTGTTGTGCTAAATAAAATGTTTTTAATGTTTTTTTTCCTCATTTGCGAATGAAAGTTGTTTTTTCTGATTGCAAAATGCCTTCTCTCTCAAAACCTATGTCTTTGGTCTCGATTTCTTTTTTCTCTCTCTTGGATTTGTTTGTGTGAGGGGTTAAAGTTCAGAAGGCGGGTCCTACGCTGATAGATAGACACCTCTCCATTGGTCACTTGGAGTCTGAGTGACAGCTCCCCCTTCCTTATGTAGCTTGTTGAATGCAGGGATGGAGGTGTGTTACGGCCAGCATGGTTTTTTGATTATTATTATTATTAGCAGTTTGCAAAAAAAACAAAAAAACATGAAAGTATAATGCAAGGTCAGCTAAGAGTATTTAAAACCTAAGAAAGATGACTTGTTTCCATTGGGGTCCTTTGTACTCAATTCATAGAGACATTTAATGACAGACAGATATACACTACTATGCAAAACATCATAAAAACAAAAACAAAAAAAATATGTACAGTAAACAGTTTGAGTAAACAGATTGATGGAATACTTTATTAACAGTAGGATACAGAGGTACAATTGTACAATGATTGTTATAAGGATAACACAAAAAGGCTTGTTTCCATTGTGGTCCTCTGGGACTGAGGTCAGAGCTCCATTCCAGCTCTGGACGCTACACTATTCGTTACAATATTGAGCATTTTAGGCTATTAGCAATTCAGATGATTCCCTAATGTTAGGTTTCTGTTCTACTACAGTTTGTGATCTGTATTTAAAATTGTTGTATTGTTGTTACTGTTATAGTAGGCCAGTGGTTCCCAAACTTGGGATCGGGACCCTCAGAGGGGGTCCCCAGATTAGCTTAATGGGCAACATTGTTTTCTCTCTCAACAGTAAACAAACCAACCTATACAGTATAAGTGTATACAGGGTAACACATTTCTAAAGTGACAATTTAATGACTTTTAAGACCTTTTTAAGGCATTGTGCGGTTGTAGTTTGGCTATTTTCACAATATTTATCTGTGGAACCGAGTCAAACTAAATCTAATGCCTGGGTCAGGGTGGGTGGTCCCCACTTCAAGTATGATTATTTTGGGGGGTCCCCAGTTCAAATATGATTATTTTAGGGATTCACAGCCTCGGAACCCTTTGAAATTATAAAATAAAGCTACATTATTTTATGTTATATTCGTTATTCTAATTAAGGCAAGGCTGAAGTGACTGGCCTATTGGCCAGGCCCATTCCAGATAGACTGCTTTGGAAACGTTTCGTCTGATAGTGTGCTTCAGGCTGTGAATCCCTAAAATAATCATATTTGAACTGGGGACCCCCCAAAATAATCATACTTGAACTGGGGACCACCCACCCTGACAAGCACTTGAAATTGTAGACATTAGATTTAGTTTGACTCGGTACAATTGTACCTCTGTATCCTACTGTTAATAAAGTATTCCATCAATCTGTTTACTCAAACTGTTTACTGTACATATTTTTTTGTTTTTGTTTTTTATGATGTTTTGCATAGTAGTGTATATCTGTCTGTCATTAAATGTCTCTATGAATTGAGTACAAAGGACCCCAATGGAAACAAGTCATCTTTCTTGGGTTTTAAATACTCTTAGCTGACCTTGCATTATACTTTCATGTTTTATAGTTTTTTTTTGCAAACTGCTAATAATTCAATCAATCAAAAAACCATGCTGGCCGTAACACACCTCCATCCCTGCATTCAACAAGCTACATAAGGAAGGGGGAGCTGTCACTCAGATTCCAAGTGACCAATGGAGAGGTGTCTTACATCTATGGCTGTAGGCTCAGGAGGTAGAGCAGGTCGTCCATTGATCCGTGGGTCGGCGGTTCGAATCCCAACTCCTCCTGTCCACATGTCGAAGTGTCCTTGGGCAAGACACTGAACCCTACATTGCCTCCAATGATTCGGTCGGCGCTAGCTTGCCACCATTGGTGTGTGAATGTGGGAAAAGTGGGGACGCTGGCGTCGACTGTTCGCCGCTCCACCTCCCAATGCCCCCCCCCCCTGTATGAATGAATGAACCATTGTAAAGCGCTTTGAGTAAGTTTGAGTACTTAGAAAAGCGCCATATAAGTGCAATTCATTAATTCATTATTATTATTATTATTATTATTATTACATCTATCAGCGTAGGACCCGCCTTCTGAACTTTAACCCCTCACACAAACAAATCCAAGAGAGAGAAAAAAAAATCGAGACCAAAGACATAGGTTTTGAGAGAGAAGGCATTTTGCAATCAGAAAAAAACAACTTTCATTCGCAAATGAGGAAAAAAAACATTAAAAACATTTTATTTCCCAAACATTTTACTAGTATTTTGTAAAGTATTTTGTTTTATGTAGTTTAAACAGTTTTTCCTTATTTCTTTACTCTTGAATTTTAAAAGTTTTGTTCTCAATTATTTTTTCTTTTCTTTCAAATCTTATATTTTTTTGCTTGCAAATATATTTTTTTGATTGCGTTTTTAATTTGTTTTAATTAAAAATATTTTTTTGTTCTGTTTATATAATTTCCTTTGCTTACAAATTATTATTTTTCGCTTGCTGTTTTAATTTGTTTTCATTCAAAACTATTCTTTGCTCTGTTTATATTTTTTCTCTCTCAAATGTTTTTCTTTTGTTTGGTTAATAAAGACACAAATGTAACTCCATAGGCCAACACTTTACGAGGTTAGCCCAGGCACACACACACGAAGCACTTCTGTGGAAGTGGCCAAGGGCGTATATATAGTGATATCACACGCGCACGCACGCACGCACACACACACACACACACACACACACACACACACACACACACACACACACACACACACACACACACACACACACACACACACACACACACACACACACACACACAGGGCGTATGTAGTGATATCTAAACATGTTCGTTAACCACCGGACTTAAGGTTGCTATGGTAACAGTGAGATAGAAGGAAGAGACCATTGTAAAGATGAGTTGAGGTTTTAAGGTGTGAAGAACACCCTGTTTCAGTCCTCTGTATGAACACTCACTATGTGTTCACTGTTTGATGTTAGAGAGGACAATAACTATTATTATACTAATAATAAATAATAATAATAAAAATAACGATAATAATGCTCTTTTTTTACTTATTAAAATGTTTTTTATTTATTAGTGTTCATGTGATCACTTCAATAAAACAGAGTGAGTTTGACTGTTAGAAACAGGTCTGTATAAAAAAAGGTTGTGTTGCCATTTATAAATGTGTAGTTCTAGTGAGGACAATGTTTGAATCTGAATCGTTCCACTTTCAAATGCTTTATCTATAAAGCATCAAGTATATCTGATACATTATGACTGACCTGTATTCATGTTCACTCTGGAGTAGATGACTTGGTCTGCAGAACTCTGGTCTGGAAAACACATGAAACATCAAGTATTAAAACATTTAACACTCTGGTGAAATAGTGATAATATTAATAATATTAATAATATTAATAATATTAATAATATTAATTATTATTAAGTTAATCAATCACACTTTTTTGTTGTTGTTGATGCCTATCGTATCCCACGGGGGAACTTCAGAGTTTTCCAGCTTCACCCAGCTGAGTGCTGACCCACAGAGGAGTGCAGAGGGGAGAGCAGTGAGGGGTTAAAGGGATATTTCACTGGGAAAAAAAGTTTTTAAGTTGCTTGATGTTTTTAAGTTGCTTGATTCAGTATTTAGATATTTGATATTCATTTTATCAGACACGCCCCTTCCTATAAAAACCCATTCCAACTTCAAACTCCATTTTAACCATGATAGATTCATCAGAAACACCGTCCTTGGTTCTGGTGACTGATTGTGTCTTTCTAATACGTGAGGAGACCATGTTTTTACAATTACTTTTTTCATTTATTTAAAAAAAAAAAAAAAAAAAAAAAAAATACAATAAATAAATAAAATAAAATAAATGAATAAAGTAATCTAAAAAACACACCCCCTCACGTATTAGGAGGGCAGGATGAGTCACCAGAACCAAGGACGGGTGTTTTTGATGAATCGAACATGTTAAAAATGTTGTTTGAAGTTATAATGGGTTTGTATAGGAAGGGGGCGTGTCTGATAAAATGAATATCAAATATCTAAATACTGAATCAACTGTCTTGGGGCTCACATAAGCCTGAGTAGACAAACAAATTACCCACAATTGTTTTGAAAGTGAAATATCCCTTTAAGTGTCTTGCTCAGGGACACTTCGACACATTGCTGAGAGCTGGAATCGTACCTGAGACCTCCAGAGTCCTAGGCGGGCTCACTAAGCATTCAGCTATGACCCACTTGCAGGTAGCAGGACATCAGAATCACAGAAATGAGTTCAGTATTGAAACCAAACTAAAGGTAAGGGGGAGACTCTGGGATTGGCGTTGTCTCGTGCACACAGTCTAACATAATCACATGATGGACCAATCACACTGATTGATATACATATGGTAATGTTATAATACATTCTGATTATCACACACATATTTGAGCATGAAAAAGGTTCTATAAATGTCCACCAGCACGGGGCACGTTTGCTTTGCTGGTTCTCTAAAACTGACAGAATGGAGTAAACAACACATTAAATGTGATGACATGTGATGAAATGTGATGGCCCTCATTTATCAACAGAGCGTATAAACCAGCTTATATTTTTCCATATATTCAGCCCTACACCAACGTCGAAGTCACATTTATCAAAGGATCCTATACAGGCGATCCTAGCGTACATTGGGTCGGAGCCTTGATAAATGTCACGGCTGAAACCGAGCGTCATTTAAATAACACGCCCTTAAATATTCACAAAAGCCCCGACTTCACGACATGAAGAACCAGAATACGACCCAAAAAGGCATGAAAAGCCAATAAGAAAGAGTTTCCCCCGCTCGCCTCGCCGCACACGCCTCTCACACACACACACACACACACACACACACACACACACACACACACACACACACACACACACACACACACACACACAATCCGTAGCGTAGCGGTACAATCTTTGTTGTCACATAGGAATATATGAATGACATATTACAAGTAAGACGCGCGAACGCGGGAAGCGAACGCAAAAAAAAAAAAATAATAATGAAAAAAAAATATGTAAAAAAAAGTAACCAATAAAAAAATACAAAAAAAATCTGTGTTAAAAGGAGCATCTTAGAAAAATACAAATTCACAAAAAAAAAACTTTGAATGTTTTTGAACAATTCAACTAAGTGTTTGAAGTGCCTGTTTCACCCACTTCCGGGGGGCGGAGCCAAAATCCGAGCCCGATGTATTTGTTCGTAGACCCCCACTTAGGGGGGGTAGAAAAAGTTTCGGAGCGATTCGGGCACTTTTCATTTAACATGGGGTTTCAATGGGGAGTTTTTAGGAGCCTTCTCCGGGGCGTGGCTTCCGGGGGAAGGGGCGGGCTTAAACGCAACCTTGACAGGTGTGTTCAATTTTCAAAGACCTTTCATTTGATGTATGGTACGTCTAAATTGGACATTTACTTATCTCAGAGGAGCTGCAGAGAGGCAGTGCACACAGAGACACAGACAGATACACAGAGACACAACCCGAGCACGCACAGAGACACACACAGAGACACACACAGAGACACAGAGACACAACCCGAGCACGCACAGAGACACACACAGAGACACAGAGACACAACCCGAGCACGGTTTCATAGTAAGCTCCACTCCGTGTGTGTGTGTGTGTGCGTTTGCAATGATACCAATCACATCGCCATGAATGGAATACGTTTGTATACCCATTTATTTAACCCATACCGAGCAGTGCGTGTTCGAGTTACAGTAAATAAAGCAGTCATGAGACTCGGGCGGAATGCAGTGATCCCGTGCCGCCACGTTAATAAGAGATTGGAGCGTCGGGTTTATATCCTTAACCCAGCCAGGTTGTGTAGCCTACATAACTCTCTATGACATAACTCCATAACATAGGACAAGCTACTGTAAGTTTGTACACCTCACTGTCCATGAAAAGATGGTCGGTAGTCCCCAAAATGCGCTCACAGAAGTGCTCGTATATTTTAAAAATAGCAGATCTACAAGCTCACAACGCGTTGCGATGCGACCCGTTGTGAGCTTGCAGATCTGCTATTTTCAAATAGCCAATGCAGCCAGATATGCAAGGTTAACCAAATGACTGTTAAAGCAGTTTGTTTAAATTACTTTATAAAATGTTATATTTTCACAGAGATTATTAATTAGTGTAGATATACATTTAGGAGTGGATTATGTGTCCAGATGCCTGTCAGACAGTCAGACAATGCTGCTCCGCAGGTCTAGAATGGAATAAACGGGCGCAGCCAACGTCAACAACTGGTCTCTACCAGACGTGAGATCTCAGCGTATGGTAGGATGAAGCCCACGTCAGGATATATTGATAAATGCCGAAAGTTGCGGTGATCTCGTCATACGCCCATTATTTGGTCTTTATACTTTACCTCTCTTCTTCTTCCTGTGAGGATCAGCCTGCTTCACCTTCACATCAGAATATGTCACATCTGCACTCTGTCTGTCTGTCCTACCACCTACACACAACACACGACACACGACACACACACACACACACACACACACACACACACACACACACACACACACACACAGTGGTGAGCTGTGGATTTTTTAACTAAGGGGGCTATATTTTATGACGTCACGTGCACGCGCACGTGCACGCGCGCGGGCGCGGGCATGTGCACATAGCCACTCAGCTCAGTGCTAGTTGAAATACTGTATTCAACATGTGATTATTAATGTATTTATATTTCTTATTATTTTGTTGCATTGTTAATTTGTTGTTTTTATTTTTGTTTCAATTAATCAATTATTTTATTTTCCTTTACATAGACTCACCCACACATAAGTACTTAAAATAATCAGACAACTTTACTTCATCTTTACTTCAATGACTTTATTTTTTTTTAAAGACACAAGATGTCACTTACATTGCTTTCAACTTTCAACAGTGGTTTTAACAATCATATGAACAGTCACAAGAACTTCCAACAACGGTCAGGGATAACCGTGTGAGTTTCTGGTACAGCTCTCGTTCTTGGGTCCTCTGCTAAACGATGGTATCTATTCCAACTGATCACATAATCTGAATCTGATCTTCTACCACAGCCGTTTTGTTTCCCAACAACAGCTGAGTCGGAGCGTCCACAGGCACGTGTTCTTCAAGCAGGCGGGTAGGCGTAGCGAAACTGAGTTTCTTCTGGATGCATTTCTTCTTCTTCGGAGGCAAGGTGATAGTCGTCATCATTGTAGAATTCGCAGACAAGTGAAATACCTGACCGGTGTGGCTGTTAATACAGTGTAACTGAGGACCTAAGTGAGAACGCAATGTGCTTTGCATAACATTGCGTTCTCACTTACGTCCTCAACCTGGCCATTGTTGTGTTAATGATTGACGGCTCGCGGGCGGCTGACGGTGAGTGCTCGCGCGTGCATGTGGAGCTCGTGCATGTGGAGCACGCGCGGGCCCCCAGCCCCCATAGTGTCTGGGAACTAAGGGGTCGACGACCCCCCGTATAGCACCCCCTTCAGCTCAACCCTGCACACACACACACACACACACACACACACCTCATTGTTATTATAGTTAAGAACCATAATTGTCTCTGCCAGGCCGAAGGTGTGGCCGAGACTATGTTTTGACATCACGCAAATCGTTACACATTATCTCCATAGTCATGTGATCAAGATGGATCTGTCCGATTTATCATATTCCATCCTGATTGGCTAAGATTATGTGTGTGATTGGCATCTAAGGTCTACTCTGCAGGACCTGTTTTAAACAAAATGCCTCAATTCATGAACACAGCATTTGATTTGCCGTGAAATTTTGGACACACATTCCCTCTAGGTTGAGGAAGAAATTCCACCCTTTTCACATGGGCCTATTATAGCATTTGTTTTATATTACGCCTACAGATCGTGCAATAACTTTATCAATATTAATCCCTCAACTTCTACAGATTCCACAAACCTCTATAATGACGAACATTGCTGACCCACATTAACCTACCACACTTGGCGGAGACCTGTGCTGTACCCCGAGGAGCACTTTTTCTAGTTTAATATGTTTACATTGTCTTTGATGAGGTCAATATCAATGACTCCTGTCTAAAGTTTCTGAATCAATGGAAATACTAAAATAATCAGTCAGCCGTGTGTGTGTGTGTGTGTGTGTGTGTGTGTGTGTGTGTGTGTGTGTGTGTGTGTGTGTGTGTGTGTGTGTGGGTGGGTGGGTGGGTGGGTGGGTGGGTGTGTGTGTGTGTGTGGGGGGGGTTATCAGTCCAACACTTTACAAGGTTAGCCCAGGTTAGCCCAGGACACACAGGCCTGCGCCTCAGACCCGAGCCCTAGCGTACACAACCCCTCCCCCCATAGCACCCCCCACACCATGAGTCTGTGAACAAACAACTCATCCTGTGCACGTGTGTCCTCATAGTCATATCGAAACATGTCTGTAACCACCAGACTTAAGGTTGCTATGGTAACAATGAGATAGAAGGAAGAGACCATTGTAAAGATGAGTTGAGGTTTTAAGGTGTGAAGAACAACTAACTTCCTCCTGTTTCAGTCCTCTGTATGAACACTCTCTATGTGTTCACTGTTTGATGTTAGAGAGGACAATAATAATATTAATAATAATAATAATAATAATAATATTAATAATGATAATAATAATAATGATAATAATAGTAATAGCCTAATTAATTTTTTTTTATTTTTTTACTTTTTAAAATTGTTTTTTTCCCTGAATATTCTATTAGTGTTCATGTGATCACTTCATTTAAAAAAGAGTGAGTTTGACTGTTGGAGAAAAAAAAGGCCATTTACATTCACAACACACGGCACGGTGTACCTCTGTCATTTAAAATGTTTTTTTGCAGATTCCTTTTACATCTGATGATGATGATGATGATGATGATGATGATGATGATGATGACGATGATGATGATGATGATGATGATTTGAGAACAGCACTTCCACTTAGAGTGAGGAAGTGTCCGGGACGACACCGTATGACTGGAAGGGACGGGTAACCCCCTCCAGTCAAATGTTTGACGTTCGGTCACATTTGTCCCAAGAGGTCACCATAGGCCGTTTGGGGAGTGAGAGTGTGTTGGTAATACCAATAATTAAAGTCAATAATTTAAGTAGATTTTCTCCTTAACTGGTCGTGGTCCTCATCAAGTCACCTTTAGTCCACTGTGGTCCTCATCAAGTCACCTTTAGTCCACTGTGGTCCTCATCAAGTCACCTTTAGTCCACTGTGGTCCTCATCAAGTCACCTTTAGCCCACTGTGGTCCTCATCAAGTCACCTTTAGCCCACTGTGGCCCTCATCAAGTCACCTTTAGCCCACTGTGGCCCTCATCAAGTCACCTTTAGCCCACTGTGGTCCTCATCAAGTCACCTTTAGCCCACTGTGACCCTCATCCTGATATGAGTTTGATACCCTGGTCTATAAAGCATCAACACTATACAGCTGTGTATATTATGACTGACCTGTATTCATGTTCACACTGGAGTAGATGACTTGGTCTGCAGAACTCTGGTCTGGAAAACACAAATACAATAAAATAAAATACATTGAAAGAGAGTGATAATAATAATAAGTAGGAGCAGAGGTCTCCGCCAGGCCAGGTAGGTTATTGTGGGTCAGCAATTTTCAGAATTCAGTCATTACAGAGGTGAGTGGAATCACTGTGTTCATGATTTGAGGCATTTTGTTCAAAACGAGCCACTCCTGCAAACTTTAGATGCCAATCTTAGCCAATCAGGATGGAATATGATAAATCGGACAGTGCCGAAGATTAGCTGTTCACAGACAGACTGACAGACAGACAGGCGGACAGACAGGGGGCAAAACATAGTCTCGGCCACGCCTTACAGAGATGTAAACAATGATGATGATCTCATTCTACCTCTCTTCTTCTTCTTCTTCTTCCTGTGAGGATCAGCCTGTCTCACTCTTACATCAGAATACGTCACATCTGCACTCTGTCTGTCTGTCCTACCAGCTGTAACACACACACGCACGCACGCACGCACGCACGCACACACACACACACACACACACACACACACACACACACACAGATAAATGGTACATAAGGGAGTAAGTAAGCCTGTACAAATCATTGTTTTGTTTAGTCTCCAGGACTTATTGTGTTCATTTAGCCTTAATGTCTGACTGTACAACATGATGATTACATTTATGACTAATAAAGTATTCAATCAATCAATCAATCAAAGTCTTGTATACCTGTGTGTTTCTTCCACAGACACAGACCCAGGATCAGCAGAACTATGAAGACTCCAGACAACATCACAGGATAGACATATGGAGGGAGAGAGAGGGGGGGAGGGGGAGGGGGAGAGGCTGGTTGGAGAGAGAGAAAGAGAAAGAGAAAGAGAGAAAGAGAGAAAGAGAGAAAGAGAGAAAGACAGAGAGAGATATATTATCATTGATTAGTTGCCTACATGTATCCAGTAATATCAGTCTTATATTCATGATATCGTTGGTCATTTCAAACCCCCCTCCTTTTTTTATTTAAATGAATGAAAGAATAATGTCTTCTATTACAGCATGACAACTTTCCAGGAAGAGAACGGCTGTAGTTTCTAATTTAGCGCTGAATCCCCATCGATGATGTCACTGGTAGGCAGGTTTCTGAACCGTCCACACACAGCTCACCTTTAAGATCCAGAGTGTGTAAATATACTAACCACACTGTTGACCTCACCTTATCATTTTAGATGCATTGGTCAACTGCCCTAGAACCCTATGGAAGATATGGCTTTAGCTTGTATTGACTGGTCAGCTACAGGGCCGGATTAACCCTTAGTGGTGCCCTGTGCTACGACCTTTCAGTGCCCCCGCGACCGTTTTGTCAGTGCGTGGAAAATTGACGCTTCACGACCACGTTGCATCGTTTTAGCACTCCTTCTTTCACTCCCCCCCCCCCCAAGGTTGGTGCCCTGTGCTTCAGCACCTAAAGCCATTCCGTTAATCCTGCACTGGTCAGCTGTCATATCAGCCCTAGGGTTTATACAGCAGCTGACCAATCAGCACAGCCTCTCAGTCCTCATATAAAGTGTGTGTTTGTACCTCTCACATCCATCCTGCTCTCTGGTGACTCTCCACGGTCAGAGATGTTACACTTGTACATTCCTTCATCAGACTTAGAGACAGGGTGGATGGTCATCTGTCCTGTAGACTCAGTGCTGAGGAGGAATCCATCTTTATAGAAACCAGCTGGACGCTCAGAGGATGCTTTGGACAGGCAGTGCAGAGTGACATCACTTCCTGCCATCACAGGAAGTACAGGCATCCCCAGGATCACAGCTCCATCTGAACAATGATAAATAACATCATAATAAAAACATTTATTACGTCAGTCTGAACTGTATCATCACAACATGATGAGATTTTATCATGAAAGACTCTTTTTTAACACATTGGGAATACACCACTTGCCTGCCAAAAACTTTTAAAAACTAGAAAAAAAAAATATATATATATATTTCTAAAATGTTTCTATTTTTTTTTCTTTTTTCGTTTTTCACAAAAGAAAAAACAGGAGATCCAAAGATTTACTGCTCCATTCACATTTTTACTATGTTTTACTATGTATTTTTGAGTGAAACATGCTATTTTCAAACATCAAACAACCAATGTCAACGAGGTCGCGATGACCTCGTTGACATTTGTGAAACCACACCTGAAAACTCTCAGTGATTAGCAACCATCAGGGGATCAATCATACTGGAGATAAATATTCTGTGACTACTTGAAAAGGTAAAAAATCGTTAAAAATGCTGGCAGAGGCTGCAGCCTGTTTTAGAAACCCCCTTGCAGTGAATGTGTAGGGAAAAGTACATAGTTACAGAGGTATAGGCGTACATTTGTATTAATTTTTTTTTTTGCTTTTTCCCCTTTATCTCTGTATACATATTTTATTTTTTGTTAATAATAAAAAAGAAAAGAGTCACGTGATGTGGTCGAACAAGATGGCTGCGTAAGGCAGAGCAGCTCTCGCATCTAGTTACCATTCGCTTTATTTCATAGCAAGGAACGCGAATCTGATTGAACTTTTGTGCTAAAACAGTGCAGCAAGGCACAACAATGTCGAAAAGTACCAGAAATTCTAAGTATGGGTCTAAACTAAGCACGGCCAACACACGTGGGGGCAGCGCGTCGGCTAACGACGGTGCTAATGCTAACACCAGCCACGCTCAGACCATACCGGCGTCGCTGGCTGCGCCTCTCAAGTCCGGGGATCCCGGCCCCAGCCTTCTCTCTGGTGAGGTGACTAGGGAGTTTGCCAAACTTACTGCTTTGATTCTGGCTAAATCGGAAGCACACGACAGAAAACTGGAGGAGATAAGAGTTATAACGCGGGCCACAGACGACAGGCTGAAAGATTTGGCCACCCGCATCACCCAGGTCGAGGGCCGTTTGGACTTCTTGGACGAGGCGGTGGGTGAGATGCGTGCTGTGCCCCTGGCTGGGTCGGCGGAGGTCGAGGCATTGCAGCTGAAGATTGACGAGATCGAGAATTCTGAAAGGAGATGTAATTTACGCCTAGTGGGCTTTCCGGAGGACTGTGAGGGTACCGATACCATCGCATTCTTGTGCGAGGTTCTGCCGGCGGTTCTGAAGTTGGAGTTCCCGCATGGATTGGAGTTCCAGAGGGCCCATCGAATCGGCAACGTGCGTGGAGGTGCTGGCTCGGACCGATCCTCGTCAGGGAGAACCATCATCGCGAGATTTCTAAGGTTCCAGGACCGGAACCGGGTCGCCGAAGCTGCACGCAAGATGGGGAACGTCACTTGGGAGGGCCACCGGATAATGGTCTTTGCTGACTACTCGAAGATGGTCAACGAAAGGCGCGTGCAGTTTAAAGAATGTAAGCAGGTTCTGCACGAGAAGCACATTCGATTCTCTCTGAATTACCCCGCGGTTCTGGTCGTTCGCTCGACGCGGGGCGAGCGCCGGTTCGAAGACTCCACAGCCGCCCTGGACTATGTACAATCTCTCGGGTAACGGTGTACCGTCAATCTCTGATAGTTTAGCCGTGTGTATACTATTCTATTTTTTATTTTATTTTATTCCTAAAACCTGGACTGAGTGTTCGTTTTAGTTTTTGCTTCATTGTACTCAAAGTAACTAAGTTACGGTTTATTTGAGGCGTATGTATTTTATGTTATTGTCCCCGCCAGGCCGAAAGGCATGGCGAGAGAGTATGTTTTCCACCCCGTCCGTCCGTCCGTGTGTCCGTCCGTCCGTCCGTCCGTTCGTCTGTGACCAGCTAATCTCCGGCACCGTTATCTTGATCGCAGCGAAACTGTGCACACACACTCCCTGGATGCGAATTCAGAACCTTTGCCCCAAATTTTTCTCATGGGCCTTTTATAGCGCCACCAGGAGGCCGATTTGTGCAAAACATATTTTTTGACAGTACTCCTACAGATTGTGTCCAAAAATCATGCAAATCAGTACACAGTATCTCTATAGTCATTAAACGAAACAGGCCTTTCAGATTTCTCATATTCCATCCTGATTGGCTAAAAATGTCTTCCAAAGTTTGCAGGAGTGCTCCGTTTTGAACAAAATGCCTCAAATCATGAACACAGCATGCAATTTCCGTGAAATTTTGCACGCACATTCCCATTAGGCCGAGGAAGAACTGCCATTTGATTTTTTTCAAATCAGCCTCATGGTGGCGCTATAACAGGCCGATTCATGTTTTTACCTATAATTGCACCGATCTGTGTAAAACTTTGTATGCACAGTGCCTAGAGGTCAAGGAAAAACCTTTGCCCTGCATTTTTCACATCGGCCTTTTATAGCACCACCAGGAGGCCGACTTATGTAAAACACATTATTTTATACTACTCCTTCCAATTTTATCCAAATTTCAGGCAAATCGGTACACATGATCTCTATAGTCATGTGATCACGACGGATGTGTTTGATTTTTCATATTCCATACTGATTGGCTAAAATTGACATCTAAAGTTTGCATTATTATATATAAATATATAAATAGGCTTGTTTTGAACAAAATTCCGCAAATCATGAACGCACCGCCCAATTGCTCTCAAACTTTGCACGCACATTCACACTATGTTGATGAACAAATGCCACCCTTTTAACATTGGCCTGTTATAGCGCCACCAACAGGTCTAATTTAGCGAAACACATGTTTTTAACAAAATGCCTCAAATCATGAATGCAGTCAGTGTCCGATTGTCGTGCAAGGCCTAAGAAGAAATGGCACCCTTTTCACGTTGGCCTATTATAGCGCCACCAGGAGGCCACAATAGCCTACCTGACCTGGCGGAGACCTGTGCTCCAAGGAGCACTTTTTCTAGTTTTTGTTTTGCTCTTGAACCTGGACTGAGACTGTTTTGTTTTATTTTTGCTCCACTGTGCCCAAAATAACTAGGTTACGGTTTGTTTTGTCTATGGTGTATGAAAGACTTGGCTTTAAAAACTAAAGATGAACGTCGGGTCTTTATTATTAAAGGACTAGCCCCGGGCTTATACTTAAGTCCGGGCTAGAAACCGTCTCTTTAATGTTTTATGTACTTTTACTCTTTTTTTTTCATGGTGAAATTAGAAAGTTGCCTTAAATAATTCTGTTCTTGTTTTCATTTAAAAGACATGTGATAAGGCGATTGATTTGTATTATGTATCGATGTATAAAAAGAAAGAGGGGCATTAAATAGGAAGGAGCTCTGTTCACAGAGCAGTTTTAATTTATTGATGTTGGGTTTGAGGGCATTTCAATTGTTGTATCTCTATTTTCTAGTTTATTTTTGTACAAAGGCCCATGTCATTGCACTTTATCCAGACGCTCACCCCACTGAGGGGGCGGGGTGAGCGTCAGTTTTTCAGGCGTCTTTTGTTGTTGTTCTTCGTGTCTTTTTTGTTTTTCTGTTGGACGAGTGTATATTTCATAGGGATGCTTGTTTGTCTGCACAGTGGAACTAGTACCGCTACTCTTAAGAACAAATAACGAGGCTTTGGAGGAGGGCTATCTCCCTCCTTCATTAACTGAGGCGGTTATCACACTCATTCCAAAGCTATTTTCAAGACATTCTCAAAATTATTTGAAATTTGTATCAACCAGACGTTTTTTTTTGTTCTTCGTGTCTTTTATGTTTTTTGTGGTGACGAGTATATGTTTCACAGTATCTTATTGTTGATGTTTTTATGTTTTCACTGTATGTTTGTTTGTCTTGTGTGTATGGTTTGTATTGTCTCATTATGGTTGTTGGTGATATTGCTTTGACAAAGATTGTTTGTGTGATGTATGTTGTATGTTTTGTCTCACTATGCTTGTTCCGATGCTGAGGGTGATTATTTGTATGTCTGTCTAAAAAAAGAAATAAAGTACAAGTCATAAAAAAAGAATAAAAAAGAAAAAAAAGAAGAAAGATTAGACTGAGCGACAATAGAAAAGTGATTAACGGTATCCATGTGTGTCTTTCTTTGGGCGTATCAGATGTTACAGTTATTGCATGGTATGAGGATTTAAACTTACAAGGTTAGTAAAACTATTGAAGCACAGGATAAAAATTAAAAAAGAGAAAATAAGAGAAAATAAAAGGAAATAAAAAATGGAAAGAAGAGAGATAAAATTATAACTAGAAAAAGTGCTCCTCGGAGCACAGGTCTCCGCCAGGTCAGGTAGGCTATTGTGGCTGCTGACCTGCTGGTGGCACTATAACATGCCAATGTTAAAAGGGTGGCATTTGTTCATCAACATAGTGTGAATGTGCGTGCAAAGTATGACCGCAATCGGACGGTGCGTTCATGATTTGCGGAATTTTGTTCAAAACAAGCCAATAATGCAAACTTTAGATGTCAATCTTAGCCAATCAGTATGAAAAATCAAACCCATCCGTCGTGATCACATGACTATAGAGATCATGTGTACCGATTTGCGTGAAATTTGGATACAATTGGAAGGAGTAGTATAAAATAATGTGTTTTACATAAGTAGGCCTCCTGGTGGCGCTATAAAAGGCAGATGTGAAAAATGCAGGGCAAAAGTTTTTCTTGACCTCTAGGGAGTGTGCATACAAAGTTTTACACAGATCGGTGCAGTTATAGGTAAAAACACAAATCGGCCTGTTATAGCGCCACCATGAGGCTGATTTAAAAAAATTCAAATGGTAATTCTTCCTCGGCCTAATGGGAATGTACGTGCAAAATTTCACGGAAATTGCATATTGTGTTCATGATTTGAGGCATTTGTTCAAAACGGAGCACTCCTGCAAACTTTGGAAGACATTTTTAGCCAATCAGGATGGAATATGAGAAAACTGAAAGACCTGTTTCGTTTAATGACTATAGAGATACTGTGTACCGATTTGCGTGATTTTTGGACAAAATCTGTAGGAGTACTGTCAAAAAATGTGTTTTGCAAAAAGCGGCCTCCTGGTGGCGCTATAACAGGCCCATGTGAAAAAGTGGGGCAGAGGTTCTGAATTGGCATCCAGGGAGTGTGTGTGCACAGTGTCGCTGCGATCAAGCCAACGGTGCCGGAGATTAGCTGGTCACAGACGGACGGACGGACGGACGGACACACGGACGGACACACGGACACACGGACACACGGACGGACACACACGCGGACGGACACACGGACACACGGACGGACACACACGCGGACGGACACACGGACGGACGGACGGGGTGGAAAACATACTCTCTCGCCATGCCTTTCGGCCTGGCGGAGACAATAAAGAAGACAAGGTATGGGGGGAGGGGGGATGACGGGGAAGAGGGGAGGGGTCAGTCAGGAGGTAAAGTTTGTAAGGAACTGAAATAGTTAATAAAAGGGTTCCACTTATGGAGAAATTTAGCGGGGGTGTCCTTAACAGAAAAAACTCCAGCTTCAGAAAAGATTATTGGGCCGTAGCGTGACGGTCCAGGCACCCTAGGCTGCAATGCCAGCCTGACAGCGTGTCATGGGTTCGACTACCGATTCCGACGACCTTTGCTGCGTGTCACCCCCTATCTTCTGTCAGCCTACTTTCCCTATCCCTCTCTAAATAAAGGCATAAAAAGCCAAAAAGTTTTTGAAAGACTCTTTAACAGAACAGAGTAGTTTATGTATTGAACGTACCAGTTACAGTGAGTTTAACAGAGTCACTCTTTCCCTCTGGAGACTCACACCAGTAAACTCCTGTGTCTACTGAAGGGTGCATGGTCTTGATGAGACATCCTGTGTTCTCCATCTTCCCCCAGTGAACACCATCATCTCCACACTGTGAGGTTTTCTTATTGTTGGTTCTCTTCAGTCTCCAGACAGTAGAGTCAGACAGTCTGTCCTCACAGCTCAGAATGACAGACTCACGTCTCAAGAACTGATCTCTGTCTGGACTGAATGTGAGAGAGACTGTGGAGCAGAGAGAGAATTAATTAACTCTGTATGTGTTGTTACAGTTCTGTCATGTTTGTGTATCCTTTGATCATCTGATGGACAGACAGTCTTACCTCTCTGAACATCACCTGGAACTTCTGCTGAGACTATCACCATGGAAACCACTGGAGAGAGAGAGAGAGAGAGAGAGAGAGAGAGAGAGAGAGAGAGAGAGAGAGAGAGAGGGGGGGGGGGCATATTTTGATCGATCACAAAAATTGCTGACTGACAGACACAAGCAAGCAAATGCTTAAAATACTCAATTCTGTTGTTAAGACGTGACGTTGCGCCCCGTCAGAACAACTTCCGGGTCCAAGTGTGTATTTTCCCAATATGCACAGTGTTGTCCCTCACTGTTTTAACACATCTGAGACTAAAATAACAACTAAAGTGTCATTCTACGACAAAGAGGAGAGAAAATAGTTATTTTATATATATCTATATATAAATATATATATAAATAAATATTAAAAATATATATTATAATGTTAATAATAATAATAATAATAGATAAATATGTATATAAATACATATATTAGCCTACTTTTTACTAAGAGGTTATTGTAAAAAAGATTTACGGGTTCTGAAATGTTTGTTTACAATGAAGAGTGGACGGTGCTGGTGCCTCTTGGACCCGGAAGTGACGTCGGACTACAACATGACGTCAGAGTTCAAAACCGAGCTGCAACTGCTAATTTTACTTTGATAAGCAGTAATCAGGGCAGGCTGGGAGTTGTTGTGGCTCTTCTTGCAAAGATAGTTTTAATCAATGTGCCTCATGATCAGGACAACTAGGTTGTGTCCCACTGTCGTACAGTAATACATGCTGAATTACTCATATAGATCATCAGTAACAGTAACTTTTGTATGAATATTGTTCATGCTTGTGGAGTTTTATTTTCAGTATAATCCTACATTCCTAGTGTTAATTGCGTGCTCTCTGCATCGAGCACACACTACAGTAGTTTAAAATGAGATATTCCTCTAAATCTGGGTAGAAATGTAAAAAAAAATCTTTTTTTTTTTTTTAATTCCAGCCCCTGCCTCTCCAAATCCCTCTGAATGCAGAGCATTTAGAATTAAGACACTGGAAGAGAGAAAGGCCTTCTTGAAGGACAGTGGGATTTGCTACAAATGCTGTGCATCCTCTTCTCACCTAGCTAGGGATTGTAAAATCATTGTCAAATGCTCTGAGTGTGACAGCGATCTCCATATCGCCGCATTGAACCCTGGTCCAGCCCCCCAAGAGTCAGAGTCTCCCACCCATTCGCCAGAGGGCAGCGAGGAGGGAGATGAAGTCCACCTCAATCTGCCTGAAGTGAGCAGTCACTGCACTGAGGTTTGTGGTGAAAGCCAGGCACCAAAGTCCTGTGCCAAAATATGTCTCGTCAGAGTGTTTCCTCAGGACCAAAGAGACAAAGCGATCAAGGTGTATGCTGTGATCGACGACCAGAGCAACCGCTCCCTTGCCAGGTCACAGCTGTTCGACTTATTCAACATCCAGAGTCAACCTTAACCATACTCACTGAGAACCTGCTCCGGGCTCTCTGCCATGTCTGGACGCAAAGCAGAGGGGCTTCACATCGAACCAGTGAATGGAGGAGTGCGTATTGCACTACCAGCGCTGATCGAATGCGATCAGATACCCAACAACAGGTATGAGATACCTACACCTGACGTGGCTCTCCACCATCCTCATCTTGCAGCCATAGCAAAACACATTCCTGACATTGATCCGAATGTAGATATCCTCCTGTTGCTGGGGAGAGATGTCATTCAAGCACACAAGGTCAGACAGCAGATTGACGGCCCACAAAACGCTCCCTTCGCTCAGAGACTTGACCTGGGCTTGGTCATAGTGGGAGAGATAGGTCTTCAAGGCATGCTCAAGCCCAACGTAACCTCGCCAAACGGACGACCATCTCACCTGTCATCATGTAATGGGTCCCTACAGTTGCAAGAGAGAGTGCGCTATGGCGGGGAGAAATCGCATAGCTGCATCTCAAATCGGAAAAGATCTGCTGAGCACAACATAGGGAAGAACGTGGTCAATCAGACAGTTGACGACAGCAAGTTAGCCCCATCGTATGAAGATACAGTCTTCTTAAAGACTATGGACAGTCAAGTCTTCAGAGACAAAGACAACAGCTGGGTTGCTCCACTGCCATTTAGAGCACCCAGGACAAGACTTCTCAACAACCGGGAGCAGGCTGCAGTGCGTCTCACCTCTCTGTGCTGCACACTCAGCCGCAAGGAAGAGATGTCACAAGCCACAAACATCATCAAGTCAACACAAGCTGAGGCCTTCTCAGAGGAGATTACCACACTCACAACAGGGAAGCCCATCCCTAAGACTAGTGCTTTCGTTAAGCTCAAACCTGAGATTGACAAAGCTGGTCTCATCAGAGGTGGAGGCCGGCTGAAGAATGCTCAGCTGGAAAGCAAAGAGAAAAATCCTCTCATCCTGCCGAAGAATCGCCACATCTCCATGCTGAAGCATCAGGGACGGCGCAAGTGAAAGAAACTTTGTGTATAAAGTATGTTTAATTGATTAAGTGGCGTCAAGGACGCCAGACGGGGAGTGTTCTGCCCCCAGGGCAGATTTATTATTTAAACAAGTAAAACAGTGACCTCTATTGGCAGGTTTATTGTAGCACTCCTTACTTAACCTAAAGCAGGTGCAGCTAACACACTAATCAAAGCAGGTGTTGTTACTTTGCTAATTAGCAGAGACTGGGCAGACAGTGCAGTTTGCTTGTAGTGTGCAGACATGTTTTTTTTGTCACCTGATGTGATATTGACTTTCTTCATTGTTGAGTCCCTTCGATGCAATGCTGTAAGTAAGATTTATGCTTGTGTAGTATGTTACAGTATGTCTGGAATTGTATGTTTAAATAGGCGTTTACACAATTGTATGCGCATATCATGCAGTGATTGTTTGTACTGTGTGTTTGTATCGTTCCAGTTTTCACTACACTTTCACATATCATCCTATAATTTGAGTAACCTCTGTCTTGGGTCGTGTCTTGGGTGGGTCGTGTCCCCATGGTCTGGCAGTTAGGTTTCGCTTTCGGTTTGCATGCTGCAGTTAGGTTTCGCTTTCGTTTTGCGCGTTGCTAAATCAAGTGCTTGCTCTTCTGTCTCCGTCTCCGATGTGCGGGCCAGTGGGGTGACTAGGGGAGATTGGGGGGGGGGGGATGCAATAACCCCAAGTTTGCAACTACTTTCGCCTGCGCCCTTCACCGGGTATGGTCTAGTAAAAATAAAAGGAGCAAGAGTCTAATCCTGACCCTTGTGAAAAAGGGAGTTTGGCTACTGTCAAGTTTGTGGTATCAGGCACCCTAACTGGACAGAACAGTCTCTCTGTATTCTATGATCCTATAGTTTACTGAGACACTACACTGTCTCTCTGTATTCTATGATCCTATAGTTTACTGAGACACTACACTGTCTCTCTGTATTCTATGATCCTATAGTTTACTGAGACACTACACTGTCTCTGTATTCTATGATCCTATAGTTTACTGAGACACTACACTGTCTCTGTATTCTATGATCCTATAGTTTACTGGGACACTACACTGTCTCTGTATTCTATGATCCTATAGTTTACTGAGACACTACACTGTCTCTGTATTCTATGAACCTATAGTTTACTGAGACACTACACTGACTCTGTATTCTATGATCCTATAGTTTACTGAGACACTACACTGTCTCTGTATTCTATGATCCTATAGTTTACTGAGACACTACACTGTCTCTGTATTCTATGATCCTATAGTTTACTGAGACACTACACTGTCTCTCTGTATTCTATGATCCTATAGTTTACTGAGACAATACACTGTCTCTGTAATCTATGATCCTATAGTTTACTGAGACACTACACTGTCTCTCTGTATTCTATGATCCTATAGTTTACTGAGACACTACACTGTCTCTCTGTACTCTATGATCCTATAGTTTACTGAGACACTACACTGTCTCTCTGTATTCTATGATCCTATAGTTTACTGAGACACTACACTGTCTCTGTATTCTATGATCCTATAGTTTACTGAGACACTACACTGTCTCTCTGTATTCTATGATACTATAGTTTACTGAGACAATACACTGTCTCTGTAATCTATGATCCTATAGTTTACTGAGACACTACACTGTCTCTCTATATTCTATGATCCTATAGTTTACTGAGACACTACACTGTCTCTCTGTATTCTATGATCCTATAGTTTACTGAGACAATACACTGTCTCTGTATTCTATGATCCTATAGTTTACTGAGACACTACACTGTCTATGTATTCTATGATCCTATAGTTTACTGAGACACTACACTGTCTCTCTGTATTCTATGATCCTATAGTTTACTGAGACACTACACTGTCTCTCTGTATTCTATGATCCTATAGTTTACTGAGACACTACACTGTCTCTGTATTCTATGATCCTGTAGTTTACTGAGACACTACACTGTCTCTCTGTATTCTATGATTCTATAGTTTACTGAGACACTACACTGTCTCTCTGTATTCTATGATCCTGTAGTTTACTGAGACACTACACTGTCTCTCTGTATTCTATGATCCTATAGTTTACTGAGACACTACACTGTCTCTGTATTCTATGATCCTATAGTTTACTGAGACACTACACTGTCTCTGTATTCTATGATCCTATAGTTTACTGAGACACTACACTGTCTCTGTATTCTATGATCCTATAGTTTACTGAGACACTACACTGTCTCTGTATTCTATGATCCTATAGTTTACTGAGACACTACACTGTCTCTCTGTATTCTATGATCCTATAGTTTACTGAGACACTACACTGTCTCTCTGTATTCTATGATCCTATAGTTTACTGAGACACTACACTGTCTCTCTGTATTCTATGATCCTGTAGTTTACTGAGACACTACACTGTCTCTCTGTATTCTATGATTCTATAGTTTACTGAGACACTAAACTGTCTCTCTGTATTCTATGATCCTATAGTTTACTGAGACACTACACTGTCTCTGTATTTTATGATCCTATAGTTTACTGAAACACTACACTGTCTCTGTATTCTATGATCCTATAATTTACTGAGACACTAAACTGTCTCTCTGTATTATATGATCCTATAGTTTACTGAGACACTACACTGTCTCTCTGTATTCTATGATCCTATAGTTTACTGAGACACTACACTGTCTCTCTGTATTCTATGATCCTATAGTTCACTGAGACACTACACTGTCTCTGTATTCTATGAACCTATAGTTTACTGAGAAACTACACTGTCTCTGTATTCTATGATCCTATAGTTTACTGAGACACTACACTGTCTCTGTATTCTATGATCCTATAGTTTACTGAGACACTACACTGTCTCTCTGTATTATATGATCCTATAATTTACTGAGACACTACACTGTCTCTCTGTATTATATGATCCTATAGTTTACTGAGACACTACACTGTCTCTCTGTATTCTATGATCCTATAGTTTACTGAGACACTACACTGTCTCTCTGTATTCTATGATCCTATAGTTCACTGAGACACTACACTGTCTCTGTATTCTATGAACCTATAGTTTACTGAGAAACTACACTGTCTCTGTATTCTATGATCCTATAGTTTACTGAGACACTACACTGTCTCTGTATTCTATGATCCTATAGTTTACTGAGACACTACACTGTCTCTCTGTATTCTATGATCCTATAGTTTACTGAGACACTACACTGTCTCTCTGTATTCTATGATCCTATAGTTTACTGAGACACTACACTGTCTCTGTATTCTATGATCCTATAATTTACTGAGACACTAAACTGTCTCTCTGTATTCTATGATCCTATAGTTTACTGAGACACTACATTGTCTCTGTATTTTATGATCCTATAGTTTACTGAAACACTACACTGTCTCTCTGTATTCTATGATCCTATAGTTTACTGAGACACTACACTGTCTCTCTGTATTCTATGATCCTATAGTTTACTGAGACACTACACTGTCTCTCTGTATTCTATGATCCTATAGTTTACTGAGACACTACACTGTCTCTCTGTATTCTATGATCCTATAGTTTACTGAGACACTACACTGTCTCTCTGTATTCTATGATCCTATAGTTTACTGAGACACTACACTGTCTCTGTATTCTATGATCCTATAGTTTACTGAGACACTACACTGTCTCTCTGTATTCTATGATCCTATAGTTTACTGAGACACTACACTGTCTCTGTATTCTATGATCCTATAGTTTACTGAGACACTACACTGTCTCTCTGTATTCTATGATCCTATAGTTTACTGAGACACTACACTGTCTCTCTGTATTCTATGATCCTATAGTTTACTGAGACACTACACTGTCTCTCTGTATTCTATGATCCTATAGTTTACTGAGACACTACACTGTCTCTGTATTCTATGATCCTATAGTTTACTGAGACACTACACTGTCTCTGTATTCTATGATCCTATAGTTTACTGAGACACTACACTGTCTCTGTATTCTATGATCCTATAGTTTACTGAGACACTACACTGTCTCTGTATTCTATGATCCTATAGTTTACTGAGACACTACACTGTCTCTCTGTATTCTATGATCCTATAGTTTACTGAGACACTACACTGTCTCTCTGTATTCTATGATCCTATAGTTTACTGAGACACTACACTGTCTCTGTATTCTATGATCCTATAGTTTACTGAGACACTACACTGTCTCTCTGTATTCTATGATCCTATAGTTTACTGAGACACTACACTGTCTCTCTGTATTCTATGATCCTATAGTTTACTGAGACACTACACTGTCTCTCTGTATTCTATGATCCTATAGTTTACTGAGACACTAAACTGTCTCTCTGTATTCTATGATCCTATAGTTTACTGAGACACTACACTGTCTCTGTATTCTATGATCCTATAGTTTACTGAGACACTACACTGTCTCTCTGTATTCTATGATCCTATAGTTTACTGAGACACTACACTGTCTCTCTGTATTCTATGATCCTATAGTTTACTGAGACACTACACTGTCTCTCTGTATTCTATGATCCTATAGTTTACTGAGACACTACACTGTCTCTCTGTATTCTATGATCCTATAGTTTACTGAGACACTACACTGTCTCTCTGTATTCTATGATCCTATAGTTTACTGAGACACTACACTGTCTCTCTGTATTCTATGATCCTATAGTTTACTGAGACACTACACTGTCTCTGTATTCTATGATCCTATAGTTTACTGAGACACTACACTGTCTCTGTATTCTATGATCCTATAGTTTACTGAGACACTAAACTGTCTCTCTGTATTCTATGATCCTATAGTTTACTGAGACACTACACTGTCTCTGTATTTTATGATCCTATAGTTTACTGAAACACTACACTGTCTCTCTGTATTATATGATCCTATAGTTTACTGAGACACTACACTGTCTCTCTGTATTCTATGATCCTATAGTTTACTGAGACACTACACTGTCTCTCTGTATTCTATGATCCTATAGTTTACTGAGACACTACACTGTCTCTGTATTCTATGATCCAATAGTTTACTGAGAAACTACACTGTCTCTCTGTATTCTATGATCCTATAGTTTACTGAGACACTACACTGTCTCTGTATTCTATGATCCTATAGTTTACTGAGACACTACACTGTCTCTCTGTATTCTATGATCCTATAGTTTACTGAGACACTACACTGTCTCTCTGTATTCTATGATCCTATAGTTTACTGAGACACTACACTGTCTCTGTATTCTATGATCCTATAATTTACTGAGACACTAAACTGTCTCTCTGTATTCTATGATCCTATAGTTTACTGAGACACTACATTGTCTCTGTATTTTATGATCCTATAGTTTACTGAAACACTACACTGTCTCTCTGTATTCTATGATCCTATAGTTTACTGAGACACTACACTGTCTCTCTGTATTCTATGATCCTATAGTTTACTGAGACACTACACTGTCTCTCTGTATTCTATGATCCTATAGTTTACTGAGACTCTACACTGTCTCTCTGTATTCTATGATCCTATAGTTTACTGAGACACTACACTGTCTCTCTGTATTCTATGATCCTATAGTTTACTGAGACACTACACTGTCTCTCTGTATTCTATGATCCTATAGTTTACTGAGACACTACACTGTCTCTGTATTCTATGATCCTATAGTTTACTGAGACACTACACTGTCTCTCTGTATTCTATGATCCTATAGTTTACTGAGACACTACACTGTCTCTGTATTCTATGATCCTATAGTTTACTGAGACACTACACTGTCTCTCTGTATTCTATGATCCTATAGTTTACTGAGACACTACACTGTCTCTGTATTCTATGATCCTATAGTTTACTGAGACACTACACTGTCTCTGTATTCTATGATCCTATAGTTTACTGAGACACTACACTGTCTCTGTATTCTATGATCCTATAGTTTACTGAGACACTACACTGTCTCTGTATTCTATGATCCTATAGTTTACTGAGACACTACACTGTCTCTCTGTATTCTATGATCCTATAGTTTACTGAGACACTACACTGTCTCTCTGTATTCTATGATCCTATAGTTTACTGAGACACTACACTGTCTCTCTGTATTCTATGATCCTATAGTTTACTGAGACACTACACTGTCTCTCTGTATTCTATGATCCTATAGTTTACTGAGACACTACACTGTCTCTCTGTATTCTATGATCCTATAGTTTACTGAGACACTACACTGTCTCTCTGTATTCTATGATCCTATAGTTTACTGAGACACTACACTGTCTCTCTGTATTCTATGATCCTATAGTTTACTGAGACACTACACTGTCTCTCTGTATTCTATGATCCTATAGTTTACTGAGACACTACACTGTCTCTCTGTATTCTATGATCCTATAGTTTACTGAGACACTACACTGTCTCTCTGTATTCTATGATCCTATAGTTTACTGAGACACTACACTGTCTCTCTGTATTCTATGATCCTATAGTTTACTGAGACACTACACTGTCTCTCTGTATTCTATGATCCTATAGTTTACTGAGACACTACACTGTCTCTGTATTCTATGATCCTATAGTTTACTGAGACACTACACTGTCTCTGTATTCTATGATCCTATAGTTTACTGAGACACTAAACTGTCTCTCTGTATTCTATGATCCTATAGTTTACTGAGACACTACACTGTCTCTGTATTTTATGATCCTATAGTTTACTGAAACACTACACTGTCTCTCTGTATTATATGATCCTATAGTTTACTGAGACACTACACTGTCTCTCTGTATTCTATGATCCTATAGTTTACTGAGACACTACACTGTCTCTCTGTATTCTATGATCCTATAGTTTACTGAGACACTACACTGTCTCTGTATTCTATGATCCTATAGTTTACTGAGAAACTACACTGTAGTAGTAGTAGTAGTAGTAAATCTTTATTTCGGTCCATTAAAAAAAAACAAAATACATACATACATTAGAGTCCACTTTTACAAGTGGCACCGAAAAGGTGTAGGCTGAAGCCGAAGCTTATTTTGCCTACCCTTTTTGAAAAAGAAAACTTTGGTTTCGAAGATAAAAATAAAAAGTAGTAACACATTGTTTTGACTAAGCTAAGTTCATCAGGTAAATTGAAAAAAATAAAATAAATCTAGGCAAACATTGGTTTTAACAAAACTAAAGGAAATCTAAGCAAAAGACAACTTTTATATAATCTAATTTGAGGAGTAACAAAAGTTCCAAAAATTTGCAAAAGTTTCAAAACATAAATAAATGTAATTAACAAGCATTATTATAGTAAAATAAAAGGCATAATTCGGAAGGACTTTCCAGGCACAAGACAGGAAAGACTACAGTTTAATTCAGGTTCACCATTTACCAACACCAAGCGGCAGAGTCCATACTGGGTGGCTTTTTAACCACAGAATATGGGGCCAAGAGGCTCGTCAAACAAGTCAACTTTTTCTTCTGTATACTGGTATTTTTATTTATTATTAACTGTTTGTTTGAGTGCTGTATCATAGTAAGGTTTTATATTTGTTTAGTAACTTATTTTTTAACATCTTTTTAAATGTAGTGACAGTTTTACAAGTTTTTAGTTCTCTATCTAAGTTATTCCATAGATTCACCCCCTTTACCGATATACACCTGCCTTTTGTGTTGGTCCTAGCACTTCTTGTTTTAAATATACACGTACCCCTGAGTGCATACTGGGATTCCCTAGCCTCAAACAGCTCCTGCATGCAGGGTGGAAGTATATTATTGTGTGCCTTGTGCATAATTACAGCTGTATGTAGGTCCACTAGATCTTCTAATTTGAGAGTTTTTGTACTGATGAATAGTGGGTTGGTGGGTGCAAGGTAATCACTATGGGTTATAATTCGTATTGCTTTCTTTTGTAACATGTAGATTGGTTTTATGGTTGTTTTGTATGTGTTCCCCCATACCTCCACACAGTAGGTTAAGTATGGAAGTATGAGGGAGCAATACAATATGTGAAGTGAGTTCTTATTTACTAAATGTTTCATTTTATATAATATTGCAATTGATTTTGATATTTTTGTTTTTGTGTTATCTATATGGGGTTTCCAACTGAGTCTATTATCTATTATAATTCCCAAGAATTTATGCTCATACACTCGTTCAATTTCGATGTTATTGATTGATAATTTGACTGGAGTCATCATTTTTCTATTGGAGAAGATGATGTATTTGGTTTTAGATAAGTTCAATGATAATTTATTGATATCAAACCACTTCTTGAGGGTCTCTAGTTCCCTTTCCACTGCCTGCAGGAGCTGCCCGAGGTCTTTCCCGGAGCTATATAGACTGGTATCATCGGCAAATAGGACACACTTCATCCGTGGCAATGCTTTGCATATGTCATTTATGTACATGATGAACAATTTGGGGCCCAATACGGAACCCTGTGGCACTCCATATGTAGTATTAAGTAAGTCTGAGTCAACATTGTTCATATGAACAAATTGCTGTCTGTCGTTTAGGTAACTATTTAGCCATGAATGGGCGACTCCTCTGATACCATACCTTTCAATTTTTTTCAGTAGTATGTTATAATCTATGGTGTCAAATGCCTTTTTTAAATCTATAAAGACCCCGACCGTGTATTCCCTGTTGTTTGTGTTTGTTGCAATTGCTTCCACTAGCTCAGTTACTGCCATCGATGTGGACCTGTTGGATCTGAAACCATACTGATGGTTACTCAGTAGCTGATGTTTATCTATGAAGCTGTCTAACCTTATAACAAATAATTTTTCTAGTATTTTTGAGAATTGTGATAACAAGGAGATAGGTCTATAGTTGGTGAATTGATGTTTGTCGCCGCCTTTGTGGATGGGAATGACTTTGGCTGTTTTCATGGCTTTGGGGAAAATACCTGTTGAGAATGATTGGTTACAAATATGTGTGAGTGGTGTGACTATTGTTTCGATTATATCTTTAATTAGTGTCATGTCGATATTGGTACTGTCAGTGGACTTTTTATTTTTAAATGTTTTTACTATATTCAGTATCTCATATTCATGTACACTTTTAACAAATATTGAATGTGGATTTTGGTTAATAATTGAGTGGTCCAGGCCTTCCTTGTCTCTTGGCTCTGCTATCTCTTTGGCTAGGGTTGGTCCGACTTTGACAAAAAAACTATTTAGTTCGTTTGCAATTTCTTTAGTTTCATTTATAATTGTGCTATCTTTATAGAAGTAGTTTGGATACTCACCTTTGCCAGTACCTTTTCTAATTATGCTATTTAATGTTTTCCATGTGGCTTGGATATTTCCTCTTTGCTGTTCTAGTTGTTTCTGATAGTAGTCCTTTTTACTTGTTCTTATTATATTTGTCAATTTATTTTTGTATGTCTTGTATCTGGTCTCTGCATCTTTTGTTCGTTGTTTAATAAATATCCTATAAAGTGTATTTTTCTTTTTACAGGCATTTTTGATACCTTTGGTTATCCACGGAGTATGCTGCTTCTGGTTGTATTTGTTCTGTGTTTTTCTAAGAGGACAGTGTTTATCGTATAACTCCAGCAGTTTTGACAGGAATGCCTCATATGATTTATTTCAGTATCATAGACCTTATTCCAGGTCTGTCTCCTGAGGTCCACCTTGAGAGCAGTAACGGCTTCGGGTGTTGTATGTCGAGATAGCCTACAGGTGTTGTTTCTACTTTTTATTTCCATTTTGAGGTGGTGTTGGAAAATGGCAAAGACTGGGAGATGGTCACTGGTATCATTAATTAATAGTCCAGCTGTTACTTGGCTTTCTAATGAATTTATAAAAATGTTATCAATTAACGTAGCTGTTTCTGTTGTTATTCTGGTAGGTTTGGTGATTACAGGGAATAGGCTGTTACTGAACATTGTATCCACAAAATCTGTTATTTTTCTCTTTCCATGTGGATTAAGTAGGTCCACATTAAAGTCGCCACATGCTATGTGCACTTTATTATCATTAAGGCTGCCAAACATATTGTCTAGTCTATTATTAAAAGTGTCAAGGCATGTTCCAGGTGTTCTATATATACAACTTATGACCATATTTTTACTTTTGTCAAATACGATTTCTACTGTTATGCATTCCATAATATTATCTAAGTTATATGTCATATTTTGCACCACGTTACATCTTAAGGCTGTATCCACATACAAGGCTACTCCTCCTCTTGCTTTGTTTGTCCTATTTGCGGTGTACAGTTCGTACCCCTCAAAAACCACATTGCATTCATTCTCATCATTCAGCCAGGTTTCAGAGACTGCTATGACGTTGAACTTGTTGAATTGGGCCAGATATTTCTTAATTTTTTGGAAGTTTGTATTCAGGCTTCTGCTGTTAAAGTGTATGATTGAGAATGTACCCTTCATTTCAACATTTCTAAATTGGTCATCAGTATAGTACTGGCAATTGTTATTTATGTTATTGTAAAAAAAAAATTCCGGATCTAAATCATAGCCCATCTCATATGGTTTATGGTCTGTGTGTTCGAAGTTTTTGAAATTATAGTGTTCGTACTGTTGACTATTTGTACTACTTATAATAACATTTGCACCATCAACAAGTTCATCGTCATCAACGTCCATGTACGGGAACTGAGGGTTCTCATCAAATCCCATCATTGGTGGAAGTACAAGTGCTCCGTGCTCGTCCATAAAAAATGTTATAAGTCCAAGCCAATAGAGAGGCCAGTAACAGGAATCATGCAATCAGAATTAATAATACAAAAGAACATTTCGACTGCAGCCAAAGAGGACAGCCATGCAATGTCTTTAAAAAAAGAATAGAAAGTAATAAATACTAAATACTCCAGTTCCACTTTGCAAGCCAAAAAAAAAGAAAAAGGGAGCCATGCAGTGTCTATAATAAATAAAGTGCAAAAAAAGTCCAAAAAATGCGGTACCTGCTGTCCATGCAGACAGAAACAAACAAAAGAAAAAAGAACAAAAATCAAGGCAAAGGAGAAGAATTAGATTTAGAAAAATGTGCATGCAGGAGAGAGAATAGATGTATAAAAATATAGTATTCATAATGTTCCGTGCCAATTCCATGCTGCTTCCATGCAAAAAGGGAAAAAATAAAAATAAATCCTTCATCCAGCAAAAACAGGTTCTCAATTTTAGCATGCAGAAAAAAACATTCCAAGAGTAGATTAGGCAGAGAAAAAAGGAGAAAAAGTATTTGCTGCTTCCATGCAAAAAGGGAAAAAATAAAAATAAATCCTTCATCCAGCAAAAACAGGTTCTCAATTTTAACATGCAGAAAAAAACATTCCAAGAGTAGATTAGGCAGAGAAAAAAGGAAAAAAAAAAGTATTTGCTGCTTCCATGCAAAAAGGGAAAAAATAAAAATAAATCCTTCGTCCAGCAAAAACAGGTTCTCAATATTAGCATGCAGAAAAAAACATTCCAAGAGTAAATTAGGCGGAGAAAAAAGGAAAAAAAGTAATGATCCATAATGGTCTAGGAATGTTCATTCATCAGGGGAACTATTGCGCTAGCCAGCCAGTTAAAGCACTTCATTTGTATTGGTCAAGTTCTTTGACGTTTCTTACCGTTACAACTTTAGCTTCTTCTGGTGTTTCCCCGTTTAGCCTTATCATTACTCTGCAGTTTCTGGTCCAGGTAGATTTAATCTTGTTTTGTTTCCTCAGGAATCGGGCGTCTCTTGCGATCTCTGCATTCTTTCTTGTTAGATGCTCATTTATATACACTTCTGTCCCCTTCAGTTTCTTCCCCTGCTTCATAAGATCGGCTTTGTGTTTTCTGTTCCCAAAGCGAACAATGATAGCAGGTTTAGCGTTTCGATCCTTCCGCGGGAGTGTGTGACAGGCCACGATGTTGTTTGGGTCAACCTTTATATCTTTGGAGTCGAGAAACTGGATTACTTGGTCTTCCAGCGTCTGTTGATCCTCGACCGGTGCGTCCTCACCGGCGGATCCGCCCGAAGCTGCTGCTCTGGCGTATGATCTCGGCTTCACACTCAATCCACTTATTATCACGTCCTCCATCCTCGTATATTGTTCCACTTCATTTAGCCTTTGTTCCAGCTCATCGATTCTTGTGTCCCTCTCTTTAACTGCGATCTTCAGAGTTTTGATGTCATTCATCAACTCGGTCAGTGTAGCTACTTGCTTCACGACTTTGCTCACCTCTTCCGTCAGCAAGTTGAGAGAGTTCTTGATTTCCTCGATATCTTCCTCCATCTGCGTTTGCAGAGGGTTTTTCTTTGGTGGCATTTTGTCTTTCTGTTCGATTTCGTAGTTAGTCAAAAGTTTAGCTTAGTTTTCATTCATTCATTTGGACAGCGTTCCACTGGGCGCCGCCATCTTGAAACGTGACGTCAGGTGTGTCTCTCTGTATTCTATGATCCTATAGTTTACTGAGACACTACACTGTCTCTGTATTTTATGATCCTATAGTTTACTGAAACACTACACTGTCTCTCTGTATTCTATGATCCTATAGTTTACTGAGACACTACATTGTCTCTGTATTTTATGATCCTATAGTTTACTGAAACACTACACTGTCTCTCTGTATTCTATGATCCTATAGTTTACTGAGACACTACACTGTCTCTGTATTCTATGATCCTATAGTTTACTGAGACACTACACTGTCTCTGTATTCTATGATCCTATAGTTTACTGAGACACTACACTGTCTCTGTATTCTATGATCCTATAGTTTACTGAGACACTACACTGTCTCTCTGTATTCTATGATCCTATAGTTTACTGAGACACTACACTGTCTCTCTGTATTCTATGATCCTTTAATTTACTGAGACACTACACTGTCTCTGTATTTTATGATCCTATAGTTTACTGAAACACTACACTGTCTCTCTGTATTCTATGATCCTATAGTTTACTGAGACACTACACTGTCTCTCTGTATTCTATGATCCTATAGTTTACTGAGACACTACACTGTCTCTCTGTATTCTATGATCCTATAGTTTACTGAGACACTACACTGTCTCTCTGTATTCTATGATCCTATAGTTTACTGAGACACTACACTGTCTCTCTGTATTCTATGATCCTATAGTTTACTGAGACACTACACTGTCTCTGTATTCTATGATCCTATAGTTTACTGAGACACTACACTGTCTCTCTGTATTCTATGATCCTATAGTTTACTGAGACACTACACTGTCTCTGTATTCTATGATCCTATAGTTTACTGAGACACTACACTGTCTCTCTGTATTCTATGATCCTATAGTTTACTGAGACACTACACTGTCTCTCTGTATTCTATGATCCTATAGTTTACTGAGACACTACACTGTCTCTCTGTATTCTATGATCCTATAGTTTACTGAGACACTACACTGTCTCTGTATTCTATGATCCTATAGTTTACTGAGACACTACACTGTCTCTGTATTCTATGATCCTATAGTTTACTGAGACACTACACTGTCTCTGTATTCTATGATCCTATAGTTTACTGAGACACTACACTGTCTCTGTATTCTATGATCCTATAGTTTAATGAGACACTACACTGTCTCTCTGTATTCTATGATCCTATAGTTTACTGAGACACTACACTGTCTCTCTGTATTCTATGATCCTATAGTTTACTGAGACACTACACTGTCTCTCTGTATTCTATGATCCTATAGTTTACTGAGACACTACACTGTCTCTGTATTCTATGATCCTATAGTTTACTGAGACACTACACTGTCTCTGTATTCTATGATCCTATAGTTTACTGAGACACTACACTGTCTCTGTATTCTATGATCCTATAGTTTACTGAGACACTACACTGTCTCTGTATTCTATGATCCTATAGTTTACTGAGACACTACACTGTCTCTGTATTCTATGATCCTATAGTTTACTGAGACACTACACTGTCTCTGTATTCTATGATCCTATAGTTTACTGAGACACTACACCAGGGGTGCCCACACTTTTTTAACTTGAGTTCTACTATTGAAATTGCCAGCTCAAGGTGATCTACCACTCATGCACGTGCGCGATGGTGGTAGGCATGGTTTTTGGGTGGTTTTTGTTAGTTTCTTTTCCGTTTTTTGGTTACTTTATTTCGGTTTTAGGGTTAGGGTCATGATTAGGTTACTTAATTCTTATTTTTGCCTGATTTTACCGATTTATTATAAAAAAAAATGTAATTCATTCATTTTATTTACCAACCAACAAATAATTATTATCCCATTAATGAAAATACTTAAACATTTACCTATGGGGGCTAAATAACAACATTAAGGCATTAGGACTGTTTCAAAATCAATGAATGCATTTATTTATCATTCCAATTACTCCACATTGGAAGAAGTTGAATTGCAAAGCAGAGAATGTTTGGTAAAGTTACTCTTAGTTACAAATTACTCATGGAATGTAACACAAAATTATAACAATTCATACATACAGTCACATGAAGGCATAATGCACCACTAAACTCAGAAAGAGTTTCAATGAGCCATGAAACAACAGGTGCCTAAAAAAGCTCAGTTGTAAGAACAGAGTCTCTTTCTACTTTCTCATCCATTAAACAACATCAAATAACACTGCTTGGGTTCACAGGAAGAAAAAAAAAGAATAGTTGTGCCTTGCACAATCTTAACAGGTAGCCAGGCTACAATAAAACAGCTCATTTGCAGGAACAGAGTCTCTTACTATCTCATCAATAAGATGGCAACACCAAATTACACTGTTTGGGTCCACAGGAAGAAAAAAATAAATAGTTGTAACATAAAACAGCTCAGTTGAGTCTCTTACTCAAGTGACTCATCATTACCACCAGTGACCAGTCTCTCACTCAAGTTATTATTCCTACAAGTTTGTAGTTCCAGCAGGCACATAGAAAGTTTAGAAACCACTGATTGCTTGAAGCTGGCTTTCTTTCTCTTTTTCTTTCCTCCTCTCTCTCTCTCTCTCTCTTGTTGTCTGTCCCTTCAATTCCCTGTGAAAACCACAAAAAGAAGCAAGGCTAAGAAACCAAAAAGTACACATCTACACAAGCAACATTCCATGGCTCACTATCCTATAATAGGAGTGCGCTCTAATCCATGGTTCTAACAGACACGCTTCTCCAGCACAGATGGCCGCATGCGCTCGCGCTCACACACACACACACACACACACACACACACACACACACACACACACACACACACACACACACACACACACACACACACACACACACACACACAGCAATATATTTCAATAGATTTAGGACAGATTCCTACCTTAATCAGATGACTGTTTGCATTGAATGGAGTCCGTTAGTGCTGCGTAATCCTGACTGTCACGGCTGACAGCTAGTCTCAAGCAGGCCTCCAAATGTTCATCAGTTAAGGTGGAACGGTATTTTGACTTAATTATCTTCACGTGGGAAAACGCTGATTCACATAAATACGTTGAGCCAAATAATGCTGTGAGTGAGGCTGCACATGTCCTGATGTTTGGATACTTTTCCTCCATGAGTAAGTTCCAAAACTGTCCATCACAGGCCCGTGATTTCAACTGTATGTCAGCCTGCAGTGCCAAGATCTCATTCTCCAGCGCAGATGAGTTCATGTTAAACAGTGTTGCGATGTTCGAGGCCATGGAATCAACATCAGTGTCTTCTCCGAATGGGAAGCACATGAATGTAGCGATGGGCTCAAGTAAGGCAAAATCTTGAAAGCGTTTGTGAAAGTCTGACTGCACATTTTTTATTTGCTCTATGTAGCGCGCACTGTCAAATTGCGCGGCCGCCTTTCCTTGCCTCTCCAGCTCGGACTATATGTTTGGAAACTTCGTCAGATCCTTGCGCTGCATTTTTGATAACAGCCTTTCTAGTTTTCGTTAGAAACAATTAACTGAGCCGATCATGTCGACCACAGTTTTGTCTTTCCCTTGCAGCTCCAAGTTAAGCTCATTCAACATGTTGTTCACATCAACTAAAAATGCCAAATCTAGCAGCCACTTCTCGTCATCAAGCTGTTTGTATTCTGCATGTTTCGCGCTAAGGAGAAACTCTTTTATCTCTGGTAGGAGCTCTCGGAATCTCTGCAAGAATTTGCCCCTACTCAGCCATCTGACATCGGTGTGTAGCAATAGGTCAGTGTGGTCGCTGTCAGCCTCTTCCAGTTGCGCACGGAACAGCCGTCTTTGAAGTGCTCTGGCCCGGATAGAGTTGGCGACTTTCATTGAGACATCCATCACCTCTTTCATATTCAACATTTTGGCACATAGTGCTTGCTGGTGTATTATGCAGTGATAGTTAACAAAGTCGGGGAAATCGTCGTCTTGCTTGCATTTGGCGATGAATCCATTACTGCGCCCCACCATCGCAGGCGCACCATCAGTGGTGATTGATACCAATTTAGAAATCGGGATCTGGTTTTTGTCAACAAACTTTTTGAATGTCCTCGCCCCGAGTGTGTTCTTTCATTGGTAGCATAGCATTGTTAATAGTTCCTCTTTTGCTGTCATATCTTTGAATACCATCCTAATGAAAACGCACAATTGTGCTGTATCACTTATATCAGTGGACTCGTCTAACTGCAACGAGAAACACTCACATTTTTGCAATGTTCTTCTTAAGTTGCTGAGTCAAATCACCAGCCATCATTTCACACCGCCGTGTAACAGTATTTCTGGATAACTGAAGGGATTTGACAGCTGATACTATTTCAGGTTTGTTTTTAAAATCACGAAATAACGAGTCTGCTGCCACAAGGAAGGCGTCTTTTACCATCTGTCCATCTTGGAAGGATTTCTTACTTTGAATGAGCATATGACTGACCCGGAATGATGCTTCAGTGACTGCTTTTGCTTTTGAAGTGGGCTTTTGTGAAATATGACTGCTGTCCGGTCAATTGTGCTTTCAGTTCGCCCAACCTTTTCCTTCTCAATTCACTTTTGGGAGGGAATTCACCGTTGAAATCCTTATGACGTGTTGTAAAATGTCTCTCCACGTTTCCTTTCTTTGCAAAGACGCTGGTGTTACATAGAAGGCAAACGCAATTGGAATGTGACATCGTGAAAAAATTGTCTTCTTCCCACTCTGTATGGAAGTTAGGGTTGGGACGATATATCGATATATCGATATATCGCGATACTTTCTCCCGCGATAAATAATCGATATGCTGCCGAAAAAAATATAGTTTATATATTATTTTTTTTGTGATACGTTGTTTTTCCTACTCTGTATTTTTGTAATGATGATTTTGAACTGTTTGGTGCTATTTTATGTGTTTATGAATTGAATACAAGGACTATCGTGATAAATCGTTGGTGAATTTTCATGCAATATATCGTGATATCGCAATATATCGATATTTTCAGATATCGTGATATATCGTTGGTGAAATTTCTTGCAATATATATCGAATATCGTGATATCGCAATATATCGAACATCGTCGAATATCGTGATATATATTGTTATCGTGGGCCTAATATCGTGATATATATCGTATCGTGAGGTACCCATATCGTCCCACCCCTAATGGAAGTGGTAAGTTTTTGGCTTCTTTGCCGCGCACATCTTGATATAATTGTTAATTTTTAATAGACTTGAATACTGACGTTCTCCGCGCTATTCACTCATGAAAACAAGGCATTGCATTGTGGGTTTGAAGCCGCGGGGCGTTGACAGTGAGGCCGACAGGCCGTGCATGTCAGTCAGTGAGCAGAAGACAAAAAGGGGCGTTTTATGTTCGTTTGTTTTTTTCAGGGGCACACACACACACACAGGGCCGGCTCTAGGCAATTTGGCGCCCTAGGCAATATTTTTCCTGGCGCCCCCCCCCATTTAGCGCCGCGCCACCGTTTTCTGCCACAGCGCCACCTAGAGCCTGCAAAAAAAAAGGGGCATTGCAGGCGGTCTACCTGCGCAGCCTCTGCGGTCTACTGGTCGATCGCGATCGACGTAATGGGCACCCCTGCACTACACTGTCTCTGTATTCTATGATCCTATAGTTTACTAGACTGAGTGCAGACAGAAAACGTGCTGGTCATAATGCACATATAAGCTCAGTGGAACAGCATATTATAACTACAAAGACACTTTGTGACTGACTAAGTTATGGTTATAAGTTAATATGCATAACTATGTACATGTATACCAAGTGTTATGAAGGGATACTACTGCAGGTAACTTCACAGATCTGTGTTTGTACACACACACTCCCCCCTCCCCTCTCTGACAGGTATCAAAGTGATTGCTGTCTCTGATGCATTCATTGATTAGAGAGAGCACTAACGAGGTTGACACTTTTATGGCCCAAACAATCATTCAGTGCACAACCCCTTTGAAGTTCAAAGGGATCAATTAAGAGCCACCCCCCCTCTCCCCCCACAGACTTTTCAGTCCCTGCAAAGGGATGAATGTCAATATAAACAGTGGAACAAAACCAAAATACAGCCAGAGGGATGTCTTTCTGCCTGAGGGATGTCTTTCTGCCTTTACAACCTTTAAGTAAAGTGTTGCAAACAAGCAAATTCCTCAGCTTGTACTTTAGACACACAATGAATCCTCATAAAGGTACAAGGAAATGCACATGAAATAGATAATAATAATAATAATAATAATAGTGCAGGGTGTTTGTACTCACAGACTAGAAGGCAGAGATATGTTCTCTATTATAATAATAATAATAATAATAATAATAATAATAATAATAATAATAATAATAATAAAGTGTTTGTACTCACAGACTAGAAGGCAGAGAGATGTTCTCTCCATGCTGTCTTGCTGCTGTCTGACTGACTGACTGACTGATGACTCCTCCTACTGGGAGGAGCTACACTGGAGGTGGTCCACTGATGAGGGGGGGGGGTCCAGGACCTTGCAGGAAGACATATGCTGTAATGTCACCAGAAATAGTATACAACAAATACTATGATAGGTGTTGTCAGAAAGTCTACATGTACCACACATATTGCATATTGCATACATCATGTGCACATATTCATGTAATAAAATGCTTCTTACTGTGAGGTGAGCAGAATGAAGAGTGAAGAGCTTCTTTACTGAACTCTGCCTCAGCCAGAGGAGAGTAAATCTACTCTATGTAATATCTGACTGGATGAAATGGACCCCTGCGACCCCTAGTGGGCCCTCAGAGTTACTACAGGAGGTAGAAACATGTTTCTGTGATGGGAAAAATAATTCACACACCAAGAGAGTAAAAAAAGAAAAGACGTTGGATTGATTGATTGATGTACTTTATTTAGACATGAGACATGAGAAACAGTACATGGAAGTACAATTCACAATGCAAGGTTTCAGTCATTCAGTCCGACTTCACTGTATATAGGCTACTATAGTTGCCTTTTCATAAATGATATATTTTTGTACTTAAGCTGTCGTGAAAGTTTATAATATTTAGAGAAATTTAAAGTTTCAAATACAAAAGTAGTAGTAGTTGTGAAGGTTAGCAAACTGGACATTTAGACTGAATGTTTCCTGTATCCTCATCTTGCGCTAATGCACACAAGCGTTTCACCAGGTTTTATTGTGTCCGCCAGTCCGAAAGGCATGGCGAGAGGGTATGTTTTACCCCCTGTGTGTGTGTGTGTGTGTGTGTGTGTGCGCGTGTGCGTGTGCGTGTGCGTGTGCGTGTGCGTGTGCGTGCGTGCGTGCGTGCGCCCGCCCGCCCGCCCGCCTCAAATGCCTCAAATCATGAACACAGCATGCAATTTCCGTGAAATTTTGCACACACATTCCCATTAGGCCGAGGAAGAAATGCCATTTGAAAATGTTCAAATCAGCCTCATGGTGGCGCTGTAACATGCCGATTCGTGTTTTTACCTATAACTGCACCGATCAGTGTAAAACTTTGTATGCACACTCTCTAGAGGCCTTTTATAGCGCCACCAGGAGGCAGACTTATGTAAAACAATTTTTTTGATATTATGCAAATCGGTACACATGATCTCTATAGTCATGTGATCAAGACGGATCTGTTTGATTTTTCATATTCCATCCTGATTGGCTAACATTGACATGTAATGTTTGCAGGAGTGGCCCGTTTTTAACAAAATGCCGCAAATCATGAACGCAGCGTCCGATTGCGGTGAAACTTTGAATGCACATTTGCACTACGTTGAGGAACAAATGCCACCCTTTTAACATTGGAATGTTATAGCGCCACCAGCAGGTCAAAATTAGCAAAACACATTTTTAGAACAAAATGCCTCAAATCATGCAGTGTCCGATTGCCGTGCACAGCCTAGGAATAAATGGCACCCTTTTCACATTGGCCTATTATAGCGCCACCAGGAGGCCATAATAACCTACCTGACCTGGCGGAGACTTGTGCTCCGAGGAGCACTTTTTCTAGTTATTATTATTATTATTATTATTATAATTATTCTCTTCTAACTGATGTTTCTTTTTAAATTAACTGCTATTTTACAGATTCCATTTGAAGTCGAGATCCAGGATGCCTTTCAAGAAAAGGAGGATACAAGTTGTGCAGAAGACCATTGGTGGTCGTGGTGTTAAACGTTCATTTGTGAAAAACAGTGTTTCACACCCATACTCCAGACTCGACCCGGCTGTGCCTGGTCCATCAACCCAACCTGTAGGACATCTTGATGTAGATGAAGAAGCTAGCCACAACCCTAATGAAGAGTCTGCATACAGTAAAGCCAAGAAGAAAGAGCTCAGTGTTTGGGAGTCACTAAAGCCTGAACTGCTACGTGTGTCATTAGAATACTCAACACCGTCCTCAAATATTTGCTTTATTTGCAAAGAGCAGGCTGAATATAGGTGCTTTATTTGCAAAGAGCAGGCTGAATATATGTGCTTTATTTGCAAAGAGCAGGCTGAATATAGGTGCTTTATTTGCAAAGAGCAGGCTGAATATAGGTGCTTTATTTGCAAAGAGCAGGCTGAATATAGGTGCTTTATTTGCAAAGAGCAGGCTGAATATATGTGCTTTATTTGCAAAGAGCAGGCTGAATATAGGTGCTTTATTTGCAAAGAGCAGGCTGAATATAGGTGCTTTATTTGCAAAGAGCAGGCTGAATATAGGTGCTTTATTTGCAAAGAGCAGGCTGAATATATGTGCTTTATTTGCAAAGAGCAGGCTGAATATAGGTGCTTTATTTGCAAAGAGCAGGCTGAATATAGGTGCTTTATTTGCAAAGAGCAGGCTGAATATAGGTGCTTTATTTGCAAAGAGCAGGCTGAATATATGTGCTTTATTTGCAAAGAGCAGGCTGAATATAGGTGCTTTATTTGCAAAGAGCAGGCTGAATATATGTGCTTTATTTGCAAAGAGCAGGCTGAATATAGGTGCTTTATTTGCAAAGAGCAGGCTGAATATAGGTGCTTTATTTGCAAAGAGCAGGCTGAATATAGGTGCTTTATTTGCAAAGAGCAGGCTGAATATATGTCAGACGGTCAGACGTCTTGGTAAGCGCCATTATCAACAGTATAGCCTAGCGTTGCATTGTATCAATAACGTGCTGGAAAAGTACTTGTATTACTTAAGTAAAAGTATCAATACTGCAATGTAGAAATACTCTGTTACAAGTAAAATGTACTTGAGTAAAAGTACAAAAGTACTGTCAAAAAGTACCAAAAGTAAAAGTACTCATGGTGCAGAATGTCCCATTTCACAAGTACAAAATGTTTTTGAAAAATCTTTTGAAAATAGCAGATCTACAAGCTCACAAGTGCTTGTAGGGCTGAAGTGGTTAGTTATGTTTTGTAATAATAATCGAAATCTACAAAGTAACTAGTAACTAAAGTTTTCAAAAAAATAGTACAATATTTGCCTCTGAGATGTAGTGGAGTAGAAGTAAAAGTACTGAAAATTGGAAATACTCCAGTAAAGTAAAAAAATACCTCAACATTGTACTTGAGTAAATGTACTTAGTTACTTTACACCACTGTCAACCTTATTAAAAGTATGATAATTTGCCTCTGACCTCCATTTTCACAAAGTAGGCTACAAATATGTTGATTGTTACTTGAATGCTGTTGCTAATAGAATAGTCCAGGTTGTTATATAGCCTAAATAACTCATTATCAGTATTTTTTAATTTCAAGGACCCCCAGTTTGATATGCATCAGGCCACAGACCACATTGATATAATATATAGACCTTTTCTTTTTTTTGTCTTTGAACTCAGGTGTCTGTGTGGAGAATGTCAACCTATGACCACTGGTATAGAGAGCGTGTGTTGCAGAGAGAGACAGCCCTACTGGAAGCTAGTAGAGGATTTAGCACCCAGACCTGAGAACATCCGGTGTCTAACACAACACCCTGGATTTGAAGGTTCCTGTCTGAATCCTTTCGTGCTGCAGATAGCATATCTCGCCTTCCGCCAGGAGCATGGAGCACTAACCCTCAGGACTTTTGAGTAAGTTGTACAATATTTTATGTTTTAAGTTTTATGACGCACCTGAAATGAACATGACCTGTATTTCATGCCTACTGCAGTGCTGACACCTGAATTTCCCTTGCAGGATTAATAAAGCACAATCTATCTCTCTCTTCCAGCCAATACCGCTACACAGCATACAGACAGATGGTTCGCTGGGCTTACGGTAAACTTGGTCGCCACAGTAGGAGGGTCGTACCTGCCTGTGTAGTCCACGCCATCAGACAGACATTTCCAGAGGAAGGTGGAAACTACAGAGGCTTCTCATGGCCAGACTTGAGCCAATAAAGTTATTGAACTGAATTGACGGTATTCATGTTTTTCTTCTTTAGATGCCAAAAACATTTGGTCACTATTGTCAAAGATATGATATACTATATGCCATCTATGTTATCATTTATCACAGATTGACCATATGGATTAAGGCAATACAATTGGACTTGCTATAGCATTACAAGTCATAAATAACCATGCAGGGTTTTGATTAAGAACACAAAATGATTTTCTCATCATTTGCTTCTTACACAGTAAACGGTCATGTGTAGTATAGTCAACATTTAATCTTTTCTTCTACTTACAGACCAGGTTGTCAAAATGTAAATACATGTCATTAACAGATATCAAGAAGTAGCATTTATGTCAAAGTGCTTACCTAAAGAGCAGTTGCTTACACAACACAAGTATATCATCTGTTATCAACAGGGGAAGCCAAACGCAAGATATAGACTGAGTTGAAGAAAACATTTATTTATCACAGACAGACACACATTTGAAATATTTATTTATGTCCACATAAACAGAAGTACACGATGTACAAAGGACCGAAGTACAAGATGTACAAAGGACATAAACACTGCCAGAGCAGTCAGATAATGGGGAAACAGCCAGTTACAAAGTGCATGTAAGGCAGAGCATTGTGCATACATCTGTAGCCTAGCTGAGAGATGGTCTGCTCTAGCCGATGATATTTCAGCACTTTGGTTAGGAAGGCTTACTCTAAGCTGTAATCAAAAGTACAGCCGACCTCGAGAATGAACACCTCCCTATGGTTTTCATTAACAACAATGACATCAGGGGTGTTAGCTGAAATGTTAGAGAACACAGAATCATCGTTACACAGGTTAAACATGCTCGGCTTCACAGTAGAATGCTTATACAGCATGATGGAGGACCTGAAAATAGAAGTGATATCTTTAGATAACAAATCCACTATTCTGTCATGCCTACTTATGTAGAGTCCCCTGTATACATGGCACCCATTTAAGATGTGGGACATGGTTTCAGCTATTTGTTCATGACCATGATGTATACAGTGAGGAGCATGGTTGCCTGGAAACCAGATGGAGAGGTTAAGTTTAGAAGGTAAAACCTGCAACCTCGCTTTCAGAGTAAAGACAACAATGCATTCGTCTAAAGCAACATTTTTGAACACAGAATGACAGACAGAATGGTCCGCAGCAGCGAGACATGCAGTCTTCCCTTGCAACCTCAGTTCAGTCCAATGCCTTTGCTGTTGTGCCCATAGGAGGGGATTAGTCAGTGGGAGTTGGTGTTCTGTTCCACACACAGTCATAGATGCTCTGACAGAGATACTGGGGTCAGATATAAAGTCCTCCAAGACAGCCATCGCCTCAGAGTTAGACCCTACCCACTTCAAGGTGACATCAGCCCAACACCACAGATAGCAGAGCTAGCGATCCTGGTGGCCAGAAGAAAAGCGGGACTGCTGTGTCAGGTACTGGGTCACAGCTTCAGCCTTGTCGACCTGTTGGAAGGTTCTTGCAACGGGGGCAGGAGCAGCAGCAGCCAAACCTTCACTGACGGCTCTCAGGGCTGATGGACTTCTGGCATATTGGTCCTTCAAAGAGCCCATCAAATCAAATGCATAGTCTGAAGAGAAGAGAATATTATATTGAAACACACACATTATAAAAGTATAGCAGTATTTCCAAATGTGCAAATTGTTGATAATTCCAAATAGTTATTGAACACACACCGTAAGATGGTTTGTCTTTGATGGGATGCACAACATTTACGGAACCTAGGGTAGGACACTGCGTAGCGTGGTTCTCCAGCACAAGTAGTGGCCACTGTTCTGTTCCCATTGTGGTTGTAATGTATAGCTGCTAAAAGGAGCCTATGGAAAGGAGAAACATTTTATGAGAATTAATTTTATGATAATTAATGTCAGAGATGAGGATGAAAACTGAAACGCTCGCACACTGTGGGCTCCAGTTGTAAGAACAGTGCTGCTGTGACGTTTCGAGAGCCCGAAACATCACAGCAGCACTCAGGTGTAATAAAAGAAATCCTACAACTGGAGCCTGCAGTGTGCAAGCGTTCTCTTTCAGTTTTCATGTTATATTTTTTTGCTTAGCACCGGCCCAAGTTTGGTTGTGGATTGCGCATGTCTCTCCTTCATTTAGAGATGAGGATGAAGGCACAGTTACCAAGGGTGCAAGTGCACACCAGTCCTTGCAAGGTGCCAGCCAACGAAATAAACACTGTGGGATAAGAGTCGCTGCCGATTGCAAAAACATATTGTGTACACAGGAGTGTGCGGTGACTTTTTATTCTACTGTAATGAGGATAAGATCTTTTCATTCAGAATACATTTACTTAATCATTCTGAAATTTCAATGTATTGAAATTTCTAATTTTGCATTTTTACTGCCAAAACCAAATTATCTTACGACACTGATCCTTAATAGTGTGACTGTACCTGCTATGCATTCCAAGGAAGGAGAACCCTGTGTGCTTTGGGGCAAAGCGGATCATCAGGGAGTGGAACGCCTCGAGTGAGTAGGTTTGGTTCTGGGGAGACAGCTGCCGTACGTCTTTGATGAACAGTTTTTGACTCACAAGAGCCTCCAGTTGAACAGCTGCTGATGAACCTGCACACACATACAACATCAGCATCAACAGTTTTTTCAATCTCTCCCTGATCATATGCTTTTGTGTACATATTTGTGAAAGGTTATTATACAACAGGTAGTTCCGACCAAGCAATCTGATTGGTTGAAATAGCCATCTAGCCGTGCTTCAAACCAGCATGATAGCACAGGCCTAATCACATAATAAATCACTCCGCACCTGATTAGACCATATATGGCACAGCTGTGCTGTGACGTCACGCTGTCCCACGGTAGGAAAACAAACAGCAAGGCGAAAATAACTGATCTACAAGCTGACAACGCGTCGCAATGGCGACGCATTGTCAGCTTGTAGATCAGTTATTTTGGCCACGTGACACGGTCGTACGACGGAGCATATAGCCTACTAGAATTCATTCCACTGCTCAAGCATTGATAGCTCAGCTGTGTTGATGAGACGGTGCCTCAGAGCGCTGCTACAGGGACTATTTAATGTCTCAGTCAAATAAACTCGTCTCTTTACAGGGAAACGGATAATAGCGAAACATTTTTATTATGAATTGCCCCACAATATGAATACATTTGGATGTGTTTTGTTGGTAACTGTTGTATAATCGCAATATTACACTCGAGGGTGTGCTTTACCTTACATTATTGGCACTTCAGTGATGCTCGCGGAACTCGGCTTCGCCTCGTTCCTGACCGCATCACTGGCGTGCCAATAATGACGGTAAAGCACACCCTCTCGTGTAATATTGCTTAATTCACATAGATATTCATTCAGACCATCAACAAAGTAACAGATCATGAAAAAGTGAACGTTTGCACATTCCTGAGCGATAGATACCTGGTTCAAGCCACTCCTTGTTTCTGTCCTCTCCTTCCAATGGCTCATGCTGACAGGCAGGGAATGCAGGCGTGTCATGCTCATGTATGTCTTGAGCATGATTGACCAGGCTTCTCCACTTTGCCTCCATCATGTCTGCATTGCCACTGGGAGTAGAACCGGCGGTCCAGTAGAGGTGGTTCACAAAAGACTGCTTCCAGAGCTTTACAACCTCACAGTCACGTTCTCTCGAAAGGGCATCCAACTTCTTGCCTACGGCTGTTATTGCACGCACACACACACGCGCACACACACAAACACACACTTTAAAATGGCACTGACAAAATTGAACTACTGTGATTGGTCTTGCCTTCCATGTAGCCATGCATTTTCAAGGACAAATACTTACATTTGGCAATATGCCAGATATCAAAGAAGTGTTGTGTTCCTTCAGCGCACAGCACATCTCGCACCCATTTTGCTACCTGCAGAATTGGTTGAATTGTACAGATACATGCCAGAATTTATGAGTTAACTAACCCTTCAAGTAAACTTGAAATGCATTCACATTCAAACATTTCTATTTCTAAAGTAAAAAAAATACAAAAAGTATCTATCACCACAGAGCCCCTCTCAGTTTCTTGATCGCCACAAGTTGATCGCCACATGAGACCCATTGTAACCAAATTGCCATCTTATAAACACAGGAGACTTTATTCAACAGCTTTCAGAGGTAAATATCTCCAATTCCACTGCCAACATTTATTTGGTTACCCTTGACGTGGCCTCCCTTAGTTTACACAAATATCCCTCCATGACTTTTCTGCCAATTCAACTATCACCAGAGAAAGTGTGTGTGTGTTTGTGTGTGTCTGTCTGTCACTTGTACCTGGCGGTTTCTGTCGGTGACAAGGACTGCGACTTTCAAGTCCTGCTCCTTCAGTAACTTGATGCTGCGTTGCAGGCCCTCTATCTCACACCAGTTGCTGTTAGCAACTTCTGAACTCTGGAGCACAATCAGAGAAACAAAAAACAAACCTAAACAAATGGGAATCCCAAACACAAACAAAGTAGAATGTAGCCACATAGATATGGCAGAAGGTACATGATGCATGAATAACAGACCTGTACAAGCTGAAGGTCAATGACTTTATTCAGCCGGTCCTCAATAAGGGAGTATGTCCCGTATTTGGCACAGTGTCCTGGACTGTCCGATCTGTAAAAAGCACAAGGCAAGAGGAAAATTATGGATAGATGCCAAATGTCTTAATATACAAATTATTAATGTTGTACTTATGTGTATATTCTAATGATGAATATAACAATGAGCATGGTAACCAACCTGCAGTCTCCAGACAGAATCAATCCTCCTTCCATCTCCTTCAGCTCACTGAGGATACTGGCTTGCTGGCTCTGCCAGGCCTGGATGACGGTGGGAATGGTGTAGTAGCGCTGATGGCGGAAGTAGGTGTTCACGCTGGTGCACTGTAGGCCAAATAGCTGGAGCATTCTGAATGTCTGCTGGGGCATACACCCTGAAAAGTGTACAGCTCCACTGAGCTGCAGGTTGCACTCAGGCATATTTCTGTGCAGCATTGACTGGTTTCGCCAAACCCTCTTGAATCCACATGCTGAACAGACCTATGAAATATATTCAAATGATCAGTGGTGTACTGTCTGTGTGTACTTTCTTATGGCTGAGGAATAAAGTGAGAACGTTTTTGAAGAAGAAAAAAACACAGAATTCAGCATAAGACACTGGGTTTTATGCTGAAATCAGATTGAAAGCACTATAGACCGGGAGCCAGGCCCAGCCCTCACGATGTTCTCTGCTAACTCTGCTTTCACTATTATTTCCTGTTTGCATATACCTTGGGCCATCACAAGTTCATACTGAACACCCCCAACTCGGGGCCGTTTGGTCTCAGGGGCCCCAAAACCCCTTTTTGGGGCGAAATTAATGTTAATGGCAATACTAATGAATACTAATGAAGTACTCAATTCAGTGACCTACGTTCAATGAAGTGAATGGCAGGTCGTTAAAATATGTGAATTCCTTCACCAGTAGCCATATATTATCACCCCAAGAACGATAGCCACACACATGATAAGCCTTCACGGCTTCACCTCAGAGTTAGACTAGTCAGACGGTCAGACCACATTCTTGCTGTTTGTATTGCTGCCCCCCAGCCCAGCCACTCCTGGGTGCAGCGTATCAGATACGCCGTTTCGAACCGTTTTTGGATGTATACGGTGGCGACGAAAAAGATCTGCAGGCCATACTGCGTACACAGCGTACCACGGTAGAACACATCACTGGCCCTAGGAGGGGTCCACGCACGATTGCTTATTTATTTATTTTTCTAGTTTGGATTTTTGGCATCCATAGGACCCCTAATACAGGGATTTTGATCATCCCAAGAAAAAAAGTGGTCCAAAGTGTTTTTTTCCCAATGTTTTATTATCCCTATGAGACCTGCAGGATTGCTGGCTGGAACGCTGGCGAGACTGTCTTTCGGAGACTTTGGCAGGCTGAAATTTAGACGTAGCCCAAATATAGAGATATCATTTGATTCTAGACAACCTCAGGTTTCCAATGGGACCAACCTTGTCATGCTAGACCACATTTTGGCGAGGGAAAAACAGCCCTCACCATTTTCCAAATCTCATGCAGTTTTGGGCAAGAACCATGCAGTTTTTTGCACGCAGTACAAATATGTAATTTCTGCCTATTGTAAAAAGGAGACCACTTTACTGTATCTATAGCTGTATGAGACCACTGTACTTAATCTATTGCTGATATGAGACCACTGTACTGTATCTAGACCACTGTACTGCATCTATAGCTGTATGAGACCACTGTACTGCATCTATTGCTATATGAGACCACTGTACTGCATCTATAGCTGTATGAGACTATAACTGTATTGCATCTAGACCACTGTGCTGCATCTATATCCCACTGTACAGAATATATAAACCACTGTACTGAATCTATAAACCATTGTACTGCATCTATAGACCAATGGTCCAGTGGTCTACAGAGCCTGGGGGGGGCCCAGGCTCTGGAACAGCTTGCCCTCAGTGGGGGGCGGTCGCCGCAAAGACTCGGTAGATGCAGTACATTGGTCCACAGATGCACTACAGTTGTCTATAGATGCACTACAGTGGTCTATAGATGCACTAGAGTGGTCTATAGATGCCCCACAGTGGTCTACATATGCAGTTGAGTGGTCTACAGATCACAACAGTGGTCTACAGATGCACTACAGTGGTCTACAGATGCACTAGCGTGGTCTACAGATGCACTGTGGTGGTCTACAGATCACGACAACGGTCTACAGATGCAGTATAGTGGTCTACAGATGCACTACTGTGGTCTATAGATACAGTAGTTAGTCTATATATGCAGTACAGTAGTCCCATACAGCTATAGATCCAGTGCAGTGGTCTCTAGATGCAGTACAGTGGTCATAAGATGTAGGATAATGGTATGTAGATGCAGTACAGTGGTCTTAAGATGTAGTATAATGGTCTATAGATGCAGCACAGTGGTCTCAAGATGCTGTACAATGGTCTTTATATGCGCAGTACAGTGGGATATAGATGCAGCACAGTGGTCTAGATGCAATACAGTCATGGTCTCATACAGCTATAGATGCAGTACAGTGGTCCAAATACAGTACAGTGGTCTCATATCAGCAATAGATAAAGTACAGTGGTCTCATACAGCTATAGATACAGTACAGTGGTCTCCTTTTTAAAATAGGCAGAATACGCAGTACAAATATACATATTTGTACTGCGTGCAAAATGGTTCTTGCCCAAAACTGAATGAGATTTGGAAAGTGGTGATGGCTGTTTTTCCCTCGCCAAAATGTGTTCTAGCATGACAAGGTTGGTCCCATTGGAAACCTGAGGTTGTCTAGAATCAAGGATCTCCAATTTTGGGCTACGTCTAAATTTGAGCGTGCCACAGTCTCCGAAAGACAGTCTCGCCGGCGTTCCAGCCAGCAATCCCGCAGGTCTCATAGGGGTAATAAAACATTGAAAAAAAACACACTTTTTTTCTTGGGATGATCAAAATCCCTATATTAGAGGTCCTGGATGCCAAAAATCCAAACTAGAAAAATAGATAATAAGCAATCGCACGTGGACCCCTCCTAAGGCCTCTACTATGACTGAATATTACATTTTCTCCGATTTGATGTATAGTGCAGAATTTTGGCTACAGAAAGAGTAATTTTCAAGATACAAAGGTCATCTTGGGCTCAAATTGAAGCTTAGGGACATGGGAGGTTTTCTATATACAAGTGAGGCAGTGATATTCACCATAAAGTGCTGGAAAATAATCATCTTTGTTGTTATTTGTCAAGCAGACAGTTTTTTTGTGTGTGTTTCTGGGGATGTTGTAGGTCATATTTAAAAATACAATGGTAGCAAGCACCAGAATCCTATTTTGCTACTTACCCCTATGTGTCAGGATAGTCCATGCCGAATTTCATATGTGTAAGACAATTTATGTAATTTTAGTAAATTTATATTGCCATTAACATGAATTTCGCCCCAAAAAGGGGTTTTGGGGCCCCTGAGACCAAACGGCCCCGAGTTGGTGGTGTTCAGTATGAACTTGTGATGGCCCAAGGTATATGCAAACAGGAAATAATAGTGAAAAAAAGTTAGCAGAGAACATCCTGAGGGCTGGGCCTGGCTCCCGGTCTACTAGCATAATGCAAAGTGATAACCCGCTTCAAACTGCACTAAGATCAGACAAAACACATGAAGTCCACTATGCAAAGTGAATGCATGACATTGACACATTCCAAGAGGGTACACGCCACCAGAGCTTTCTACAGGTGCAGGATAAAAAGTACCTGTTGGATTTTCACAAATGTCCCCTCCTGTCTCTGTATGATGGCTTGCGTGGCCTCACAGCAGCTCGGGCAAGTGGCAAACAGCTCCATGAGTTGGCTGTGACACACTATATACTTATCGATATAGCTGAGAAAAAATAAAGGAAAAAAAAACAAAAGTTTGATTAACACTGAACAGTCAGTATCGTGACATGAACAGATTAGTGTAACTGTGTAGTGTGTCTTACCACGGGGCAGAGGAAGCTTCAAGGTGTGGCGAGTCATCTGAGTTCTCAGAGAAGAGCTCGTCTTCAGCCTCTGGAACCCAATTGTCATCACCTTTCTTTGGTGCTGAAATGATTAGTCGATACATCGATTAGTTCATCAACATAATTAACACATTCTGATTTTAAAAGCAATTAATATCATTCATTCGGTAGGGGAAAAAATGATCTTTTTTTTTATTTGTATTTTTATCCCACGATTTTGTAACCCTATTTTTTACACCCAGTGCCAATTGTCTATGTAATCCTGGGCACTACCTTCCCTCTGCCAACCTAGGGAGGCCAATATCGATTATAATTGGTTGCACGGCCCCTCACCTGACTGCTCGCTATCACTCTGAGAGATGGTGCATTGGCTTTGCATCGGACTGGCCTCAAAGCTTGAAATGTCTGTCTGTGTTTCCACAGACACCATTTGGGGGACTGCCTGTGTCCCCAAGGACAACATCTGGGGGAAAACCTGGATGCCTGTAGAAAACAACAAGTGATATAATCGTAACCATTCTCTATAAAAGGCTGTGTTGGCTAAAACGTGCAAAGCAAATTAAAACCTACCCAAAGAACGGTGTGGTGGTCTCCGGTAGCTATACTGAGTTGCCTTGTGTGCCGACTCCCTTTGTGGCTCAGAGGGTGGAAGAGAGGGTTCAGAAGATGGGCCAGCTTCCTCCTCTTCCATCATAGGCTCCTCTGTCACGTCAGGAGTCGCAGAGTGGCTTTGAAGCGTCTGTTGTTAAAAAAAAGGAGCATTCAGTGTTTACGGTTCTCATAGTGGGTTCCAGGAGGTACCCATTAAAATGAGAAAAAGTTTTATTTCACTATTATTAATTACACTCCAACACTTAGACCGCAGGCAGGGCACGGACTGTGGACCTCAACCTTTTCAAATATTGGAAATAATTGTATATCTTCAACCCCTACACTAAAGTAACAGAACTAAGGGATGTTCATTATGCAATCTACTTGATCTGATCATAACCTTGCTTTCAATGAATCAAACTCACTCTGGCCTGTGCTCTTACACAGTGGTAAAAAACATTTGCTGCCTGCTCCGAACGCCATGAAAAACACTTTTATCATTACAGATTTTCCATACTTGTGTAGGAAACCTGATTTTACATGACAAGATAGTCTACAGTACAAAATATTTTCAAATGGGGTCTGCAGCCTAACGTGTAATTGACAATACAATGAGAGCCACTGACTTAGGAAACAGCTTGCATTAGACAATGATGTTCTTGTACCTCAAGCTTTTGCATGTGGATAACAATTTGTAACATTTTAATTTGCACATGAGCCTGCAAATAGATCACATACTACACATGATACTAAATGTACATAGGATATCATACATTGAATAGCAGTGGTGTAAAGTAACTCAGTACATTTACTCAATTACTGTACAAATAAAAATGTATGTAACAATTTTCACTACTTCTACTCCACTACACCTCAGAGGCAAATATTGTACTTTTACTCCACTACAATTATTTGAAAACTTTAGCTACTAGTTACTTCATAGATTTAGATTATTATTATTACAAAATATACGCCACTTCACCCCTATGATTATTTGAAAATAGCCGATCTACAAGCTTACAACTTGTGACCTTGTATTGAACTGTACTTCCCTGTATTTGTCTTTGCAAACTGTAATAAAGTATTCAATCAATCAATCAAAGGCTGATTGATTAGATCTGCTATTTTCAATATATATATATATTTGGAAATATGATAACGTCTGAAATGGGACATTCTGCATAATGAGTACTCTTACTTTTAGTACTTGTATAGTAAGTATATTTTGACGCCAATACTTTTGTACTTTTACTCAAGTAAATTTGAATTACCGGACTTTTACTTGTAACAGAGTATTTCTACATTGCAGTATTGATACTTTTACTTAGGTACAAAACTTGAGTACTTTTCCCACCACTGTTGAATAGCATTATAACTGCTCAGTTTCGCCTAGCTGAGGGCTCATACCAACATTTATACTTATAGTGTTCAGGGAAATGCTGATAGCTTCTATCCTCCCCCTCCCTAGCCCTGAAACATGACTGTCATACCATGACACTGTCATACCATAACAGTCATGGTGCCGAGTCCCCCCGGTTTATAGCGGTGTTCAATTTTTTTACATTGCCAACTCTCACATACATAAACGTTCAGATTTCAAATATAAAGTGCTTACCCCCGAGCCACGGATGTTACAAGGCGACCCGGACCGCGATAAGTACCCATATCTCCCGTATTGTTCAATAAAAAGCATTTTAATCCCATCGCCGGCCATTTTCTTTTTTTTTGGGTAATGTATCAGAGTGCAAATACACATCCCAACCGTTAGTGTCGCATGGTTGAAAGTATCGGAGACTTTGGAGAAAATGGCCGGCGATCGGATTAAAATGCTTTTTATTGAACAATACGGTTGATACGGGTACTTATCACGGTCCGGGTTGCCTTATAACATCCGTGGCTCGGGGGTAAGCAGTAAGCACTTTATATTTGAAATCTGAACGTGTATGTACATGTGAGAGTTGGCAATGTAAAAAAAAAACGAACACCGCTATAAACCAGGGGGACTCGGCACCATGACGCTTGTTTACAAGCGTCATGTGAAGCATGGCTACCCCCTCCCCTTCTGTTTTTGGCATCGCTACTGACTGCTTACCAGTGGTGTAAAGTAACTAAGTACATTTACTCAAGTACTGTACGCGTTGTGAGCTTGTAGATCGGCTATTTTCAAACATGTGCGTACTTTTACTCGCTGTGTACGGGCATGTACGGCTCTCCCGTGTTGCCCATCATGTGCGAGAAACAAGCGCTGGTGTTACGACATCCGAGCAAAACAACTAACCATCATCGGGTACAAAACACGAGCAGGACGGGGACACACACATCGCGGGGTCCTGGGACTACCAGGGGGTCCGGGCACCACCAGGGGGTCCCGGGACCCCCGCGAAAACATTACAAACAACGTCATAAACAACAGTTCTGCGTGCTGCCCCATGCCAGGGTCGGTGTTGCCAGGTTTAGCGAGAGAAAAAAAGCAACCAGGTATATGAAAACAAGCCTAAAAGGAGCCCTTCGCCCCCGGTGGTCCCCCGGCCCCGACCCCCACTTCGGCAGTGGCACGTAGGTGTCGAACTCTAGAGGTTCATTTTGATACCAATACTTTTGTACTAGTACTCAAGTACATTTTTAATTCCGGACTTTTATTTGTAACAAGAGTACTTTTACTTTTACATTTTAGTACTTTTTCCACCGCTGCTGCTTACATGTACTTTTGATAGTCCTGCAAATCCTAACACATGTTAGCGTCAAAAAGATAGTTAGATCCACACTTACCCGAGACAAACCAAGTTTGTTTACTGCAGCAACAGATCTTGCACCCACAGAAGCTTGTCCAGGCGACTGTATAGAAGGTACAGCACCTTCCATAAGTCTCACCCGGTCCAAAGTCCGGAATCCCAATCTATGGGAGATGAGATCCCCTTGGATATAATCCTCCTCTTTGAAATGGGCTCCACATATTACTGAGTGCCGGTCTTTCACCGACGACGCAGTAAAATCAGCCCTCTTTACCTGTACAAACCTCACCCATGATCTAAAGGCTGGCGTGCCTTTCTTTGGAAAAGCATGCACTTTATGTCCAGAAAGGGTGGAATTGGTACACCCACCACACGCACAAATATTTACCATTCTTGCAACTAAAGTCAGGCTAGAGAAGATAAAATAGCAGATCTACAAGCTCACAACGTGTTGCCTCGGTTAGTAGTCAACAAGTGCAACCAGGATGTAGTAACAAGAGGGCTCTTTGCTTCCGCCACTACCTGCGTGTGAATCTCAGCGCCCCCTGCGGGCCTGATACCTGCTGTGACGTCATCATTACGCTGACACACGCACGCTATGAAATGTGGACCAAAATATGCGCGTGCATGAGGGTCGTGGTTGGGCGGACAAAATGTTCGATAAAAACGCTAAAACTGGGTCAATTTCGCTAATTTTTTTTTCCTCTTCATGAAAGTCACCTTTGTCCTAGTCCACATTGTGTATTGAACAAAAATACAACCTGCAAGTTGGCCTTTAATATGTGTTTTCTCTGCTTTTCAGCTGTTGGTGTCTAATGGTTGCTGTTCCGGACCATCTGATGTCTACACACTCCTTGCTGCCTACTGAATGAAAGCTGCTCTGCTCATCACTTCACTCCAAGGACTTTCTTGTTTTGGATCAAATCGAAGAGTCCAAAACTCAATTAATGGACCAAATGTTTTATCAGCAAAGTATAATGTTCAATATAATGATGTTTAGGTCTTAATTTAGTTAAGACCTAAACATACTTCTAAAAGCAATTGTCTGTGGTACCAGGCTACATTGCCTTGTAACATACAGACCCTTAACAAACCAAACTGAGTTCTCTTATAGTGGACCAACATCAAACGATACTCTTTCTGGTCAATGTCGGCTCTGATGGTGCTTCAGTCCTCTTTCTGTTTACTATAATACATTTTTAGGGTTAGCAGTAGGCAATCTGTCTACAGCAAGACTAAATACGTATAACTGTCAATGATGGTATTTACAATGTCATAGATACACATGTATGTAGTTGCACTGTTTTATATCTTTTCTAATGCTGGTATGGTATTGTGGGGTTTATTTTACTGCTTGTTTGACATATTGAGAAAATGCATATCCTCACTGTGGTAAGTCCGGAATTAAAACATTTCTTGTGTAAAAGTAATACTCATTATGCAGACTGTCCTAATGGTCTAAAATGTATATAAATCTTTTGAAAATAGCAGATCTACAAGCTCACAATGTGTTACATAGCAACCCATTGTGAGATTGTAGATCAGCTATTTTCAAATGGCTGACATGTATATAGGGCTGAAGTGGGTAATGTTTTGTAATCAAAATCTACAAAGTAACTAAAGTTGTCAAAAAATATAGTAAGTACAATGTTTGTCTGAGATGTAGTGGAGTAAAAGTACTGAAAATTGGAAATACTCCAGTAAGTAAAAATACCTCAAAATGGTACTTAAGTGCAGTACTTGAGTAAATGTACTTAGTTACTTTACACCAGTCCTTCTTAAACTTTTTTCATGTCAAGGACCCCCTAATTGACACTTATTACCCCGCGGATCCCCATTTGAAAAGATAAGCCAGGGACCCCAATAAGAGGAGGTTTTTACGGCTCTCTAGCAGTGATTCTCAACCATTTTAATTTCAAGGACCCCCAGTTTGACATGCATTAGGCTACGGACCCCAATTTAATGGCATTTATACCTCTGGGACCCCAAATATACACTGTAAAACCAATGTTAATCGAACTCTGAGAGTGTACAAATGGAACCAAATGGACCCGTAAGTTCCATTTGTACACTCAGAGTTACAGACCCACAAGGGTCCATTTGGTTCCTATCAATCATTTGACTGGGGACCCCCTGGAACCCCCCCAAGGACCCCTGGGGGTCCCCGGACCCCACTTTGAGAACCAATGCTTTACACCACTGACTATTGTTACAGACAATTAGAGAAGCCCAACAGAACTGTGATAGCCCACATCATCCTGCCTTGTACAATTTTGTGATTGCTTTATGCATTTGTAACTTTCTTTTACTATTTTAATAAAACGATAAAAAACTAAGTTCACATCTGGGCTCCTTTATTACATGTGTTTATATATAAATATGTGGGAGGGAGGGGGGTTTACAATAAATGGGGGGGTCATATACGAGGGGGGGTTCGCAATATATGGAGGGGGGGGTCAAATACGACAGCGCCACACTACTCGGCCGCTCGCGGACCCACCCGGCCCGTCAGCGCAACGCCTGGTGTGCGCTCGGCGCAGCGCACGGTAAACGCTGATCAAGGACGTCACGTGGAGACGTCGGGTCGCGACGAGCGGACGCTCCGGTCGGCGGGGCGTGGAGACGTCGTCACACTAGAAATATGACATGATTTGCTACCTGGGTACTTACACCAATCAAAGGTCTGATTGAACGTGATATTCTCCCATTCAGTGCTGTTATGACCCTGGCCTAGGGGAACCAGGGAACATAGCAAAAACAAGGGAGACGCAGTGTAAAAAGTATACTTAATATTTATTAAAGATCAAACCCAAATCAAACATAATATAATTCAACATATGAGGTGTGGAAATCAGTAGTCAGTAATGTAATGTGTGTATGGATGAGTGGATGGTGTAGTGTGGGTGCGAGTGTTGTATGTATTAACAAATGTTGGAAGGAGTGCAGGTAGGGAAGTGCATAAGACAGAGATCTGCCAAAGGACTGGGGAGCAGGCTTTTTATAGGGGCGTGAGCACCTGGCCCAGGTGCACGCCACTTAGCCTGATGACCTGCATCACTCTGCTCCCCAAGTCCTAGGAACCAATAGAAACAGACAATTAGAAGGGCAAAACAAACACAACTCATAACCAGATAACCTAAGTGAAACATAAGGTGAAATACATGTAGCTACACAAGACACAATACAGGGAACCGTCACAGTGCACTGACAGCATCCGAAACGGGTGCCATATAACAGACAATAAGTAAAAAATACATTACAGTACAAAAACACATGTAACTTATGCAACAATACAAAACACATGTAACATGCTCCAGTGTGGAGGAAGAACGCTTAGGATGTTTACTGTGATCTCTCACTCTTGAAATATATAATCCTTGCTTTCTGTTGTGTGTAAACAATAATAACAATTCAAAGCAGTTGTCCTCCAAACTCCTCCTCCAGTGTCTGTCATAAGAACAGAGGGAACGCCCTATGATCATGACACCAGAACCTGCTTGGCTCGCGCAGCTGCAGCCCGTCAAGCCTAATTTATGCTCCGTCCCGTGAAGGTGTCGCATGCAGAGAACGGCCGAGAATAGCAGATCTCCAAGCTCACAGTGTTCTCTTCCGTGACGCGGTTGTGAGCTTGTATGTCAGCTGTTCTCGGTGGAAAAGCAAATCTGCTGCAAACATTACATGTATTGTACACTATTTACATGGTTGTGTAATATCGTCCTTCTATGGTATAATAATCCCTAATAATAATGTCATAACAGTAACAGTAGGAATGAGTCATCTAATACATTGTAGCAGACAGAAAGCAGTGCAGCAGGTAGACAGGTCTTCAGGTGAGGAGTTTCATCAACTTCACACTTCAGAATTCAGAATCTTTTCATTAAGGTTGGGTCTGGATAGAGGTGGGGGGGGGGGCTGGGGGTGGTGGGGGGGACAGAAAGAAAAACAAGGAAAGCATTGGTGTCATTTTAGATTTTAACCACTTTAAAAAATATTTTATACTTTGGCTTCAAAAATAGCAGATATACAAGCTCATAGTAGATCTACTATTTCGTAACATTTGTGCAAATCTTTGAATGTAATATATTTCTCAACATTTTTAAATCAAATCTTTGCTTCAGGGGGTCCCTGGAACAACATATTTTCAGATGGGGGTCCGCAGCCAAATACATATAATGTTGGGGGTCATTGACAAGTTTGTGAACCACTGATTTTTAAGAAAACAGTTAGGATTTAGAAGACATTTGTAGAATCAGCCTCAGGTGTTAAAGGGTTAAAGTGTAGAATAATTCAACCTTTTACTAGAATGTGATGAAAGATTGATTGTAAATAACAGTGAGATGAGTTGATATGAAATAAAACATGAAACATTATGTACCTTTTCTGAGAGCATGAAACCCAATGCTACGTTTCTCACAATGCAGAACACCGTTGATGATGGCGATGATGGCGATGATGATGGCGATGATGGCGATGATGATGGTGATGATGATAAAAGGTTCAACTGGAGGAGACTCTAGTCTAGCTTCAGCTGGAGGAGACTCTAGTCTAGGTTCAACTGGAGGAGACTCTAGTCTAGGTTCAACCGGAGAAGACTCTAGAGAGACAGAATAAAAGAAGAAGAGGAGGAAGAGAGAAGTGAAATAGGAAGAAGATTCAGTCCACATTCACTCCTTACTCTATTGTTACAACTCAATAATCAATAGCTTTTATAGATCAGTGATTTACCACTCAACATGATACACAAGTACATACGTTCCTGAATACAAATACATGTTTTCAAACTTTTCACCAACAATAGTTACACCATTTATATACAAATAACAAGTATTGATCAACAACAGACACATTTTTGCAGGTCAGGTGTCAATAACGTCTATCTTTTCTAATAATATTTTGTGTTTTTTTTTAAACACTACAAACTTGGTAAACATTTTTTTATTGTACTGATTATCTGTGTAATCAATTCATCAAGATGTGTTAACACTTGGGGTGCCAGAGGTTTATTAAAATATTATTTGTTGAGTGCCAGGATTTTTAACCATTTTTGAACCTTTTTCAAGTAGTCACAAAATATTTTCAGTGATCACCGTCCTCACGGTGATCCCCTCATTACACACATACAGGTCTCGTACAATCGGGGGGAAAAAAATGAAAAACATTCGGTAATCCGTTCCATAGTTGCAGCCAGTTGAAAATAGTTAAATTAACATTGTAAAAAAAAAAAGTACACAGGAGCCGAGATACAGGTTTTTGAAGTCATAAGTTAACCAGGAAGTGGATTGGAGTCTAAATCTTCGAACAATGACATCTCCTGGTGCTGTGAAGGATTTTTTTTTTTTTCAAAAACAGTATATATACGGTCTTGGCACACAACGTCAGTTTTTGAAAAGAAGTATATATACGGTTTTGGCACCCAATGTATGACTCATTTATGTATATATGCTGTTGAATCTTTGATTTTGATATTGCTGCCATTGCTAAAGTAGCCTACCTGTGAACGACAAATCACACTTTCATTCATTGAGTTTCATTCTAGGGAAAAACTAGAAAAAGTGGGCCTGACAGCAACAATATAAACATTAACTAGAAATAACTACCCGACAATGTAGGATCATTTCAAAGGTGACTGATCTATGAACTATGAACTATTTCAACAATATAAAACTAAAATTAGTTCAACAATGTAGACCAGCAACACTTTCTTTTTTTTACTTAATTATAATTTCTCAGAACAATTGTCTTACCAACAACGAGTTGAACGGTGGATTCCTTCTTGGATTCAATGAAGCAGGAGTAGATTCCTGTATCAGATGGTTTCACTCTGGTCAGTTTGAGGGACACGTTGCCTTTCTTCACTTCATCCTGGAAGAGAAAAGTTCTTCTCATGTAGGAAGGATCCTTAGCCTCATCATCTTCACCCCCGTTCCTATGGTAGTGGACATGTGGATCACCTGGTAGGTCTGGTCTGGACCACTCTACGGTCAGGGCAGTGAGGTCGATGTAGTGACCAACCTCACATGGTAGAACAACATCCTCTCCAACTGTTTTCACCAGACGTCCTGATAAGAAAAGAAAAGAAAAGAAAAGAAAAGAAAAGAAAAGAAAAGAAAAGAAACATCTTTATTGATACCTATAGGTAGGGTCGGGCGATATGGAAAAATATTATATCACGATATTTTTTCAGCCAATATCACGATAACGATATTTATCACAATACCTTTGTTAGTTTTTAGGATTATTATTATTTCATTATGATTATTCATAACATATATGATGATTAATTATATTATACTAGACCATACCCGGTGAAGTGCGCAGGCGAAAGTAGTTGCAAACGTTGGGTTATTAAACGTCCTGTCGCGCGCCCCCAACCCCCCCCTCCCCCCGCGGTCAACGGCATGACATTGTGTGTAATGTAATGGCTTGTTTTCATAGACCTTGCTTGTTTCTCGTGCGAAACCTGGAAACCCTGCTCTCCCATTGTTTGACACATAAACGCTAATAATAAGCTGAGATTTGATAAAATTGAAAAAAGGGCTTCGCAGTTGCGTTCAGATGGTAATGGTCAATGGCTGTGTGCAAATCAGATCAGATCAATTGCTCCAGACACTGAGGAGAACCGGGCACACATTTTTGCTCTCAGAGGTTTTTTTGCTCTCAGAGGTTTGTCAAATTATAGGAGGATGATTATTCATTATTATTATAAGATATATGGTCTTATAATAATCATGGGGCACGTATAATCATTATATAATAATCATATAATATAATGAATCATCATATATCTTATTAATTAATGTGTTCACAAACAGACAAACAGGTTACAGACAAACAGGTTACAGACAGACAGACAGACAGACAGACAGATAGATAGATAGATAGATAGATAGACAGACAGACAGACAGACAGACAGACAGACAGACAGACAGACAGACAGACAGACAGACAGACAGATAGATAGATAGATTTTCACTGCTTCTGACAGAACATCTGACAGTCAGTGGTAGAAAGTCACTAAGTACATTTACTCAAGTACTGTACTTAATTACAGGCACAAACTGAGGTGTGATTCATGAACGTGTGTGTAGATCGCTGATATATGTGTATCGCAGCTGCTCCTCATTTTTGTCTGACAGTCAGAGGCGTGTTCACATAGAGAATTATTTGCATTGCTCCACGCCCCATTTAAGACCATAAAAGGTAACCGGAAATGTCCTATGACATCACCACTCCTCAAAATGGACAGATCTCCAAGCTTACAACGCAGTGGGACGCACCGTATGACAACTTGTAGATCAGCACAAGCGAACCTTAATAAAGTAATGGCCTTCACGTGGAATGAGATCGGAAAGTTTAACAAAGTTACAAAGTTTAACCTCACGACCAAAGGCTAATACAACTTGGAATGGATATTATATTATATAAGCCTTTCTACTGAACTACTACTCCCCTAGACCCAGTGGGTCGTAATAATAATAATAAACTTTATTTGTATAGCACCTTTCATGACATGAAATGCAGCTCAAAGTGCTTTACAGAGCAAGAATACAATAACAGTTACAACCAATTTAACAAAAATGCAAGAAAAAAAGAAAAGCTAAAACATAAAACAACATTAAAATAGGCAATACAGTGAGGACTTAAAAAATCAACTAAGGAATCAGCTAAAAGCAAGAGTGAAGAAATAGGTCTTGAGCTGTGCTTTAAAGCTATCGACAGAGGCTGCCTGTCTTAGGTGTAATGGGAGTTTATTCCACGCTGTCGGTCCGTAGAAGCAGAATGCTGCTTCACCGTATTTTTTATAAGTCATTGTAGGCACCTCGAGCAGGTCAGCACTTGAAGACCTGAGGGCCCGGTTTGGAACATATCTCTCTAGGCAGTCAGAGAGGTAGGAAGGTGCCAAACCATTTAGAGCTTTATAAACTATTAAAATAATTTTAAAATCAATCCTAAAAACAACCGGGAGCCAGTGTAGTGAAGCTAGAACTGGAGTGATATGTTCTCTCATCCTAGTTTTTTTCTAAAAACCCAGCCAGTTGTCCACGCTGGCATTCATTTCACAGAGCTCAGTGCTGTGAGGGCTTATTTACGCCAATAGTGGTCTTTTATTTAACAGGTCAGCTCGCCTCAAATAAATAACTCCATCTCAGCTACAGTTCCATCTGAACTAAAACAACTAGAGATGTGTCGGTGATGAACGAATCGAGTCTTTTGAACGTCTCTTTAAAGCGAACGATGAGATCCGGTTCGCAGTAGGGAGCCGTTCCTCTTTATATATGCTTATATTATACAATTGTATACAATTGTATACAATATTCAAATATTATTGTATACAATTGTATACAATATTCAAATATTATTGTATACAATGGTATACAATATTCAAATATTATTGTATACAATGGTATACAATATTCAAATATTCGAATGAGCCAGTCTTTTGAACAGCTCTTTGAAAGAAACGGTGAGCCTACACCTCTGCGTACGACTGTGTTGCACAGTGAGCATTGCCGATCTAAAAGCCTTGCGTTGCGTTGTGGGCTTGTAGATCGTCTAAGTTCACCCAATGACACGTCATACGGACAAAGTCCAAACCAGGTTTTACCATAATTCCTCCAACAATCGCGCATGGTTCTTTAACGTATACACACTATGAAACCCACACCCCCTCTTACACCAGCAAGCAACCCTGGCTGTGGCAATCAGATTTTTAGTAGCCACAAATCATTCATTTATTGTAAAGATTTTTTTTGGGGGCGGATTACATTCATTTTGGGTTAATTTTGTATTTTGGGACGGGGTAAAAAAGGTTAGTCTATAGCCCTGCTGAAGACTAGATATGAAGTATTGAAAAATGTGCATGTTATGATAAAAGTACAACACATAACCATAACATTTATTCTTCACAGGACAAAATGCATACTTACTGATCACTTTAATGTTATGACTGCTCTGCACTCGGCCGTTTATCTCCACAGAATATATTCCACCGTCTGTTATGTTCATATTGTAGATGACCAACCTTCCAGTGTCTTTATTCAATGCAGTGCGATCTCTATATGTCCCGTAGTAATCCACTTCAGGACCAAAGGCCGTATCCCATTCCGCAACCTTATTGCCGTCATGTTTCCAAAGGAGGCCAGTGGTGTTTTCAGTTACAGAATTATTATCTGGAAGTAATTTAAGGATTCCTCCCAGTGGAATGTGTATCACATCTTGTTGGGCTGTGTGAAGAACATTATTTCAGTCAAGTTGAACAGTTAAAACCGTAAATATTGAAACAAAAACTTGTAGAATGAAGGGTTTATCAGCCGAAACAGCTAGCTATATTAAAACTAAACTAAAATGAAGCAAAACTCAACAATCTCTACAGTAGCATAATTATAATTTAAAATACCCAACCATACATACAGCAAGAGTAAAATTGTCTGAAGAGTGAAATTGTTATTAAAAACTATTTTAATTACAATATGTCTGATTTATATGTTGCCATATTTGAGTTTAATAGTTTAATACAGTTTAATAAAAGCAATAATCCACGTGAGGACACATGGGGTTAGTGGTTTTAGAACAGTTAACCACGCTGCTGTTATAAAATCATTGTAAACTAAACTAATGTCTTATTGTTACACCAGAGATTCATTTCTTTCACATTATTAGATTTTCCATCATTTAAAATGACCTGTTCTCCTCTCTTTCTATGTAAATGTAATGTAAAAATAATACAAACTAGAAAAAGTGCTCCTCGGAGCACAGGTCTCCACCAGGTCAGGTAGGTTATTGTGGCCTCCTGGTGGCGCTATAATAGGCCAATGTGAAAAGGGTGGCATTTATTCTTAGGCCTTGCACGGCAATCGGACACTGCATTCATGATTTGAGGCATTTTGTTCAAAAAAATTGTTTTGCTAAATTAGACCTGCTGGTGGCGCTATAACAGGCCAATGTTAAAAGGGTGGCATTTGCTCCTCAACATAGTGTGAATGTGCGTGCAAAGTTTGACCGCAATCGGATGCTGCATTCATGATTTGCGGCATTTTGTTCAAAACAAGCCATTACTGCAAACTTTAGATGTCAATCTTAGCCAATCAGGATGGAATCCGTCTTGATCACATGACTATAGAGATCATGTGTACCGATTTGCGTGACATTTGGATCAAATTGGAAGGAGTAATATACAAAAATGTGTTTTACATAAGTCGGCCTCCTGGTGGCGCTCTAAAAGGCAGATGTGAAAAATGCAGGACAAGGGTTTTTCCTTGACCTCTAGGGAGTGCGCTTACAAAGTTTTACACAGATTGGTGCAGTTATAGGTAAAAACACGAATGGGCCTGTTATAGCGCCACCATGAGGCTGATTTGAACATTTTCAAGTGGCATTTCTTCCCCGGCATAGTGGAAATATGCGTGCAAAATTTCAAGGAAATTGCATGCTGTGTTCATGATTTGAGGCATTTTGTTCAAAACGGAGCACTCCTGCAAACTTTGGAAGCCATTTTTTGCCAATCAGGTAACAGCCAAGACCCGTTTCGTTTAATGACTATAGAGATACTGTGTACCGATTTACGGGATTTTTGGACAAAATCTGTAGGAGTACTGTCAAAAAATAGGTTTTGAACAAATCGGCCTCCTGGTGGCGCTATAAAAGGCCCATGTGAAAAGTTTGGGGCAGAGGTTCTGCTGTGGCATCCAGGGAGTGTGTGTGCACAGTTTCACTGCGAGCAAGCCAACGGTGCCGGAGATTAGCTGTCCACAGACAGAATGACGGACGGACGGACGGACGGACACACACACACACGGACGGACGGACAGGGGGCAAAACTTACTCTCTCGCCATGCCTTTCGGCCTGGCGGAGACAATAATGTCATAAACAGTAGGTTAGTTACAGTGTAGCCTGAGGCTACGAGCTCAATCCATGGTCTTGAAGGGCGGACCCAAACACAGCCGCCTGGATTTGTGCGTGGCTTCCTATTGCTTCACCAATCTATGTCCCCGCCTCCCCTCCCCTCCCCCCCTCGGCCTGTGCACGGAGCACGCTGACGTCACCAAATTTAGAGCGACGCCCCTCTGCACTCTGATTGGTTAGGAGATAACAAGGTCCAAGACCATCGTTCTTGCATCGCTCCCCCAGGCTTTTTTTCTTTTGTAACAAAAAAAAAAGCCTGGGTTTCCGAGGCTAGTTACAGTGTAATTAATTTACCTCCAGTGATGCAGAGATGATACAGAACTAACAGCAGAAGGAGACGTGATGAATGTCTCTGAGAGTAGATCACATGTGAGATCGCCATGTTCACAACTAGAAACAATAATAAAGACAGACAGACAGACAGACAGACAGACAGACAGACAGACAGACAGACAGAAAGAAAAGCTTAGTCTCATGATATCAATAAGATGATCATGGAGAATATTCAATTCTGATTGGCCAGAAGAAGATTATTTTCAGATAATTGTACAGCTTGGATGTAATGACCTCATCACTGTTGTAAATGAATAATGCATTATGGAAATGTTACTGTATCTAATTAACTATCCTTAAAAACAACATTACCTTATGTTTAGGTGGAAAACATACACACACATCATTGATTGCTGAGACTGTGTGTGTGTGTGTGTGTGTGTGTGTGTGTGTGTGTGTGTGTGTGTGTGTGTGTGTGTGTGTGTGTGTGTGTGTGTGTGTGTGTGTGTGTGTGTGTGTGCGTGCGTGCGTGCGTGCGTGCGTGTGTGTGTGTGTGTGTGTGTGAACAATTAGGACCCAAAAAGTGAATAACGTGTACATTTAAAATAAACTGGTTCTGAAGTTTACATTTCTTTCAAATATGTATTTGCATTTAAGTGCCATAACACAAATAATTTAACACAATGTATATATTACATTTATAAAATAAACTGTTGAAATATCTATTTGCATTTAAGTTCTTTTAGCATAAATGCAATAACAAACTTATGTAAAACAATGTATATATTACATTCATCAACCTTCCCAACTCTAATGCACATGTATGGTCAAAGCAAATCAAGGCGCAATTTATTAAAGAGTAAAGAATCCCCACCTCAGTTTACAAATGGAACCCTGTAGGTTCAAATGGGAGAAACTACACTCAAAGATACAAATGGATAAATGAAATGACCTCGGAGGAGTTAAACGGTACAGATGGATGAAATATAAAACAAAGTGGTTTGAGTGAAGAACAGAAGCTGCTGTCTGTCTGAACCCAAGAAATACATTCAGTTAAGTTAGGAGTTAACTCCCTCTCTCTATTGTATGTGTTGCTCTCTCTCTCACATGCCGCCTCTCTCGCTCTCTTTGTGTGGTATGTGTCTCATTTCCTTTCTCGCCCTCTCTCTCTCCCGGACCCGTCCCTCACTCATTCTGTCCCTCTCTACACCTCTCTCTCTCGCTCCCTATCACTGTGTGTGTGTGTGTGTGTGTGTGTGTGTGTGTGTGTGTGTGTGTGTGTGTGTGTGTGTGTGTGTGTGTACACACACACACACACACACACACACACACACACACACACTGTGTGTAAAGTAGCCTGGCTATAAGTGCTCTCTTCCTCTTCTCTCTTATGACCATTCTCACTTTTTTAGGTATTCTAAAATGTGGTTCTGCTGTTGCAGTATTTGTCTCAACAAGCCCATTTTCTCTATGTGGTGCTCTGCTGGTTAGTTTTTATGTTATACGTGAAAAAAGATCGAAACACATTCATGTAATTGCCAAAGCAAATTCTTATGTGTATTACACAATGGCTAATAAAGGAATCTGAAACATGGCTTACAAATCCTCCCAGAATAGATGCCAGGTTTACACGGCGCCTATGTCTTTGAAACGTTCACTTAAGGGTTTCACGCCGCTTAATAATGTTCTTGTATTTGATATGACCTCTTTAAATTCCACATTTTTATTACATAGATGGCATGTCTTCTCTATCTCTCCTTTATCGCTGTTTGCCATTGTGTTGTTTAGTTTTAGTCTCCTTATTCTCTCGTAAATGTTGTTTTTCTCTGTGTTATCCACGCATGCACACTAATGTGTGCACCCGTGGTCGCCTTCACACGACGTCATATGTAGGCGGATCCTTGGATCTCTTGAGATTGGTTTAGGGCAGTTAAGGGAAATGTTAATCCCCTCCCCCAAGTAATCGACTACAGTGCACATCAGGCTACTACCCACGGGGAGGGAGTTGTTTCTTTTCCCTTCTTTTGCCTTCCCCTTCTTAATAATAACCATGTAACCAATGAAAATAATTAACACAATATTAACTACAATAGATCCATTGGAACACAGGCTCCTCTTTTGCTCCTTTTTCCATTTCCTGAAAACTACTACTTTTTTGAACATGCAAAGTCACATAAATGACTCAAACTTGTAAATAATATAACAAATGATTCATGTATGTATGTATATAGATATAAAGTAAAGACATTTTATCTTTATGTGCTGAACAGATGTTGAAAGAATCGATGCAGCTGTCAGCTGATCTGAATCGTGTGAGTTCATGTCATAGAGAGGATGTTAGTTTAACTTCCTCCAACAGTGGAAAACATCTGACGTCACTCTGGTTTAATCTGAAGTCTAGGGTTACAATGAGTCATGGTGAGAGGAGTCAGTTTACATGAAGTGGAGCCATTTCTTGTAAAGTTTCAGGGCTGCCAACACCCCTGGACCCTGCAGGAGTCTCTTGACTCCTCTGAGATCCTGACAATCTCCTACTATTTGACTCTTACTTAGACAGGGCCAGGGGCCATTTTCGAATTGCAGCCTCCTGTTCAACATAAATGACGTTCTAATACATGATTAGGCTACCATATTTACAACAATACTTTTTAAAAAAAAACACAAAACATAACACACACACACACACACACACACACACACACACACGCACACGCACACACACTTCTCCACTGCGGTTAACAAAGGACGATAAAGTGTAACTTACTGGTTTTCACGTTGTAAAAATGTAAAGTTGAGCCAAAAATGTTTGAATCCACTGACTGATCTGTTTACTGTGCCTGATGTTGAGGCTCAGAGAGGAATGACCTACTATACTGTAACCTTCGTCTCAGGCTGAATTATTCCCAAGTTGCCAGGTCTATAAAAAACAAGCCGCACAACGCGTTGCATGTTGATCTGCTTTTTTCAAAATAAATATTGGAACAAAAGTGATTGATTGAATACTTTATTAACAGTTTGCAATTTGTACACATAGGTACAATTTCGTTTTACAATGAGTGTTTAAAGGATAACACAAAAAGCCCTGGGGGTGTTTCCATTGTGGTCCACTCCTGTGTATTCAATTAATTAAAACGTAACTGCTATAATGGGTTGTAATTTGTTATATTTTTCATTATCTATTGTAATATCATTTATTTGTCCTAAACTTGGGTTTACCATGTATTTGTTGCACCGGAAGGTCTAATTGTCTTGATCAAGCCGGAACGCTTTATAAAGTGTAGTTTCATGCAGATTCACAAGCGTGTTACACTGATACACTTCCTCTCACTAAGGAGCGTATTATTGTTTGAGCGTGTGCGGGACGGAATAAGGTACTTGTCTTTGCTTTATAAATGTGTACATTTACGTTCCTATCATGTGTCTTTATGTTGATTTGATGTATTTTGTTCCAGTTGTGCGTTGCTGTTGCCGACCATGGATTTGCTCTCTCATTCCCTTTGGTTTATGTGCAGTCAGCGAGGTGTGTTTGTGTTTCAGTCATGTGTTTGTTACATTCATGTTGTTTATACTTTAATGTTCCATTATTTATGTGCGTGTATTGTTTATGCTTTGTTTTGTACAGTTTTACGTTGTTGGATTGTTTGCCAGTAAGAGTGCAATAAATCTACCAGTATGAAGAACAACCTGAGTCGTTTATGGGACCAAAGGCAGTGATAGTAAAACTCGATTGCAGAAGAAGTAAAACTCGGATGCCAGAAGTACAACTCGTCGCAAGAAGTACAACTCGAGTGCAAGATCAATCCACGCAGTTCGACCGGACTGCAAAGAATCCACGGCAGTCAACCTCGGCACCCGGAAATCCACGGCAGTCAAACTTGCTGGAAAGGAGAGCAGTTACCCATAGTAGAAGTTATAGTGGAAGAGTTCACTGATAATGATCCAGAACTTCACAAGGACAAGGTGTACAACACAGAGGCAAAGGAAGAAAAGGCCCAGGTGTACAACACAAATGCAAAGGAAGAAAGGACATTACTAGACCTAAGAAAGTTCTCTGGTTGGGAAAGAGAAGCTGCCAAAGCCATTAAATGTCTGAGGTGCCATGCTCAACAAGTTAAGGGTCTTACACTTAAGAAAAGTGAAGCTACAAGTGTTGAGCAAAGAAAGGAAGCAGAGCAGAGTGAAGCATTCAGAGAAATCAAAAGTGTAAAGCGACGTAAAGACGTCCAGCTTAAAGGTAGCACAAAGAAGCTGAACAAGATAAATCCATGTGTTGAAAAGTACAGTGTACTCAGGGTGGGAGGACATGTAACTAAATCTAGCCTCTGTCGTATATGATGAGGCATAAACTGCAGGTTATCAGGCCCGTTGGTGGTAATAATGAAGAGGAAGGGAAGCAGACAGACGTCAGGGTTCCCAGTTTCCATTCATGTTCATTTATTCAGCATTCAACAGCATCATAACAGCATCATAGAATCCAGAGAGCCAGGGACAGGGCCCTGACTCCACACAGCCTCACGTCGTGTGAGACAGTCCTACTAACTAATTTTACAGTCCCTTCTTTATACACTGTAGGTAGCTAACATTAGACTACAGCCTGTTCATGGGGGTGGGGGTCAGTGATAGCCTCCCCCCACCTGTTGACCTAGACTACTGTCTCTCTACCTGATTTAGCAGCTAAATGGAGATGTATATCACACTCTGAATAGCAGATGCCAGCTGCAGGCAGTCTGAGTAAACAACAGGTCACACAGTTAGACTGTCTCTGTCACATTATTATTACTCTTACTTTAGCTAGTATCATTTCTTAATATGTTTTGACTTGCACACTGTTCAGATACCACACCTCCAACCTCATGTTAAGAAAGCCCCTCATGTTGAGAAACATGCTGCTGTTAAGAACCCCAAGAAGGCAGCAGGTAGAGAGAAAGCCATGGCAAAGAAGCCTGCAAAGGTTCAAGGAGGAAAAGAGACTGGCAGGAGGAAAGGAAAGAGGAAACTGGCATCCTCAAGTGGTGAGGATGCAAAGAGGAAGAAAAAGGTCAAATTTAAAAAAGAATTCCACATGGGATATGTCAGGGTGGGAGAAGGAAAACTTGGCAGACCGCCTGAAAGTATTGTTTTAAATGTTGTGCTCAACAAGTAAAGAGATTAAAGTATTGAGACGCAATAAGTGAAGCCACAAGTTGGCAAGGTTCATTTTGTTTATTTATTTGAACATATAAAGTTTAATTTGAAAAGGAAACACTGCTTAAAACTAATTTAAAGGTCAAGGATTTCAAACTTAAGTAAACAGGACCAAGTGAATAATGTGAAGCCACAGTGTTATAGTTTATTTATTACACATTATTTCCAAGGTTGATTGTACTTGTAATTTGGAAAGAAATGTTAGCTGCTTGAAGCACAAGTGTTAATCCTGGATATTCTCATGAATATAGTTTTTTCAATTCGGAAAAGAAATGTGAATTAAGTATTAAGGTGACTGGAAATCCCAAGTGATTTGGTGGGAGTGTAACTGCCATAATGGGTTGTAATTTGTTATATTTTTCATTATCTACTGTAATATCATTTATTTGTCCTAAACTTGGGTTTACCATGTATTTGTTGCACCGGAAGGTCTAATTGTCTTGATCAAGCCGGAACGCTTTATAAAGTGTAGTTTCATGCAGATCCACAAGCGTGTTACACTGATACACTTCCTCTCACTAAGGAGCGTATTGTTTGAGCGTGTGCGGGACGGAATAAGGTACTTGTCTTTGCTTTATAAATGTGTACATTTACGTTCCTATCATGTGTCTTTATATTGATTTGATGTATTTTGTTCCAGTTGTGCGTTGCTGTTGTCGACCATGGATTCGCTCTCTCATTCCCTTTGGTTTATGTGCAGTCAGCGAGGTGTGTTTGTGTTTCAGTCATGTGTTTGTTACATTCATGTTGTTTATACTTTAATGTTCCATTATTTATGTGTGTGTATTGTTTATGCTTTGTTTTGTACAGTTTTACCTTGTTGGATTGTTTGCCAGTAAGAGTGCAATAAATCTACCAGTATGAAGAACAACCTGAGTCGTTTATGGGACCAAAGGCAGTGATAAAAACATTTAAAGATATACAATAATAAACAAGATAGTAGCAATAAACGTACACCTATGTACAGTAAACAGTTGGGGTGGTGGGGGGGGGGGTCATTTCATTTCTGGTGGAGGACCACTGGTTTAAACAGCATTAGGAAACAATCCCAAATAACCAACTAAACTTTAGAAACAAACCCGCAATCACCAACATTTACAAGCAACTTTACAGAAAAATAAGCCCATTAACGCTTATAATAAGCAGACATGGCAACGCTGACTGCTACGCACCACTTTTGGAGCTCGCCCATTGTGGAATAGATGGGTTTCCCGTTTGTAAACATTGAGGATGATGCGCGCGCAGTGGAGGGAAGAGCCTGTAGAGGGCGCTATTACCCGCAGCATCTCTGGCCACTGTACATTGATAAAATAAATGGTCTTCACCGGGTTTAATGAAAGTAGATTAAATGATGCAGTTTGTAATATCTTCTTTACTCAATAAAAATGATTTGTCGGAAGTTGGATCTGTCTGTATATAATAGCAGCATTATGCCTATTCTGCCTATAATAGCAGCATTATGCCTATCTAAATCCCGAAAATAACAATAGAGTGAATGGCACTTCCGGGTCGTTCTACCTCCCGCATGCGCAGAATGCACACTCTGCTCTGTGATGACGTCGCGCGGAAACCCATCTATAGAGGGTGTGGTGCAAGATGTCAGATCTGTCCTCGACATCTTGCACCGCACCCTCTATTCCACAATGGGCGCAATGGGCGTCCACTCATAGACATAACCAACCATAGAGTGTGCATTCACTGCAACACAGGGAAATGCGTGGGGTTATTTTCATTGTCATCAGATCAGCAGTGTTTAGTTGTATGTAATTCTACTGCTTATAATCCACTTATAAAATAGGTTATGCTTTAAATAGTATTCAATTAATGAAGGGTTTGTTTAAAAAGTGTTAAAAGCTTTTAAAAGGTACGATGTGTTTTTGTTTAAAAACGTGATGTGATCTATAACTGACTAATTCATTAGGAGTTTTTTGTTGTTGTTTAAAAGCAATGTTTTCCTGCTGTTTATTCTGACCAGCATGTATGGGGTTAACAGAGTCAGTGTCCTCTTTTAAATCACTTTTGAAAACACATCTGTATATAAAGTGTTTTTTCTAAGGCTTGTTTTATAAGCTGACTACAAATGCTGTTTTTATGCTTTCTTATTTTTTTCCTATTTTTCTCCCGGGAAGGAGAAGATCCATTGTTGTAAAACAGCAGCAGTCTGGAGTCTTCTCCGCAGCGAGACGTTCAGCGGGGCCAACTCAATCTTCATGCCGACAAAACAGGCTCCTTCCCCCGGGTAGAGATGATTTCACGCCTCGGTAAAAAAAAAAAAAAAACCCTGGAGCTCCTGGTTGGTGTTGGTTGTTTGTTTATAAACTCTGTTTAGTTCATTTAAATAAAAACAACTAAACTATGAAATGGATGTTGTTTTTATTCCAGCGGAGATAAGTCAGTCTTCATGCCGACTAACAGGCTCCTTCCCCGGGGTAGAGATGTCTCCAGACGTCGGTAGAAATAAACCCTGGATTGGAAGCCCTGGTTGTTTTGTTACTCCGTTTAGTTACTAGTTAATTTAACAAAACAACTAATAACTTGTTTTACATTAAAGTATAACGTTTAAAAAGGTAATGTTGAGCCAAAAAGGTTTAATCTGTTCGCTTCCACCTTGAGTCTGATCTAGAGTCTGAGATCAGATGCACACAGTTTCATGCAGTTAGCGTAGCGCATCGCATACGCTCCGCCGGGACCTGAAGCGGAACTGAACGAGAACGTGAACGAATCATTTGAACGAGTCTTTGCCGTGAACTGAACGAGAATCATTCGTTCACCGAAATGAACTGTTTTTCCCATCACTAGTGTCCAGTGTTGCCATGTCTGCTTATTATAAGTGATTATGGGCTTGTTTTTTCTGACCATATAAAGCAGTGGTTCTCAAAGTGTGGTCTGGGGACCCCCTGGGGTCCTTCTTGAGGGGGTTCCAGAGGGTCACCAGCTGAACATAATTAGTTTAACAACTTTAAGCGTATATACATCAGCTATTTGAAAATAGCCTATCTACAAGTTATGGGTTATCAGGTATGAAATGCGTGGGGTTATTTTCATTCTTATCAGATCAGCAGTGTTTAGTTGTGTTTTAATGCTACTGTAGCTCTGGTCTAAGTAACTTTATTTATTTTCTTCACCGGCAGCGCAACACCACAGCACAGATCAAACGAATGTTCCGTTCCTTTACATGTTCACCCCAGCGTTAAAACATACAATAAACAGTCAGTCAAAACTAGGGTGACCAGATCCAAACTGCTCTTTTGAGGGACAGAACAGAAGTACCGCTTGTGTGGCACAACCCACTGAGCCATAGTCGGCTATTAGACCTAAAACGGGGTTATAACTGGTCTAACAGTGAAAGTTTTTTAGACGTCTAGGCTTAGCCTAGACGTTGATTAGCTGTTTTTTAAGCATCTATATATAAACGTCTATATTATAGACGTCATTTCAACGGCTACAAACTCGGCTACAAGCTCAAAACGCATCGCAGTGCCATGCGTTTTGAGCTTGTAGATCTGCTATTTTTGCTGTTTTTAATTGGAATCCTAAATTTCCATTTTTTAAAACTTATTTCACTTCAAATACATTTAGTTATACTTATGTTAACTTTATGAACTTAAATACAAATACATTGGACATAAAAAAAACAATATCATTTTAATACTAGTCATTAAGCTACTAATACGGACGTAATATAGAAGTAATTAAAGTGGGTCATGTTTGCATGTTAGGAATCATAACAGCTGAAAACAATAATATATCACCACAGGTCCAGATGTAAACCTTACAATGAGGTTTCATACAGTAGTATAAACTGAAAGGACATGGAGCTAAGCCCGTCCGATGCACTTGTGGTGTATTGTATTCTTTTTTTTTTTAAAGATTAGTTTTTGGGATTTTATGCCTTTAATGACAGGACTGATAGGAAATGGAGAGAGAGATGGGGAGTGACACGCAGCAAAGGTCTTCAGGATTGGGATTCGAACCTGCGACACGCTGTCAGGCTGGCATTGCAGCCTAGGATGCCTGGACCGTCACGCTACGGGCCTTTGTGTTGTATTCTAACTGCCCTAATGTACCCCTAATGTATATATATTACACATGCTTAGAATAACATTTCTGATGAGCTCTATCGCCACCTTTCTTGATACTGTTGGAGTTTTTTACACCTGTAAACCTGTTTGAGTATATTTCCCTTTCTTCATCATGCACAACTAATTACAGATAAGCAAATTATTTTCTAAAATAGGTAGTTCATTTTAATTTAGTGATAAGTTACTTTTGACGTCCTACCATGAAAGCTTCCATGAATACACACAGGTTTATACTTTATAATTAAATTAGTGACTAATGTGTCAGATTAGCTCCAGCTGCCATGTCACATGACCAGACCTTATAAAGCAGTGGTTCTCAAAGTGTGGTCTGGGGACCCCCTGGGGTCCTTTAGGGGGTTCCAGAGGGTCACCAGCTGAACATAATTAGTTTAACAACTTTAAGCGTATATACATCAGCTATTTGAAAATAGCCTATCTACCTATCTTATAGATCAAAAAAGTTTGGGGAAAAAAAGTGGAATACATTAGAATATTGTTGAAGCATTTTAACACAAGTGAGACAAAATGATGCGAATACATAGGATTATATTATCCTTTAGCCTTATTGTCTCACTGTACCACATGCTGTTTACATTCATGACTTATATGTATTCAATCAATCAATAAAAAAGTCAAGGAACACGTGTGTGTGTGTGTGTGTGTGTGTGTGTGTGTGTGTGTGTGTGTGTGTGTGTAGATCTGTTACAGTGAGGAATGCAACAGTTGCAGGAGAACGTAGTCTACTAAATAAAATAGTCAGGTAAACCAGCTCATTTTGGAACTAAAAGTCAAAGTAATTGTAACATAAATGTTTTCTTCACAGACCATTTCTATGAAGTCACCAGAACAACATACTAAACGTTTGAGAACATTAAACACACAGCATAAATAATAATCACAACTCTGTGTCCTTGTGTTGACATTCATTTTAATACAAAACAACATAAAAAGTAAAAGGTATTATGTGAACACACACGCGCATATACGCACACACACACTTTTAGATCCAGTCCTATTTTAAAGAGTGTGTATGGGGGACTGGTGTATCCGTGTGCCTGGTGTAGCCGCTATCACTGATATCAATCAGATGTAAACAAACGTGCTGTAAGCACCACACATACGCTC